>NW_024732780.1:4275287-4515287 GCF_018991925.1 Homarus americanus
TTTATCAGTATTAAAATTCATTTGCCAGTCTACTGACCACTCATGTAAGGTATCTAGATCTCTTTGAAGGTGTTCAAAGTCACTGTCTGAATTTATCACTCTCCCCATTTTGGTATCATGTGCAAATTTACTAATCCTACTAGTTATGTCTAAATCAAGATCATTAATGAATATAACAAACAGCAGAGGGCCTAATACAGATCCCTGGGAAACTCCGCTTTTGACCGCACCTCAATCTGACTTTAATCCATTTATGCTGACTCTTTGTTTCCTACCAGTTAACCATGACCTAATCCATTTTAATACTGATCCACCTATTCCATGTGCTTCTACCTTCCTTATCAATCTCTCATGAGGGACTCTATCGAATGCTTTACTGAAATCTAAATAAATTATATCTTATGACTTATCATTATCTACCGCTTCAAATACTTCTGAGAAAAAGCTAAGCAAATTTGTGAGACAAGAACGTCCCTGGGTGAACCCGTGCTGAGAAGAATGAATTAAGTTGAATGTTTCAAGGTGGCTTCTGATTTTTGTAGCAATAATTGACTCTAGCAACTTGCCTATGATTGACGTGAGACTAATGGGACGGTAATTTGATGCAATTGATTTATCACCTTTTTTGAAAATCGGAACTACATTTGCAAGTTTCCAAGCTTCTGGCACTAGGCCCGATTCTAATGACTTATTAAATAAAACTGCTAATGGATTACTCAACTCATCTCTACATTCTTTTAATATTCTAGCATATACCTCGTCTGGACCAGGCGATTTATGAGGCTTCAGTTTGTTAATTACTTTAAGCACATCATTACTAGTAATATTGATATTCATCAACATATTTTCTATACTGTCGTTATATACCTTATGAACTTCTGGAAACTGTGCTAAGTTTTCATTTGTGAATACAGAGCGAAAATGACTATTTAACGTACTACACATTTCTAACTCATCATCAGTCATTTCTCCTGTCGTAGTTTTAAGGGACCTATTGTATCTCTAACCTTTGATTTATACAGTTGATAAAAAGCTTTGGGGTTATTTTTCGATTCGTTTGCTACCTTGATTTCATAATTTCTCTTTGCTTTCCTAATTTCTGTTTTACCTGTCTTGTTAGGTTCTGATAGTAACCAAGTTAGTGATTTTCGCCTTTCTTAACTTTTCTATATACTCCTTTCTTTTTCCCTAGAAGATCTAAGAGTCTATTATTCATCCATTTTGGTTGGTTCCGTATCGATCTGAATTTTCTTTTAGGGATGTGTTTATTTTGAGCATTATTGATTGTTGCAATAAATTGTTCATAAGTAGCTGCTAAATTAAATTCGGGGTTATCCCGTCCTAAGTTGACAGTTTCCGGAGGTGTGGGGGGGATTAATCTTTTGACCATAGGGTCATCCCTTAGGTCTCTCCTTAAGCTACCGTAATTAGCCTTCCTAAAATCCGGGATCAAGGCCGAATTTTCCTTCTTCCTGCCATTCCATATTATGTTAAAATATATGGCTTTATGATCACTGTTTCCTAGTTCGTCTCCAATCCCAACATCTTTTACTAGATTTTCATTATTACTGAGAACTAAATCGAGGATATTATTTCCTCTAGTGGGCGAGTTTATGAATTGATATAAAAAACTATCTTGTACTACTTCTAGAAAATCTTCAGATTCATTATCGCTAAGTTGATTTTTCCAATCTATGCCTGAAAAGTTGAAATCGCCTAGAATACATACATTGTTTCTATCAGATGCCTTCTTTATTTCCTCCCATAGCAATTTACCATCGTTCCTACTCAAATTAGGTGGTCTATATATAACACCAATGACTACGGATTCACTGCCCTCACCAATCTCTACCCAAATACTTTCATTGTCGCTATTTGTTTTAATGTTTGATTTATTACAGCTTTTTAATGACACCCTGATATACACTGCTACACCGCCACCTCTCCTTCCTACTCTGTCAAATTTAAATAGGTTATATCCTGGAATATGAAATTCTGCTAAAAAATGCTTGCTGTTTGAATTTATCCATGTTTCCGTTATTGCAATTATATCTATGTTCTCTTTACTAACAATGGCCCTGAGCTGGTCCATTTTGTTACACAGGCTTCTACTATTAGTATAATAAACACTCAATATATTTCTTCCGTTTCTATCTGTTTTACATTTATTACTTTGATGTTTGTTATTATGACTAACTATATTTTCAGCATTATCTACTTCTGTTTCACTACTTCCCAGGACCTGCTTGTTTTTTGACTCCCATTTTCCCCGACCCCTCTCTACTGGCGAAACCCCCCCTTCGGAGTGACAATTTCACGCTCCAGGGATGCAGACAACGTCTTTACCCCCTCACGAGACAAGTGTACTCCGTCGCGACAGTACAGGTAGTCGTTGCCATAAAATCGTTGCCAGTCATCAATGAATGCCCAACCATTGTTTGCACAATGTTTTTCCAGTCGGCAATTAATAGCAATTGCCCTGGACAGCCATTCACGACCAACCCCTCTTCTAGGCAAGACACCACATACTATCGGGATCCCTCCCCTATCTCTAATCTTCCCCAGCGCCTCCCTATACCTCTTGAAAAGTTCCTCACTCCTAACCTTACCTATGTCGTTTCCTCCCACACTAAGACACACTACTGGATTGGTACCCTCCCCTGACAAAACTCTGTCTAACCTCTCGGCTACATGCCCTATCCCAGCCCCAGGAAAACATACCCTAGTCCTACGTTTCCTATCTCTCGCACAAAAAGCCCTATCCATAAACCTCACCTGGCTGTCACCAACTACCACGACCTTACCTGTGGGCAGGGTTTGTACAACTGCCCTTTCCTCTCCTTGATCCATACCGTCCTGCCTCTTCTCTTCCTCTCCAGCTTCCTGCAGCACCTGGTAAGGGTTACTGCACTCCACACCCTGGTCAGCTTTCCTAAGCCTGACCCTAGTCCCCTTGGAGACAACCACTCTCCACGCCTGCTCCTCCTTCGCAGGACACCTACCTGAAGGAGTTCCGTCCTGAGGGCTTCATTTTCCCCCTTTAGAGTGTCAACCTCACTCATCAACTGCCCCAGCTGCCTTAACAGCGTGGCAAGGAGGTCGTCTTTCCCCACACTCCCGTCCTCTTCCCCCACGACACAACGATCCAAAGCGGCCATTTTCCTTGGTCTCTAACGGGAGCACGATCGGGCACGACCTTCTCCAAGCTGGGTCAAAGGTTTTCAAAGCATTTTTAACCTTGGGCCAAAAAATCCTTTCATTCCTCTCAAACCAGACAAGTTCCTACACCTAAGAATATTTTGACTCTGCCCTCTCGTAATGAATTTGTCCCGTTAGTTCGGTCCCTCAAGCTTCTAAATATTAATGTTGTTTTCAAGTATGACTCAACCATTACCAATATGTTAATAAGGAATAGCCCAAGTTTGAATGTAAATGGAAGTGTTTATTGTATTTCATGTAGCAAATGTAATTGTAATTATGTAGGACAGACAGGAAAAACACTGCAGCTCAAAATCAAACAACATAAGTATAATATCAGAACAGCATCTGAAAGCAGTGCCTTGTTCGTTCATGTTAGGAATAATAATCACCCCATTGCTTGGGAAAAAAGCTTAGAAGTATTTAAATCATCTCGTGTCACAGAAAGACTTCTGGTTGAAGCTAGTTTGATTAAGGAATTAAAATCAATAAACCTTAGTGATGGTCAGTTCAAAACTGATAATATGTTACATAAATTTATTTGTCAGTGGCCCAAGGTTAAAAATGCTTTGAAAACCTTTGATCTAGATGTATGATAGTTATTTTGTGGGTCCCTTATTTTTGACTTGACCTGACTAGTCACGTCACCCCTCTTCTCTTAAGCTCCTCTACGTGTGTGTTGGTGTGGGGACTAGTGGATGACATCATTATGACCTGACCTCATGTTTTAAAGGTCACCCTGTATATTTAAGCCTCTCTCTGTCCATGTAATCTAGTTACCTCTGAAGATGTCTTGAATAAAGAAGAAAGCTAAGGTGCTCCGTTGTTTCCATTTTCCCGTGTGATTTTATCAAGATTTATCTTATCCACGTTTTCATTGTGGATTTACAAGAAATATATATATATATATATATATATATATATATATATATATATATATATATATATATATATATATATATATATATATATATATATATATGTGTGTGTGTGTGTGTATACGATAAAAAACGCACGAGTTAGTATATTCATATAGTTTTTAGAAGTCGGAACTTAAATTCCACAAAAAGTTTTTTATTACAACATTTAAACTAGAACGCCGCCCCCAGCCTTCACTCCGAATATTACCCCACACAAAAGGGTAGGGGTGGAAAGGGATAATGGTAGCAGTTAGGGGTTCTGGTAGTAGGGGGGCACTGATAGCAGTTAATAATGCTAGTAGTGTTAAAGGGTAATATTACTGGTAGCAGGAGCGGTAGTGGTAGCAGCTAGAAGTAGTGGTAGTGTTAAGAAAAAGTTGTAGCGGTGAGGGGTAGTGATAGCAATTAAGGGTAGAGATGGTAGCAAGGGGCTGTGGTGATGGCATAAGGCAGAGGGTATCAATGGTAGTGTTGAGAGGTAGTGTTGGGTAGTGTTTATGGTAAGGGGCAGTGGTAGTTGCAATGGACAGTTGTATTGAAGAGAGGCAGTGGTAGTGGTAAGGGATAGTGGTATTTGTAAAGGGCAGTGGTAAAGATGAGATATTACTAACGATAAGGGTAGTGATAGTGGTAAGGGATTTTGTATTTTAGGAGTAGTACTGTACTAGCAACGGTGAGGAGAATTGGTTTTAAGTTGTAATGATTGTAGCGAGTGATAATGTCAAGGGTAGGGTTTTTTGTTCGGGACAATGGTAGTGATGCCGGGTAGTGGTAGTAGTGATGGGAAATGACATTTGTAAGGGGGAGTATTGGTTGTTCGTCGGGGGTAATGGCAGTGGTGAAGAGTGGTGATATTGGTAAGAGATAGTAATAGCGAAGTGTAGTGGTAGTAGTCAGAAGCAGTGGAATAGTGACTGGTAGTGGTGACCCTGGTTAGGGGTAATGCTACATTAATGGCGAGGATAAGTGATAGTGATAAAATAGAATAACAGTGGTAGTGATAAGTGTTAGTGGTTGTGAGGAAGGATAAAAGTTGTGTGACTCGCTGATACTTAACCCGCTGGAGATATAGTGGTGTCGGTCTCCCATGGTTGTAGTTTGGTGGAATGACCGAACGGTTGCTGTATGAGCACGTCATAATCTCGGATAAGTTAAAGGTTGTGGTCAATGGCATGAACTGTCGCTAGAATCGTCATTTCCATATTACAATATGCTATTAAGTGCAATATTATGAGACTGGCGCCATTAAAACGTTCAATAAAAGCAATAGGAGACGGATAATATACCCACCACTACTTCCTTTCGGCGACCAGTCTTCATTATGAATCTCTTTACTACAAATATAGTGATTTCACGCAATTTCACAATGTTACCAAGAGAGAGAGAGAGAGAGAGAGTGTCTAAGACAGATGAGAGTAATAGGTCGTGGAAAGAAACCTTGGAGACAGCAAGAACTGTTCATTGTTATTGAAGACACTGTTCAGTCGAAACATGAGAGCATTAAACATCTCCTGCTGCTGTCTCCTTGAATTATTTCCACCACCTACATTGGCATCTCTCTCTCTCTCTCTCTCTCTCTCTCTCTCTCTCTCTCTCTCTCTCTCGGTAACATTGTAAAATTTTTGAAATAAAAGGAAAACTTGAAATACTGTGATATACTCTTATTTACTGTCTTTAAACTTTTTGGAACGTCACAGACATGTATCCATTTACTCCCACTAACACCTAAGATCACTTCCTGTTCTATTTACTTCTCTCAATAAAGTTATCTTCCGTACGGTAATATGTATTTGTTGCACGGTGAAGGCAACAAAAGGAACGATAACATGAAACATAACTGTAAGGATCAGGTCCATCAGTGACGGTACCGCAGGCGAGGAGACACCCGCTGACACTAACGGAGGACCTCTGTTTAAAGGCCAATATCTGTTCTGTATAAACTTGTGAGCGTCCCCCGGCAAATGGTCTCACTTTGTACATTGGGACGAGGGCTCTCGGCCACATCTCATGTTATTTCCGTCCACGAACTATATTATCTGGTTCTTTTGAACTCGGATCCTCATCGTGTCCCGCTTTGATGTTAAAGTTGCAAGTTGTATCTCACATTTTGTAAGTAAGGAGACTAAAATTCACAGGAGACGGGAAACAAAACACCGAGGATGTTGCCAGAAAGTTTGGTAACAAGATGCAGGTGGAAAATGTTTTCTAGGCGGTAAGTTCTCTCACAGAGGAAGCTTCCGGTGGTGTTCTGCCAATAAACAGAGAGACATTACAAAAACTGAAGGAAAAACATTCCCCTTCAAGTGCAGAGGACAGCAATGGGGTCCTTGGTGCTTATATCCCTCCAAATGCTGTCATGTTCGAGAAAATAACGGGAGAGATGATGTGGAAAAATACTGATGACACAGGGAGGAGCAGGCCCTTCAGGTCTGGATGCTGACGGTTGGAGGGTCTTTCTCAGCACTAACAAGTGTGGCGCCACAGCAGGTGATCTCTGCAATGCCTCCGCCGCCCTTGAAAGAAATCTAGCAACCTCGTGCTGCTCTGATGGCCTGCCACCTCATTCCCTTGGATAAAAATCTAGGATGAAGGCCTATTGGGGTGAGGGAAGTGCTGAGACGGATCACTGGAAAATGCAAAGTGGAGGTGGTAAATGATGATGTTAGGGCAACTGCAGGGAACCTGCAAGTATGTGCTGGCCACCAGGGTGGGTGGGTAGGGGGGTCACCTGCCATTCACGCCACGAGAAAGATATTTGAGCAGCGTGATTGTGAGGCAGTACTCCTGGTTGACGCTTCCAACTCATTAAACACAATTAACCGCAAAGCCACACTATGCAGCATCAATATCGAGTGACCAATCTTCAAAATGTATGTTGAAAACACCTATAGGAATCCATCAGACCTCTATATAATACGCTTCAAGGCCCTAAGAAGAGATACCACCATACAGTCAACTGAGGGAACAACGCAGGGGGACCCTGTCGACATGGCAATGTACGCACTAGGCTTGTCTGTGCTCCAACACACAATAAAATATGAAACAACCGAGGTCAAGCAAGTGGCATATGCTGTTGGCCTAACAGGATCAGGAAAGGTGGAGGACATCAAAAAGTGGTGGGACCTAGTAACATCACGAGGTCCACAAATAGGGTACCATCCAAACGCCAACAACTCCTTCCTCATTGTGAAGCGAGAACACTATGAACGGGCAATGGAGGTGTTTGGTGGAAGTGAGGTCAAAATAACAAAGGACGGCCAAAGACATCTAGGAGCGGTAATTGGCACGAAGGACTTCAAGACCGAGTACGTAGCGGGAAAGGTGAATGAGTGGGTTAAGGAAATTCAAGTTCTGTCTGATATTGCTAAAACAGAACCACATGCGGCTTTTGCGGCATTCACCCATGGAGTCAAGCATCGCTGGAATTACCTGATGCGCACTATCCCTGATGTCGAACCCCTCATCCGCCCTCTGGAAGAAGCCATCATTGTCGCTTTTATCGCAACACGAGTGAAAAACCCTTAATTAACCCCATCAGAAAGGTCACTCCTTGCACTACCACCGAGACTAGGAGGAATGGGATTGACTAATCCAGTGGAGCTTGCCCGTACAGAACATCAGAACTCTGTCAAGCTCACGGCAGCTCTCACTGAGCACATAATAGATCAAAAGGCAGCAAGTCAGGTGGATACAAACGAATTAAGCAAGATTCGACGGTCCATTACTACAGAGTGGCAACACACCCAAAATGATAAACTGCAACAACTGTTGCAACAAGTGTCAAAGAACGTGAAAAAAGGTAGCTATAGCGCAGGAGGTGGGCGACTCAAACTGGTTAACAACGTTACCAATAGGGGCAAGAGGCTTCATCGTTAATAAACAAGAATTCACAGATGCCATTGCTCTAAGGTAGGGTAGGCTAGTAGAAGGTTTGCCCTCCCAATGCGTGTGCGGCTCATCTTATGACATCGACCACGCCATGGTGTGTGAGAAACGGGGTGTGTATGCATGAGGCATGACAAAGTAAGGGATTTCACAGCAAATCTACTGGTGGGAAATCTGCCACGACGTCGTGGTGGAACCTCCCCTCCTTCCACTGGACTTTGAGAACCTCCATCGCAGGACTTCAAACACGTCCAACGAAGCCCGTGTGGACGTCAGTGGTCGAGGATTCTGGACGCTGGGACAGCGAGTCTTTTTTTACATAAGGATTTTTTATCCCATGGCCGCATGTCACCTAACAAAGCCAGTATTAAAATGTGCTGCAAACCTTTTGTCATCAAATTTCATATGAACTACATACCATAATTTCCCAATATCGAGGAATAACCTTGTCACAAACTTTATATGGAACATACTCAGCAAAGATATGAGAAATTATGGAATAAAAGAATACAAAGCACAGTTGGCACAACTGTGCTTCGTATTCTTTGCTTATGAAACCAATACACTATGCCAAACGGTCCTAATACTTTGTCCAGAACCCTTCCCCTCCCGAGCCTCAATGATCTAATGCAGTCCGATCGGCAGGGAGTTTATCAGGTTCATGCAGATTTCTGGCCGACGTCGGATGCTGCCCCATACTTCTTTCGCCTTTGTCTCTACCTCTTCCCTGGTCTTCTCTGGAACCTCCAATTCTCGGATCATAATTACCCCCCCAAAAATTTAATTGGGTTACAATCGCAGTTCTTCGTAGGCCAGTCAAATGATTGATACGTTTATTGAGATACAAAAAATAAATACATCTCAAAGGGATGAAGTGACATAAGTCATCCCCTCCCCATTTCAGGAATGTCTCTCTCAGGACTCACATAAATCCCTAATACAGATATATCTTCTATAATCAATTATAGTACATACAGTTATATTCTAAATGCAAAATTTCTATATTTCTTTAATATTTCATCTATTTTCCTATTTTTAAACATCCATTCTATTTGCTTGGAGACATTATTTATCTGAGCATTTCTGTATACATTAAGCAATGGGCATTCCAGTATATAATGTGGCAGGGTATGGGATCTGGATGTTCTACAAACTCTACATTCTTTGTCCTGTTCACTTCTCTTAGCTCCAAGTTCCCAGTAATATTTATAACATAATATTAACCTCATATACACTGAATCTTTCCACCTGCTCCTATATTTTCCATATGTAAAATTTGTGTTCATGAGAGCATGATGGTAATGTTTCATTGTTTCACTTTTCTCAATATTTAATTAATTTTTTATTTATCTTCTATTGATTGTGTTTTCCGCAATTTGCTCCTTAAGTGTTTCAATGTTTTAATACATATTATGTCGATCTCGGCCTTTTCCGTGCCTCTTTTTGCTATTATATCTACTGCTTTATTAAGACCACTCCCCACATGTGAAGAGTCCCATACAAATCGAACACTATGGCCTTTTTTCCTTATTGTATTTACTAATTTTCTACATGAACCAATAACGTGTTCAAAGACTGGACGCCTGCTGTTCAAAGAATCCAAAGCTGCCCTACTATCAACAAAAAAATATGCATCTTTATTCCTCTTTACAACATTTTCCAATCCTACTAACACTGCATATTAAATCAAACTGGGCACGAAGACCTCCCCCACCCCCCTCTAAACATCAACTATGGCACTATCAGAGGGCAAGCTGGCAATTCTTGCGAGAATTCTTCACCGACTTTCCTTGGGATGAATGTTGCTTTTCCACTCGGGATACCTCGGTATGTGCTGACAGCATTGCTGGGTTTATACAGGGCGGTATGAGTGCATTTATCCCATCTTCTACCAAAACTTTCACATTACAATCATGGTTTGATCGCTCCTGCTCTCTTGCTTGCAGGGTGAGAGATAGGGCATATCGAGCTATGAAACTATCTCCTTCTCCTATTACCCACACCTCTTTCATTACTTCTAGGAATCGTTGTAAGGCTACTCTTCGTAGGACCAAGCGGAATTTTATTAAAAGAAAGACCGCTGTCCTGACTAATTCTTCCTCTAGTAAATCCTTCTGGTCCTTAACTAAAAACATCTGTAACACCTTATTCATGCCTTCTTTTCCTCCCCTCTTCTGTCCCAATAACTCTATAGCCAACTCTCCCCCTGACAAAGCCAACCCCTTTGGCACCTTATTCTCTTCTAATTCCACCTTAGACGAATCCCACTCTATCCCTCCTACCCCTGCACCTCCTACTGAACCTATGCATTTTCCTATAATCTCCACTCGCAGGGTTGCCGATGTGTTATCCAGGTTGGATGTGAGTAAGGCGCATGGACCGGACGGAATACCCCCTCGTGTCCTGAGGGAGTGTGCTGAAGCCCTGGCCCCTGTGCTTGCTCACCTCTCTCGCCTTTGCCTCAAAACCCAAACTTTTCCTTCTTCTTGGAAGCATGAATTGGTTCAGCCCATGCCGAAGAAGGGTGACCATTCTAATCCCTCTAACTATCGCCACATTGCCCTAACTTCATCCCTCTCAAAGATTTTCGAAACTATCTTGAACTCCCATTTTCTCCGTCACCTTGAACGCCTTTCTCTTTTGTCGGATCACCAGTATGGCTTTCGCCAGGTGAGATCTACTGGTGATCTGCTCTCCTATTGCACCCATCTTTGGTCATCCTCTCTTAAGGATTATGGGGAAACTTTTGTCGTGGCTCTCGACATCTCCAAAGCATTTGACAGGGTATGGCACAAGTCTTTGCTATCTAAACTTCCCTCTTTTAGTTTCTCTCCCCCACTTTGTTGTCTCATCTCTAGCTTCCTTGAGAATCGATCCATGGCAGTTGTTGTCGAGGGATCGATTTCTCGCTCTTTCTCTATCAATAGTGGCGTCCCACAGGGTTCTGTTCTTTCACCAACTCTTTCTTCTTTTTATCAATGATTTACTTCACACTACAACAAATTCTATCCATTCTTATGCCGATGATTCTACTCTTCACTCTTCCTCACATTTTCCCCTTCCTCCTAACTCTCAAACTAGATCTGTTTCTAGAACTGATATCATTACTTCTATCAACGCGGATCTGTGCAGCATCTCTGAATGGGTAGGTACAAACTTGGTTAAGTTCAATAGTAATAAAACTCAATATTTACCAATTACACTTTGTAAATTAGACGATCTCCCACCAATTATATTTCAGGATGCTATCATCCTCCCAAATTCTGAAATAAATATGTTACGCATCACCATTTCCTCCAATATGTCCTGGTAATCACACATCCTTAGTATAATTAAAGCTGCCTCCCGAAAGTTGGGAATGCTGTACAGATGCCGCAGCTACTTCACTCCTGAGCAGTTGCTCCAAGTATATAAGGGATTCATTCGTCCTAACTTGGAGTACTGCACTCATATCTGGGGTGGCTCTTCTTCTGTCCAACTATTAGATAGGGTGGAATCAAAGGCATTTCGTCTAATTAATTCTCCTCCTTTAGTCGACAATCTCTTTTCCCTTTCTCTTCGCCGCAATGTTGCTTCACTCTCTCTCTCTTTTACAGGTACTTGAACGGGCAATGTTCGGTGGATTTGGCATCCTGCGTACCGCCGGCAAGGCCCTGGGTTCGTAACACACGTCTTACCCGCGGTGCCCACCGTTTCTCTGTTTATGTCGGTCACACGAGAATAACCCGTAATAGTACCTCCTTTAATCACACAGCCAAATTGTGGAATGCTCTGCCTTCTTCTGTGTTTCCATGCTCTTACAATCTGTCTCACTTTAAAAAGCTGGTTTTCCGGCATCTTCGTGGTGTAGATTAATACAGTATAACCTTTTTTTTCTATATTTACAATTTCTTTCAGTTCTTTTTTTTTCCGGCCCCAGGCTCCGTTGTGGGTCGTTCGACCTGTGCCCGGGTGGGCTAATTCCCGTAAAAAAAAAAAATACATAACTCAGCTTGTGTTGACGATATAAAATGGCTCAGCCGGAGTCCTATTTTGGTGTCATCAGTACCTTGTTCTGTGTACTGTATTATAAGAATCCCACACCCTGCCCTACCACTTGACACAACTGAACCATCACAATATACATGCAAAGTGCTTATTTTAGGCAAATTATTAATCTTATTCCCATATAAAGCCCTTAACTGTCCTGGTTCATGTAATGATTTCTTCACTTTGAGAGGCACAATGTCTAACTCTACTTCTCGTTCTTCCCAGGGTGAATCCTTACAACTCTTTTGAACAGCTGTACACCAGTCTGTCAGATTACATTTTTAATAATATTTACTAATCCATTCATGTATCCTCTCTTGCCTTGCCTGCAGAAGGTCCTTTTATCTTTTAAACCATCATTTATATCTTGTACAAACTTACCCCCACTATTTCCTCTCATTAATCGAACTGCTGCAACAACATTAATTTAATTGACCCTCTGTGAAATGCTCTGTAACCCAAGTTCAATTTTCATTATCTCAATCATTACATTCTTTTGATATTCTAAAATTATTCTCATTGCTTCATTTTGCATGATCTCAAGCTTCCGTAGCCTTCCTTCACCAGTACAAGAGAGGACAGGTGCTGCACTGTCTTTAAGTGATCTTATGGTAGAAATATACATCAGTCTCAGTATGGGTACCCCAGCTCCTTTACCACAACATGCTAGAGCCTTCAAGGGCTGTATTCTTGCTCTACATTGAGTGAGGACATGATATATTTCTGCCTCTTTACTCTCACTAGTAAAGCTAATATGCATTTCTAAATATTTATATTTTGACACTTTCTCAATATTTTTTCCATTTAGAAAAAGATATTCCGTTCCTCTCCCTTTACATTCACACTTGGTTTTTTCTTCATTGATAACTAGGCCCAACTTTTGAGAAAGAACACTAAAATTATCTAAAGCAATCTGTAAACTTTTGACAGAGTTTCCTTGAAATAAGATTTAATCTGCATAAATGATGGTTACAACTTCTTTAAGATGTTTTTGCGAGGCTATCTTGTTCATTAACACATTAAATAACATTGGACTCAATACTCCCCCTTGGATAGTGCCTAGTTCAAGTGCTCTTTCCTCAGACAAACATCCCTGATACCATACACAGACTCTCCTTCCCTGCAAGTAGTCACCTATCCAGTCTAAAACTTTCCTGATACCCCTAGAGCAGCCAGTTCTTTCATAACTACTTCACTGTGAGCTTTATCAAATGCTCCTTGTAAATCCACAAAAACTCTACATACGTCTATATCATTTGATAAACATTTTATAACACAGTCTGAAGTACCTTTCCCTTTCAAAAAAACAAATAAATAGCAAGATAGATTATCCCCCACAATATATAGAAGCCTGTATAATAATACTCTCTCCATCATCTTGGAAAAACACGATATTAAAGACACTGGCCTGTATCCACCAGTTGCCTTTGGGACAGGAATGACTATAGCTTTCTTCCATTCGGTTGGCAATCTACTCTTTGCATAGCTCATATTGAATAAATCTAATAATGGACTATTTTCCATACTAACTAAGCAGTTCAAAATTTCATAAGTCACACCATCTTCGCCTGGTGCTGTAGATTTTCCTTTTTTTAACAGCATTTAATAACTCATCTTGAGTAATATCTACACATGTTACATCACATATAATTAGAGCTATTGAAATAAATCTTCTTCTTTCAATTTGCCACTCATGTAATGCTTCTATTGTCCTGTTAGGCAGGGAGGCAACACTAGCAGCTTTAGCCCATTTGTCTACCAGCTTATTAGCTTCTTCCAGTGGATGAAGATGACTAATAAAATTACTCTTTTTTTTCTCTAATTTTGTTAATATCCTGCCATATTTCATTGAGATTTTTACTATCACCAATGTGCTGTGTAAAGTCTTGCCAATATTTCTCCCTTGCCTCCTTCCTTGCCTACCCACATATTTTGGCTATATCCATGAATATTTCTATATCTTCTTCTTTTCAACCATTATTTATCCACTCTTTATCTGCTGCCCTTAACATCTGTGTCCATCCGTTCAACATTTTGTCATTAGTATAGCACTGTTTCCTAGCCCCATGTCTTTTATCGTTTATCTTTTTCTTTGTTGACTTAGTTAAATATCTTTCTATCTCCCCAACTAAGTCATTATAAAAGCTATCCATACAGACTGGTGTATAATTTCTGTACCATTTCTCTATATTTTGGGTAAACACTTGTGTGTCATCCTTGTTTAGTTTCAATCTCTTCCTCCTATATCTCACCTGACTCTTTCCTAATGATAATTGAACATACGCAACAAAATGATCACTGACTAGCTCCCTTATTATCTCACATTCTCCCTGGACTCCCTGACTGCTTATCATGCAAGCATAATCTAACCTTCCTCCTTTAATATGAGTCACTTCCTTATTTTCTAACAAATATGCACCTGGGTGGTCTTGTAAAAATTGCAAAAGTTTTATATCGTTAGTCTTAGATGTCGAACATTAAAATCTTCTACAGAAAAGTTGAGTCCAAAAACACGCAATCTGGTTAGGAGTTAAGATCAATTCTCCTTCCTTCAAGTATATCTTTATACAGACTCTTTCTATTCCTTATACTCTACTCGAGTTTCAAACTATTTCTGCTGGTATGGAATTCTTAATGTATGTTGAGACCCCTCTTATACCTTCACCCGAATAAAGATGAAATCCCTTATATCCAGACAGTTTAAGTAGGTCGCCTTTCCTGTTCCCAGTCTCCTGAAGGGTAATTGTCACTCTATTTCGTATACCATTAAAATTCCAGGACATTATCTTAAGCCTAGCTAGATCCATTATTAATATTTACACACTTTATATCCTTTCCAATCAAATTCTTTAAGAAGACCCAATCTTCCTGCATAGTTTCCCATTTCCTCAAAACCTTTACTTTATCAGTATCCTTACACTTTACCAACACCTTTAAATATAAAAACAATTGTGTACTGCAGGGAGTTACAACTCCCTGCACTACACAATCTTTTATTTTCCTCTCCTTCCCTTTAATATTTATTTTAATCACTGAATTTTTCAAAAACTTGGACTCTTCACTTTCCTCTTTCCCTTCTAATTCTACATAATTAAGAGCTTTATTTTCAATTTCTTTATTTATCACTGCATCAAGTCCTTTCTCAATCATTTCTAATTTCTGTCCTAAATTTTGCAAAAAGATGAAACATCTTACGCACCTCTTCTCCCAGAATTTCTTGCACAGTTTTATCACTAACCTGGAGGGCTGCACCACTACTCTCACTTGCTACTTGTTTATTACTCTGGTTGTTCCTGGCATCAACAACGCTTCCAGCCACAAGCATTGAAGTTATCCTTCTTGAATCTTCATGCCAGGCATTCCTAGGGATCACTGTCTCCACTGTCTGTGTGTTCTCCTGCTCTCTTGTCACTGGCATACCACTGCGTACTTCTTCAGTGTTCTCTGAATAATTCCTTTGTTGGTCATTTCTCAGATGTGGCCTCATCTCACATACAATCGAACTAGCACTCTGAGTTTTACCACAATTACAACAACAAGGCTTCACTTTCTCTCCTGTTTTGATCTTGTCCTTACAGTTGCTAGATTTGTGCCTCTTCCCACAGAATCTACAACGTGGGTCCAGTTGACAGTTCCAGGCCTTGTGTCCCTATCTGCAACACTTGAGACAAATTATTGGTTCCTCCACATAAAGTGCCACCTTCCTGTACCCTGCTCCTGAGATGAACACTTTGTCTGGAGCCATTCCTCTCATTAGGGCAATAATCTGGCTTCTCTCTTCGCCCTTATTTAATGCCTCTTGACCCAAACAAATCTCTCGTCATCCAATTAGAATTCTGGATCCAGTATTACAGGGTAGCTGAAGATTATACCCTTTATAAGTATGTCTCTCTCCTCCGGCAAAACCATCAATAATCCCTTGTACCCAACAGTCGTCAATATTTCCACAGCCTCTACGATCCCCACTGTAAGGTAAGGCTTGTGTGTTCCTTTTTTCAAAGGAGGCTCAAATCTGCTATGCTCCAGTCCTAGTTGTACTGGCCATTTTAATTTTTCAAGGAAGGTCATCGGGCATGACTGTGGAAAAATTAATCTCTTCCTGACACGACCAACTTCACCTTGTGGGTGTTCTTGTTTTCTTCTTTCAAATTCCATACTTTGCTCTGTTCATGATCCATCTTCCACTATCCCCTTTCTGTTATTTCCATTATTATTATCGCTCACACACATTTCTTGTCCTAGGTTTTTTTGTCTCTTCTCCTCTTTCTCTTCTTCGTTTTCACTTTCCTCATCCCTTTAGGAATTCCTTTCATGTTCACTGTCTCTTGTTGTAGCTGTATTTCCTCACTTTGTAGCTTCCCTTGTGTTTCATCATTCGCATTAGACTCATCACTACTCAACTCAGTCTTCAAGAACTTCGTCCAATACTTTCTTCTCTTAACTTTTCCATGTAAATTTCTTAAGCGATAATTCACTTTCCATGGGGCAATGTTGACATCCCACAACACCCAGCCATGAGTGATGGGACCCCGAGCAGCTATTTTCGTGTGATAAACAGCTAAGTTCCCAACACCAAAGTTGCTTGATGGTACTTATCTTATCCTTAGGTCCTTATACACATGTAGGTAAGTCTATATAATATTCAGATAATGGAATAGGCTTGAAAACCTCCCAAATATGGGAGCTAGCACTCACAGCTGTGTTTACCAGTGCCCATTTTCTGTTGATGTGAGACCCGTCAAGAATATGAAACATAGGGGTGCTGCCCGGTTTGTATGAATGGGAGAGTGGTCTTGCACTAGTTTGATGATGCTTGGTTCCGGGAGGGTGCATGGGCGGACACAAGGCAAGAGAAAAGTCTCGAGAATGTTTATATATTCGTCAGTATTCGGTAGTCTGTTAATGGTGACCAACTCTCCGGTACCCGATGCCCACTCAACCATGAAACGAGACGGTTATCGTACCTCTCCTTGCCGTCTCATGGATTTTTCTGGCATCTTAGCGAGTGTATAACATTCTCCAAGTGGTGAAGTGCTGTTGTGTGAACCCAACCGTGTATGTCCATTCGCCTGGCCTTTCTTCACCCTAGGCTTCGCCTTCCCTATAGCCACTGGGGTAAAGAAACTTTGGATCGTGACATTGAATCGACTACTTCCGGTATGTGCAAAGAACTACATTAAAACCCAGTTATCAGCACAGTGTCACTTGTGAAATTTCAAGTTTCTGGACTTAAACAGTATTTTTTACAAACTATCTGGACTTTCTGCCTGCACCAGCTGGTCGGTTGTTTTCACGTCTGCACATGCGCAGTAAAAAAAAGTGTGACGTGGTAGTGACGTCTTTGCCAAACTACCGAACCTCGCCCAACACCTCTACCCTATTCCACTACTACGTGTGACGTGGCAGCGACGCTGTGTTGATGTTATCGCCACCACTCTGTGAGCTGCCCGTCGTGGTGTCCAGTGGCGTTATGGAGAACTGACCCGCCACCTTTAGTCGATCTGAAGGCCGACCTAGCGCTAAGCGACGAGTATATGCCCTCTGGGGAAGTTTGGCCCCCTCCTGCCTTGCTAAGCCATCAGGCCTCTAATGCTACCAACACCCCTTGGAGTCCACCGCGTTTCCATCAGAATGGAAAACTCATCAACCGGCTTGTTGTCGTCTGGAGTCTCCCCTACCCTTCCCCACCAGCTATCGTCTTCAGATTTTTTCCTTTTCTCCTATCTTGTGAACTACGCAAAATGAAGACCGAACAACCATGGTGCCTTAAGTGCTGGGGAGGCTGTCATGTATCCCGCTACTGCTCTGCTCCAGAGAAATGTACCTGGTGCGCTGAGGTCACTGACTCCCATTCCTGCTCTCACCGAACAACTTCACCAGCCACTACCTCCTATACCTCTACCTCGGGTCTACCTCCCCTATCTGCGTCAGATACCTCTCACTGTAAAAGTCCTCGCTGTCATGAAAGAGGAGTCAAAGTCTGGCACAGTTGCACCAGACGCCAGTCCGCCACTCCAGCCTCACCACCATCGCCGTCTTATGTGTGGCTCGTGGGTCCTAATGCACCTGCATCTTTGCCGCAGGACGCCATACCACCTGTCACCTCTACTATTCCTGATTCTGTCACAGTTCTTGCCCTCTGCAGTGCTATCAACTCTCTGGTGCCTCAGTATACTTCTCTTCCAGCACTTCTTAGTGCCATTGAAGTACGCATTGGTCGTCTGGGAAACAGGCACAGCCCTACTGAAAACACTCTCGCCTCTCTTATAGAAACTCAACAGGTCGTCATCAAGTCTGCTACCACACTTACTGAGAGACTAGACGCTCTCACCTCTCGCCTTGACAGGACCAATGATCTCCTGGCCACCTCACGTGGCTCATCACAAAGCAACGTCCGTGCCACCTCCTCTTTCTCAACTGGCTCTCGTAAGGTTAAACGTCAAGATCGATAACCGGATACAGCTTCATATTATCTCATGGGATTTCTGTGGAATCAGAAACGATACAAAACTCGTTGGACTTAAAGGTTATGCTTATTACCGGTTGTTACATTCATTCAGGAAGCCTTTGCTGCCCGATGTCTATTTCGAGGGAAGGCTCGTCCATTTACTGTCTACATTCCCTATGTTCATCTTGTTAGGAATGGTCTCATCAGCTACGTCAGTTCCTCCATACCACATCGACTTCTTCGCTGCTCTGAGATGACAATATGATCTTCCAACTTTTTGAGATAGCAGTGGGTGACTGCAAGATCCGCCTAAGCAACATCTACTCCGCCTCCGTCAGGATAAATCTTCCTGTTGTAATGGGCCCCTGTCTCATCAACAGAACATATTATATAAATGGGTCAATACATCTGATATAATATTCAGATTCACCACCCTGTAACTTTCTACTGTCTATGAGTAAGACATGAGTTGGACATGTGAGCGGGCAACTCTCCCAAGAGGGCGAGACCCATAGTCAGCATTTCTGTAAGCCTGCACAGCGAGGCCCTCACTCTTCAGTCGCTCACATCAACTTATATCTTAAGGACGTGACCTAACGTTTATAATACATAAACGCCGTCCCTTTCTCATTCACTCCTATACAGTGGAACTTACGGTCGATCTACACTCAGGAATTATAGATACAATCCTTTTATAATAAAACAAGGAACTACCGTTTGGGTTTCGTTACTTAAACCCAAATAATAAATATATGTGAACGGCCTGGTTAATTGCACAAGCAGCCGATTCATATAGGTGGCAAGCGGTGTGTACGGATTCTTCAAACTGGTAGTCGTATGAACCGTCTGTGTTTTGAGAAAAACTGAAAACACACAGCAGTGACGCGTTACATAATCCGATTGTTTAAAACTATAATCCGTATTGAGACGATATTTAGTGAGTGCTCCTTATCTCTGTCACATACAAATACGTGCAGAATTCGTAATATACATATATTACAACCTGTTGGTAAATATCCAGATTGTGCCGGTTGAAGTAGACCCCACTCAGCATTTTCTAGTTACAGTGTTGCAGTGTTGAAGAAAGGTTTCATAACCTGGACTAACAATTGGTATTTCACAAGCAGCTGAACAGTTTTGTTGTGTCTCCAGCGTTAATTACGAAGTTCCGGTGTCATCATACAAGATCTCCATATATACGTAGACTGTGAAGACTTGGCACACGGCAGTCTCGCTAGCGACCCAGCAACGACCAGAGTGATAACCAATCATCAGCAGTTTCTGATCACCCGTGGAGAAACCCCCCTAGTTTGCAGTGGACTCGTCTCTCGCCAAGGCAGAAGCGTCTCATCGTTGCCAAGGAAACCGGGAGCAGATGGCGCATCATTAGGAAGAGGCCCCGCCCACCCTCCACCCAAGACTCGACTCAGAACTTGGCTTGAAGGATCACATTTTCTATACAGACGTAACACCCTGTATAAATAGGTATTTAAATTACATAATTCTACACGTCGAATGTAAGATTAATGTATTGAAATCCTATAATTTACAGTGGTTTGTAAGTGTCTGTCTTCTTATTGATAGTTTAATAATTAACTACAATTCATATTCATTTATCTTGTAAATGAGAGGCAAGTGATCTGCTTTTACTGTTAAGTATTCATTGACCCATGAGGGACTAATAGATAATTTCTAAGTTTCCCATGTCTAATGTTGATGACATTGAACGCCTAGCTCAACTGTTTGCTTATAACCAGCTCGTCGATGATCAAGCCCAGACTGACATTGATTTTGAGTCGGGATCACAGTTAAATGAATCGTTAGGAAGTCGTGAGAAAGTTATTGACGAATCATTTGACGACTTAAACCGTCTTACCCTACGATCTGGTAATCACTATAGTACCTCACCTAAGTATACAAAAACAGTTACCCCTGTTCCAGGTGATAGTGTGTCTGTTGCTAAATCAGTAACAACCTTATTAACCCAGCCTTCTGTTAGGAGTAAGAATACTAACTTGCTTAATACTAACACTACAATGGCTTCCTCTAACCCTCACACCAGTACTACTACCACACCTAAATCTGATACTGTTATTAATATCATGCAGCGCGGCGACTATGTTCGAAATTTCACGGGTCAAGATGATGATAGGGTCGCGCGTGTGCCTCAGATGGCGCAGATGCCTCACTCCCAGACTCCTTATGCAACACAGCTAGCTCCGATTGTTCCTCCCCGCCTGACATATAAACAGAAAACATCTTTAAGATGAGCACATTGTAATAAACGTGGCCACGTGATGGAAGATTGTTTTCAGCTCCGAGGTAATAGTGCAAAGTTTAAGGCCACACCCGGTGCAAAGCCATTCTCAAGGTCATACAGTGAGGCAGCCAAACCAGCACCTCCTCATACCCGGAAAGCGCGCAAATGGTGGGCTCTTCACAAATTGACATCTCATAGTTCACATGAGTGCGATGTGCTAATAAAGGCTAGGGGAGTGGACCTTAGTGAAACGGAGGAGTCGTATAGGCGCAAGCAGAAACGTCCCCAGGACAAGTCGTCTGGGGAAGACCAGCGCACACCACAACAAGGAGAGGGATAGATAGGGTAGTTCCCACCCCTCCTCACAGCACTTCTATAGCGGCCTCGTTAGTAGCGGCGCTTAGCATAGTGGAAGTGTTGTCAGTGCCGGTGAGAGTGGATAATACCAGATTGGCTCTTGATATAGACACAGGTGCTTGCGCTAATGTATTGGCCTTGACATCCTATCAAGAGTTACAACGTAAATTCCCTCACCGAGACTTCATATGGCGACCTAGTAACGCTGAGCTCGAAGGAGTTTCAGGTACTCAGCTGAGCACCAAAGGAATGGTCTCAAGACGTGGTTCTCCCTTCTACGCGGACTTCTATATAGTCCAGCAGTTTAATTTGCCAGCCGACGGGTTACTTGGTCTACCAACTCTTCGAAAGAACATGATAGATGTTCTTCCACGTAATAATAGTGTTACGTTTAAAGGTGTTTCCTACACAGCAATGAGTCATTCTGAACCTATGCTCACAGCTAGGACGAAAGTGTTGTCTACCAATCCTATTAAGAGGAAGGCGGATCGTGCGTCAGAGATACCTCTCGACCTCAACCACACACTTTCCCAGCGTGATTACAGCAGCAAGAGTTGGATGATCGTACCAGCAGTGTTGAAGAGTACTCTCCATTACCAAAATGAGGAAATCACCAAAGCAACTGTCGAACTACCCAACGTGTACACGGGCACAGATGTTGTGTGTCTCCCGGAAACATGCAAGGTAAAAGGGCTGTCATGTGAATCTTCCCTGAGCACTATACGCCCTGGCGGTTTGACCGACGTACTGATTCTAAATCGAACAGGCGTTCAACGAATCTTAAAGAAAGGATGTTATTTGTGTGATTTTCTAGTATATCACAACAATGTCGAAGTGCAGCCTACTAAATTCCCAATTCTAGGTATTGTTGCAAAATGCCAACAGACTCGACTGGCCAGGATAGATCAAATAGCGCCACATGTTAAGGTGATCGATCATCCACAGGGCAAGACACGCTTTTTAGAGCTGCTTGCCGACTATAGAAATATAGTAGCCTTGCCAGGGGAAACGCTAGGTCAGACAGATTTAACATCCCATCATATAGCGTTAAAGGAGGGAACCAACCTTATTTACGTACCAGCTTATAGACTACCTCATAGCCAGCGCGCTGTAGTGCAAGATATGGTACAGGGTATGTTAGATGAGAATGTTATTAGACACTCAAAATCCCCCTTTAATAGCCCATTATTCCTCGTCCCGAAAAAGGATGGTGGATGGCGCCCTGTTATAGATTTCAGGCGCGTCAATGATCAAACGATCCCTGATAGGTACCCTATGCCTATCTTGAGCGACATATTGCAATCCTTAGGCAAGGATAATGCGGTATTTAGCAACTTAGATTTGCTTAGTGGGTATTGGCAAATACCACTCGATGAGAAATAACGAGAAATATCGGCATTTAGCACGCCTCTAGGCCACTTTGAGTTTCAGCTAATGCCATTTGGTCTCAGAAATGCCCCACTAACATTTCAAAGAATGATCAACACCCTGTTTGCCGGACTAAATGGTAACACAGTCTGCGCTTATTTGGATGATCTAATAGTAATCAGTAAGGACGTCGATTCCCATCTGATTAAACTGCGTGAAGTGTTGGCCAAACTTTCCACAGCAGGCCTCAAAATAAAACTCTCGAAGTGTGAGTTTTTAAAATGCAGAATCCATTTCCTTGGTCATGTAGTTGACGGTGAGGGCATACATACAGTTATTGATAAAGTCAAAGCTGTATCTCAGTTCCCGCGTCCTACCTCAAATGATCATGTGCGTAGCTTTCTCGGCTTATCTGGATATTATCGTTCCTTTATCAAGAACTATGCAACATTAGCATCGCCCCTAACGAGGTTGCTCAAAAAAGATGCAATGTTTATATGGAACGCTGAACACGAAGAAAGTTTTACGGCATTGAAGATAGCGCTTACCAATGCCCCGGTTCTAGCATTCCCAGACTACACTCAACCTTTCACTCTCTGTACTGACGCTTCCGGAATTGGAGTCGGAGCAGTGCTCATGCAAGAGGATACGCGTAGGAAGTTTAGAGTGATAGCATTTGCAAGTCGCAAACTAATTGATGCTGAAACACGTTATTCGGTGACGCATTTAGAAACGTTAGCCGTTGCGTGGGCACTTAAGAAGTTCAAAGACATTATCTTTGGCTACAAGATAACTGTTTTTACTGATCATGCGGCAGTCACCGAACTGTTCCATGGCAGAAACTTATCAGGCAGATTAGCTCGCTGGTATCTGACAATTCAAGAGTTTGACCCCGAATTTAGGTATTTACCTGGGAGGGCGAATGTTGTCACCGACGCTCTGTCAAGAAATATAGCACCAGTCATGCCTGTATCAACATTCACTCTTTCGCAACTGGAAGATGAGCAACGACGCGACCCATATTGGTCAGCTGTTATTTTTGCTCTCGAATCGGGTGAGGATGTTAAACTCCCCAAGTTATTTCTTCCCTTAAGTCAGTTTGAATTACGACATAACATACTCAATAGGACGAGAAAATCTCCTGAGGGTAATGTGTCTCAAATAGTCGTACCTGACACGTTGCGCAAAGCAGTAATGATATTGTTCCACGATGACCCACAGGCAGGTCACAAGGTCGTGATAAATGCTTAGCGGATTTACGAAAGAAGTATTTCTGGAACACTATGAAGAAAGACATAGAATTACACATAGCTAATTGTTTGGCGTGTGCTCAACATAAAGGTTCAACAGGATCACCAGCCCCGATTCTACAATATCCTACACCAGACCGTCCGTTTGACACAGTCGCTGTTGACTTGTTACAACTCCCAATGAGTCATCAGGGATCAGGCTACGTCTTAGTGTGTGTGGATCATTTTTCAAGGTTCGTGGTCTTGGTCCCACTAAAAAGCAAAACGGCCGAAGCAGTCGCCTATGCATTAGTGATGAATCTTATATGTCCATATACTACGCCTAAAGTTCTGCTCTCTGACAATGGAACAGAGTTCAAGAATCAGCTAGTAGCGCAAATATGTGCACAATATGGTATTAAACAAACTTTTGTGACAGCTTATCATCCACAGGCTAATGGCCTTGTTGAAAGAACCAATCGTAAAATCCTAGAAATACTGCGTCCAATTGTCAGTGGTTTTCAATACGAATGGGAGGATTGGTTACCGCAGGTTGCAGCGTCTATAAATGGGTCAGATAATAGCTCTACGGGCAAAACACCCTACTACATTGTCTATGGTACAGATAAACGTCTACCTTACGACATCCTTACAGATGCGCCATACCCGGTTTATAATACGGATGATTTCGCGGCAAAACAAATTCATGTCTTTACAGATATTCATGCCCAAGTACGATCACATCTAGCGGCGTCACGCACCGAAATGATCATCAAACGACATAAACATGATAAACCTGTCGCATTAAACGTTGGGGACGCTGTTATGTTAAGAGAACCTGAAAGGAACTCCAAACTTTAGCAAAATTTTCTGGTCCATTCCGCATAATCTCAAAAGAAGGAGGCAACAAATTCAAAATTTGAAAGCCTAATGCACAGATCGCAGATGTCGTGCACGCGGATCGTCTGAAGAAGACCCAGATAAATGTATTACCTCCAGTTGATGATGATGTGATTGATACATCCTTACAGATTGTCCAGAAGCTGAGTGTCCCAAATGACTATTGAATGAAACTACGTTCTGCGAGTAGACGTTAAATCGTTTGTAATTCCTTACAGAATGGCTTGGATCATCAGTATGTTGCTTCTACTCTGTTGTGGCACCGTTGTGTTGACAGACATGTCCACATCAGTCCTCAAACCAGGTGCACTTGTGGCACCTCTCGGACGCGTTCTCATAGTTGAGGACGTGGTGAACATCAAGTATGAACTTTAGCCACTACTCCAACTTCCGCGTCAGATGGAAAACGTCGACGGCCATTGGACATCCTTCATGGTCTCAGCACAGCTTCGAAGAATTCGACAATAGTTTCACAAACTATAGACCTTCTACACTTTCGTCTCCAGAACCTTCGCGAGTTTCTCGTCGATGTTGGGAAAAATCTACCTGCGTCTCAAGCGGATCTTGCTCAAGAGGTGCATTCTCAGGCACGACGAAAAAGGGGTCTCTTTAATTTTGTGGGTATCATCCAAAGCGCCTTGTTTGGCACGGCAACGGCCGATGATGTAGCTAAATTGGGGGACCGAATGAACGTTGCCGTTCAGGCTGTATCTCAACAGAATCGTGTTATTTCTCAAACCTTTCACGCGATTACTGCTCTAGAATCAAAGGTTAATGCAATCATAGTGGGTCTAATCAAGTTTCGAGGATTGTTACTAGGTTACAGAAAGCAATCCCGACATTAGAATGGCTCCATTATTTCACAGAATATTTGCATGCTGCTGAAATTTCAGTTCATAAAATTGTAACCTCAAAAAATGAACTAATAGACAGCATTGTAGATGCCGGGATAGGACGTGTGGACGCGAAGCTTGTGCCTGTGCAGACGCTTCTTGAAGCTTTAAAAATAGCCAAGTTGCAATGTCATTTAACTCCTATTTTTAATAAAAATGAGGTTCACTATTATTACCCACTAGGGTGTGTCATAGGAGGGAAGATCAGCTAAAACTAATGGCCCATCACTTTTTTGGTAGATTTTAGTGTATATAAACAGAAAATAATTTCAGTTTCAATATTTTGCAACCATTTGCTAGGTAAATTTTAGCGTGAAATTTATCGAAAATCTAACGTACAGCTGCATTAGTGCATTACAATTAAATAGTGAACATTGCTTTCTGACTTCATTCTTTAACAACCCAACTAACAATATTTTTTTCTGTTTCAGATTCTGATGCATTTATAAGTTGATAATATTTGCGATGGCTGCTTGTGTAAGGACGAGGAACCAAAAATCCAGCCATCTCAGTCACTGTCTTGGGTCTGGGAGAGAGCTCCTGAAGTCGGAGTTGCCTACATTGAGAGATGCTTTGAGATACGGTGTTTTAATCAGGCAAATCAGTGAAAAGAACCAAAGAACTTACACAAACAAAGACATTGCCAGTGATATGACCAAAGCTGTCTTGGCACAGTACACTCTGGCTAACGTTCAGTTCAAGCCTCCAGTCATAACAAGTCAGAAGAAGATTAGTGAGAGACTGCTAGCCAGTTGGGAAAAGGCAAGAGATATCTCTCTTGGGAGAGGAAAACTTGCAGTTAAGGACAGCTTTGCCAAGCAACTGGACAAGTTGTTTGACATAATTACTTGCAAGTGCCCAATTGTTCTCTGTCCTGAGTTTGGATGCGATCGTGACTGTAAATCCGAGGCCCACATCTCCTGTATTTGCAAGCGTGAACTGGAGATTCCTGTGATCGAACTGGCATTTGTCAAAGCACAGAGAGAGAAGACTGGCAGTATAGGGGCTCTCATGATTTCTAGCCAAGATATTCCGGAGTCCAAGAGACAGGAGGCTGCCACAGAGAGACAGAAGAGGAGAAGAGTTGCCGAGGAAAAGAGACTTGAGAAGGCCCAGGGTGAGGTAAAAAAGGCCGATGATTGGAGTCAAGCTGATTCAGAGTTTAATGACTTCCCCATGGCTGATCCGAGTGCTGACCAGGAGAATGGTGACTTTGCCCCTAACCCAGAAAATAATGATCCCAAACCTTCCAGGCATAAGATTCAAAATAGGAAAGGTATCCCGAGCATAGCTCTGGCCAGCATGCGACACCACACTGTTCTCAGAGAAACTGCAGAGATAGCAACAGCTGCCTGGATTGACGGTGGTTTGATAACACCTGATGATGTTCACCTGGTGATAGATCATAACAAAGTAAGGAGAGCTCAGGAGAAACTTGTCAGTAACCTAGAAGAGGAGTTTGATAAGGGGATAAGAGAAAATGGAATCAATTGTTTGTTCTTTGATGGGAGAAGGGATGACACTAAAGTGTTCATGAAAGTTGGAGATTCTGACAAGTTGTTCTCTGCCATGGTGAAGGAGGAACACTACTCCTGCTGCAGTGAACCAGGAGGGAAGTAGTTGTGGCATTTCACTCCAGAGAAAGATGACATCAGGAAACCAGCTGAGATAGTGGCAGATAACATTGTGAACTGGTTCAGAGAGAGGAACGTAGACCAGACCCTGCAGGCCATTGGAGGGGACAGCACCAACACGAACACAGGGTGGCAAGGGGGGGTCATACAGTGGATAGAGCGGAAGATTGGGAGGAAGCTGGTCTGGATTGTTTGTGACCTCCACACCAACGAGTTGCCACTCAGACATCTGATCCAGGAGCTGGATGGCAAGACTCTTTCAAACAACAGATGGTCTGGTCCTCTTGGCAAGATGCTGGACTCTGCCACTGAGTTAGAAATATATCCGAGCTTTGAAAAAATCACAGTTGGCCCTCCACTCGTTGAGCTTGCACATACTGTCATTGACGACCTGAGTACTGACCAGTACTATGGTTACATGATTTGCAGTGCCATCAAAACTGGGGTCATGCCTGATAGACTTGCTTACCTGCAGATAGGTCCAGTCTCACATTCTAGGTGGCTCACAACGGCTCTCAGGTTCTGCAGAATTTGGGTTGCTCATCATAAACTGAAAGGGAACCAGCTTCACAACCTGAGACTTATTGTCCAATTCATCGTGAGTGTCTACTTGCCAAATTGGTTCAACACCAAGGTCAAGTCATCGTTCTCCGAAGGTCCGAGGCATGTTCTCTTCCAGCTTGAGCTCCTGAGGAGTCAGCCAAGGAAGGCTGTTCAGATTGTGGAGCAGACTGTGAGGAGATCTTCCTGGTATGCTCATCCCGAGGCAGTTCTGCAGACAATGCTCTGCAGTAAGGATGAGGAGGAGAGAAGAGTGGCAGTCAAAAAGATCTTGGATATGAGACTTATGAGAGGATCTGGGCATGACGAATCAGTTGGTGACGATTCCTTCAGGGTCAGGAAGACTCCTGAAGTCAATCTAGGTGCCAAGACCCTCATTGATCTCATAGATCTGGATAACATCCAGGCTGGCAGTGAGCCCCCTCTTACCTGCAGCCTCACCAATGTTCAAGTCAGAGCTTTCCTGGACAACCCCATGCATGTCCCTGCCTGGCCTTCACACACCCAGAGTATAGAGCGTTGTGTACAGCAAGTGAGCGATGCCAGCAGTCACGTGTACAGCCAGGAGAGGAGGGAAGGCTACATCCGAGCTCAGGTGGTCAGCAGGGACGTGATGAGTAGAAACAGAAGCAAGAAAGACATGTTCTCTATGGTGTGCAGCAACACGGGGTCGTAGTAGTAAAACCGGTTTTTGTATTTGATGATTTTGTTTTCTAAAGGAATATTAAATATAATAAATGTGTCAAGATCATTCGTTTCACTATTCTGGATCATTTTCATCCTAATAAATTAACCTGATACATTTACTTTACTTTAAATAAGCTATTTAGTGGTGTTGGTAAAAGGGTGGGAATACTGAATTTTCATAAGATTTCAAGTTAAAATTTACCTAGCAAAAAATGAAAACTTTTCAAATCTGAAGATATCACATGATTCTGCACATAGAACTACATCATTAATACCATGGGCCGATTTTTCAAACTCAAAAAAAAAAAATTCGCCTCCATATGACACACCCTATTACCCACTGTTGGAGTCAACCCTCACTCACAATACAATTCTGATCCACATCCCTATGCGAGGGCAACATGAGTTTAATGCATGGCATTTAGAACCCTTCCCCTGGTTTGTAAACGACACGCTGTTTACCCTAGATAGGCCTAAAGAACTTTTCTTAGTAGATGAAGAGTATTCTTTGTTATCAATAGAGGATTCTGAGGTACTGTCACGGTGTAAGTCGTCTTATCTACACCTACAAGTATGTCCAGTCTACATGTTTGCATTTATTCCTGCTGCAGAGGGAATATGTGAATTGGCAGTCATACAACCAAATGTACGCACAGCGCTAGCGCAATGCAGTTATAGGCCAGTTAGTCTAAAGACTGTGTTCCACCCTCATCTTCACAATGTGCAGTATTTGTTCTTTCCAAATCTCACTACTGTAATTTTAAAATGCCATGATGGTGTTAAGCAGCTAGTTGTGAAAGGGCATTACAAGGCTCGTGATTACTGTGAAATCACTTGTAGTACATTACGGACCTTGCCTACTCATCAGCATTTTGCTTTAAATCGAAAACTCAAGTCTGCTTTAATTCAACTTCCTATAATGAATTTCACTATTAAGGATATTCAAATAGTATCAGAGAAATTAAAAGTTTTAGCTTTCTTGAACGAGACACATTTTGCTGATTTGAAAAATAACTTGCCATTTTACCTATCACGGGAATTTGCACTACCAAGTCTTACAATTCCCTCTATTTTGTTAATTCTGGCAATTATGTTCCTGTTCTGTTATTACAGGGCAGTGTCATCCAAATTCAACATTGTTCATAACATACTAACCCGTACGACACTAACGTATAGGTCCCCTACAGTAGTAGAATCCCCAGCTTAGTGTCTACATATCTGTTTATAACATGGATAGGGTTGTCTAGGATGTACTGTACTCTGTGAGTTATTTAGGCTTCAGGGAGCTCGGCTGGTAGGTGACCGAGCGATGTAATGGGCCCCTGTCTCATCAACAGAACATATTATATAAATGGGTCAATACATCTGATATTATATTCAGATTCACCACCCTGTAACTTTCCACTGTCTATGAGTAAGACATGAGTTGGACACGTGAGCGGGCAACTCTCCCAAGAGGGCGAGACCCATAGTCAGCATTTCTGTAAGCCCGCACAGCGAGGCCCTCACTCTTCAGTCGCTCACATCAACTTATATCTTAAGGACGTGACCTAACGTTTATAATACATAAACGCCGTCCCTTTCTCATTCACTCCTATACAGTGGGACTTACGGTCGATCTACACTCAGGAATTATATATACAACCCTTTTATAATAAAACAAGGAACTACCTTTTAGGTTTCGTTACTTAAACCCAAATAATAAATATATGTGAACGGCCTGGTTAATTGCACAAGCAGCCGATTCACTGTCCTCCCTACTCCTCTGATCTTTGGCATGATCTGTATAAGAAATTTCAACACTCGATACCCTTAGCTTGGTGGGCCTTTCTCCTAATCCCAACCAAAATAGGATTTCGTCTTATTGAGTACGTCCGCCGTCACCAGCTCTCTCTCAGGGATACTGGTGGTATCACTCACTCTCATGAGAGTGGCCTTGACCACATCTTTACTTCTGGACTAGCGGCATCCCATGCAAGGTTCCCATTCACCCCTACCCTCTTCTCCGACCACGTGGCCCTCAGCCTTCATTACTCACTCCCAGCGGGGACATCCCCCTCTCCAGCGTAGCACCAATATTACCATCCATTTGAAATACTGTTCTACCTACATCTCGTACATGACCAACACTCTCCCCACATTCGATTTAAAGTCGCCTGAGAAGTTATACTCCTCCCTAGTGAACTCAACACATAACTAACACAGTCACTAAGCTTCTCGGCTACACGTCAAACATCACTACGAGGCCTACGCCTGGACCCTAGATGAACGTATCCTCCAGGCGGAAAAGAAGGTGGTGAAGGATGGTATCTCACTCCAAGGTGAACCTACCCTTGACCGTCTCCACCAGTACCAGTCGTCCAGGGCTGATATAATTGACCCCCAACAATGTGTTCAGACTGAATCCTGGAGTATTCTCACAGACAGCATTAACCAACAGACGAGCGTGGGCACCATCAACAAGGTGGTCAAGAAAAAGTCCTGTAGTGCCTTTCACCACAGCCCAACACAGTACGCACAAGATCTTATCTAAACATGATCTGAACAATCCTAAGCCCGTAAACTCTCGGAGCACAAAAAAGAGGCTCTCTCCTCCAAGTCAAATAAATCTCTGTACCCTTCGTATCATGGCGGCGTTGCTGAAGGCCGATGAAGAGGATACGATGGAGATAACTAAGGAGGAACTGCGGCGTGCCCTAATTTAGGGCAAGGCAACTGCCCCGGTGATGACAGTATCACCTACTCGGTTTTCTGTTTGCTCCTGAAAGTCCCTGGCAACTCTCTCCTCCTGCTTTACAATCTCTGTCTCTGCACGGGGTATGTGCCCAATGCCTGGACCTCCAGCACAATAGTACTAATTCCAAAACGTGGCACTGCCAAATTCAGACCTTTTTCCATTACCTCTTGCTTCAGCAAGTTGATGGAACGCATTCTAACCCAGCTTGTATGGCTTTCTACCACAAAGGAGCGTGTGTCACTGTCTCATGGAACTCTATATTCGCCTCTGCCTCTCTCCCATGAATATCGTAGCCTCCATCGACCTTACAAGCGCCCTTTTGATGATGCAAATAGAGACATATCCTCGATCAGCTTGTAGACTTCGGTGTCAAAAGTAATTTCTTAAGATGGATTTCGGATACCTCTGGAACAGAACCTCCTGTGTCTTCTTGAAGGGGGCATGTAGCTCTACCAAGGACTGCAATCGTGGTACCCCACAGAGTGGTGTTCTTATCCCCTTTCTTTTTAATGCCCTTATTCATCGCCTACTATTTCTTCTTCCCGACATTCCCGGTACCACAGTTACCCGTTACGCAGATGATATCAGCATTCACTCTGAGTCACCGGAAGATCTCCAACGCCTCCTCAACTCGTTCTAACGTCATCTTTTGTTTGTGGTCTGATCCTCTCCCACAGACTAGAGTAGGATTTTCTCTCATCGCGACTCGGGGACACTCCCAGAATTAATTGTGTAAACAGTGCATCTACCTGGGTGCACCTGTACGGATTACTCCAGTACTCCAGCTACACCTGTACAACAACGAGTCTATCCCACCATCCGCGATCGCATGGATCGACTGCAACAGCATCTAATCCCTCTCATGTGGCTCAACAACAATACTGCCGGGATTTCTGTCCTTGTAGCCAGAACTGTCTACATCCATTGTCGAAAACCTTTCTCCTATTCTATGTCAATATGTCAACTTCTAAAAAATCTCTAGATTCCTTCGAAATTTTTAAAACAAAGTCATGAGATTTATCCTGGGTTGTCCCACGTCCACCAGGATAGTGAACATGCAAACTGAACTCAATCGTCCTTCCCTTGTTGAGAAAATATACGCAAATGTGTTTTAGCTCAGTGTCAAATGTCTCCACTCTCCCCACCTTCCTCCGATTATTCTCAAATTAACCTCGACCTCTACTTCGACTGGGTGGCCTCACCCTCATTAAAATAATTTGTTGTATACTTGAGAACGCCGATATTGATGTACCCGTAGCAGAGGTTGATCACGGTGCTCCACCCAGGAGGATTCCTTGTCCATCAGTTACCTTTACTCACACCTGAAAGGCGGACCCTCCTCTACTTCAGATACAATTTAATCTGGCGACCATACACAGAGGCTTACTTCAGAAACAATTAAATCTGGCAACCATACACAGAGACCTTACCTCAGTCACTGCTGCACACTACATGTACACCGACTGTTCCAAGGGGGCAGACAGTGCGACGTTGGACCTATTGGTGGGAGGTTGAGTAGGTGGAAGGTTGGGTCAGCCCAAAGTCAATATAGAGAGGTCGGCCGGACAGCGAGTAACAGCACCATTTGTATTATATAAATTTTTACCCAAATGTATATTACCCATATATTCACCAAGTCATTCACCTATGAGTATGAATCAATTGGTGAGTTGACATTTCCTCTGGGGAGCAGGTGAGGTCAAGTTTGGTCAGCGCAGCTCAGCAACAAACAATCTGACGCGTTTCCTTTAAGACCTGCTTGACCACCCTCTCTCCCTGGTGTGAGAGAGAGACTATCATATCACCTGTTACCCAGTGAACACCTCACTTAAGTGTTCTCCTATACAAGTGCACTAAGAAACTTCCCTGAGCAGAAAAGGTACAATATACTCTCAACTGAACTCAATACCTGTGAAACTATATTTTTCTACAATAAAGCAAAACCCACAAAGTGTTTACTTCAGCCCTGCCACTTATTAATTCAAGAACTAAGGGGACAGACGTGCCCATACGTGCTCTTAACTTCCCGATCGTCCCACAAAGGTCCCCTCAGCCGGCAAGTTTTTGCCAGCATAAGGGGTCGACATAAACGTCCAGGAAGAGGCTCTCTCATGGACGCACACATCTCTGATACGGATGCCATCGCCAACTCGCCTGGCCATGCTCAATCCAATACCCTTCGAGAGTCAGACCCCAGTGATTAGGACAGTGATGGTCATGTTTCTATGGGAAACACTAAGGCCACAGACCCTATCACCCTGCCCTCTGCCAACCATAAGGTTAATATACACTTCCTCAAGGACTCTCTGAAACCTGCAGAGCAACGCTTTAATTGGATGATGAAGTACTGCAGACAGCACGGTCTCAATATTCATTTCCGGAACTTTATCAAGTGTCAGACTCCTGAGGTCTATGAAACACTTAGTACTGTTGGCTTTGACAGGGTTGTCCTGGTGCCCCCCCCAGTAGACGCTGATGAATGTTGCCATATCCTAGTGAAACGTTTCCCCCTATACGCTGACATCGAAGATGGGCGTGACTTTAATTCTAGTATACTCCACAAGCTGCTGTCATTGTCAAGAGGAAGGAAGGGAGTGCATTTTGTGTTATCTGTTCTCATTGGGGTCACACCTTCACTGCCTGCTGCCGAAGTGAGCGTCCCAGATGTCGCCTCTGTTCACGTAACCATAACTCCGCCGCCTGTGCCCAGAAAATCAAAGACCACCTTAATAGGGGTGGTGTGAGCTATGTAGTTGATCCCAGGAGTTGTAACTGTGGCGGCCAGCACAATGCTGACTCATGGCAATGGCCCAATCGCCCGTCTGTCCCAGGGGAAAAGCCTCCCCGAAGGCCACACCCCTCTCTGGGCCCCTTCTGTCTCCTCTCTCTCCAGCAGCGCCTCCTTCAACAATACCTGCCCCTGCCTGGCCTCACCTGGCTGCAACACAGCAGTCCCGGCCGTCTCCTAACTCAACTACTACTGGGCCACCTCCCCGTCTCTACTCTGACGCTGTCAGGCCTTGTGCTCCCACCGGTGCCCCCCACAACCCCCCTCCAGTGACATGACACAGATCATATCCCTCTTCCAAGAATTTACCAACCGTATTGAAAAACTCTTTGCTACACTCTGTACCACCATCTCCGACCTACTCTTGCCCTCTGTTGCCACCCAGTCACTCCTCTCTTCTAGTTTGACACAAGCCGGTAGTCCCCCTGTGAGCCCCCCTTGCTCACAGCCTACCCCACCGCATGCGGCCTTCACTACTGGTGTAGTGCCTACCGGGCCTGCCCTGGTGTGTCCTGCTGCCCCCGAGCGAAGTCCAACCTCATCTTCACGACACGTGGTGCTTCAACCTGTCCTCCACCCACCGCAAGCTGTGCCCGCTACTGTGTCTGTGTTGTCTCCACCAGGGCTACCTATTGGACCTGAGGACACCACCCCCGCCTACCCGTACCCCACCGGCTTGTCGACGCACACGCCATCACAATCACACTAAAAGGTATGTCCCTCAATATGGTCAATGCCTATGTGCCTCCATTCACCCCTACTGTATCTGTCCCACCACACCATATCACCTCCACCCCCACTGTACTTCGCCACGCCTAGTAAATTGTCAACCCTGAGCCTGGCTGCACTGTTTATAAACTTTGTGGTCACCCGACTCTCACAACCCCTCTCACTACATCCTCACTTGCCCTATGACCTCCTCCTACAGGTCCCCAGCTGTTACCAACACCTCTTCCCTCCCTGACCAGATATCCCTCCTCCTAGTGACAGGCCTGGCACTTGACATTATTAGGGACCTGCCACACTTTGCCATAAACAGATAAATTGTACCAGAGACCAGAGTTGACAGTCGAATAGTGAAGGACTGGGGAATCAGCCCACGAGCCCCAGGAACCTCCGATGAGTACACAACCAGAGTTGAAATTGAACAGCGGGGGAAGTAGCAGCTGTGGTGCTGGCTGGATAGTGTCTGGTGTACGACGAGGCAGCAGCGAAGGCGGAGTTAAAGGAGAATTAGATGCTAAAGAGATTGGCTTTATCAGAGGAAGAGTTGGCTGTATAGAGTTATCAGTCGGAAGAGATGAGGAAAAGAGAGAGTGCAAAAGTTATTACAGATGTTCTTGATTAAGGACCAAAAGGATTTACTAGAAGAAAAGTTAGTCAGGATAGCGGTCTTTCTTTTTATAAAATTCTGATTGGCCCTACGAAGAATAGCCAGACAACGAGGATCTCGCTGTTGGGGTGTGTGGATAGCAACAACTCATGTCAAGAAGTGAGATAGTCAAAGAGTTTTAAATAGTTGGTAGAGTTGGGAGAACAGTATAGGAAACAAAGAAAATAGTCATAGTTGATAGAGATATTTTGAGCCAGATGACAGCATAAAGAGAGGATTCAAGATCCGTGAGTCGAGCTATAGGTGTGCGTGTGTTGCAGTAGACGCACACACCTCCCTTAGGACGGTAAGAGGTATAAAGATTGTAGATGAAGACAGGAAAATGTTTGGGTCATGGTAGAACCGACCCTCCTTCCATTGGATGGCGAGATCTTCCAACACAGGACTTCAAACACATCTAACGAAGCCCGTGTGGACGTCAGTGCTCGAGAATTCTGGACGCGGGGACAGCGAGCTTTCTTCGACATCAGGATTTTTTATCCCATGGCTGTATGTCACCGTAACCTAGCTCTCGATGCTGCACATAGGAGGAACGAGAACGACAAGAGAAGGGCATATGGGGAGAGAATTCAAAACGTTGATCAAGGCAGCTTCACTCCTCTAGTGTTCACAACCTCTGGTGGGATGGGCCCAAGTGCAAGATGTTTCTACGCCAGACTCGCGGAGTTGATCTCCGAACAGAAGCAGCAGCCCAGAAGTTATGTTACAGCCTGGATGAGATGTCGACTGTCTTTCTCTCTTCTTCGGTCGGCTTTGCTCTGCCTCAGGGGAACGAGAGCTTCTGCCCATACTCCGACAACTGCTGCAGATATTGACTATGAGGCTACAGTCACTGAATGCCGCATAGATCTGCGGCTCAACTAATTTAACACAGATAGGATAGCTTCTTATGCATTAGGATATTTAATATTAAGGTAATTAAATGGTGGCGAAGGTGTGGCTATTGGGGGAGGCTGGAGGCCAATATTAAAAAAAAAAAAAAAAAAAGTAGTAGTAGTAGTAGTAGTATTACGGTAATTAGTCATACATAGACAGTAATCGAATAATAGGCAGAAAAATGCCTCTCAGTGAGATAATGTAACACGTCCTCAAGAGTGTTCAATTTTGTTGTACATTATCTGCGGATATTGCTTAGGAGAAAATGAGCTTTAATGTGTCTTCCTTGAATGGTTCTCTTTATAGCGAGTTGTCAAGTATTTTACAAAATGTGTTAAATCACCTAAAGAGAAGATAAGCCTCACAGTTATATAATGCACAGAAATTATGCAAAGCGTTTGTAGTTTCTTGCTGTGCTCCAACTGAATTTTGTCATTTGAATTTCATAGAGGCACGGTAAGGACATTTTAATGCAAAGTCAAACGAATAAAAGAAAATAAGAAAATGCAATTACCATCAAATATAGATTTTCACAATAATATATTTCTGGATAATACAAATAAAAAACAGAGTTTTCCATACTTCTCATCTCAAATATGTACAGTATTTATTCGGTTATGTTTTACAGTTATTATCAAAACCTCAAAAGGTGCTTCATTTACAATATCGTTTAAACTACTCAAATACATATTATGAACCACAAGCATACTTTAAAAATTACATACTATATACCTTTACTAATTTGTTGGGTGAGGCAAGTGTTTTTCAATTTGGTGGCATCGAGTACAAATAATAAGCATTTGGTCAGGCAACTCGATAACATGGGGTGTGGTTGTTGTGTTGGCAACATCCTCTACACCTTAAATATATTCACGTGAAGTGAACCATTATATTATTGATTGGTTAAGTTTATCTATCTGTAAGCCTGCTCCTCTGCCTGCACTCATACGCTAATATTTTTATTTAATTTTTGCCTAAATTAAAAGTCGATTGGTATCAACAGTAGTTCGACACACAACAATCTTTACCAAAATCGGTCAAAGGTCACCAAGAAAAAGGTCGATTTACTAACACTGGGTATACAAACACGATTCTGTTTTGGTGGAATTTTCAATGCAGCTCGCCATCAGTCAACAACAGCTATTTTTTATTAAGTCTCGGTCAAAATCCGTCTAAAGCCAACGTCAGAGGTCACCATAAAGGTCATCACATTCTAGTTCCACAATTTTGAACCGAACTGAAAGTGAGAGTTTTTCTCAAACGCCTACATAATTTTCACTTACCTTACTCCAGGAACTACCATCCTACAGTGACCAAGTTATATTAGTAAATTATTTGCTTAAGATATTAAAAGACTCTACAAACTACACTTTTCGTCCAGTGAAAGACCACCTTATTTTAGTGTTCAATAACCTTACGCCAAGTAATTATTACTCAACGACCTTTTCAAAGTCATCACCTTACTGTACCAACAACCTTACTCTGATGAAATGATTAGGCAAGATTTTTAGAGATTAAAATTATCTCCTTACTCCAATAGTCACCTTATTTCGGTGGAGCACCGTGCTATATTGACCATCATGCTCAGGTAACCATTTACTTTAGTGACCACTTTGGTCGAAAGACTTGGAACGAACTGTATAAGACCTGTGTAAGAATTGCGCCATAACCTTAAAAGTCAAAATAAAGTCTGACAAAGTTCAAAATATAATTTTCGACCATAATTTCCGAGCGAGAAGAGATGTAATTGACTTGTTGGTCCAAATGTTCTCCATCGTGGAGTTCAGCAGGTGTCGTTTATTCATTCATGGAAGTGGTTTCTTATTTATATATTAGAGGATACTAATATGTGTATATGAAATGTTAGAAGGTCTGGTAGCGCGTTCTGTTGCACGACATTGCAACGCTACAGATTTTCCTATGATAATTCTAGACAGGCAAATTTTCCATCCCTTGGCATGTTCCCACCTCTGATCAAACGAGAGACTGCTTCCTGAAAGTTCGTTGCCCCCCCCCGCCCCGAAAGTGGTTTCTATCAGGGTCATAACTATTGTAATCATCATGAGAAACAGCAACAGGTTGTAGCAAAAGGCGGGCTCTCACCAAGCAGGTACTATTTATCCCACCTCCGGGAGTTTATCCTTACTCTAAGATGAGTTCGCTTAAATGGACGTTAAAGTCGTTCCTCAACTCAGCAACAAGTACTTTAGAGCAAGAGCTTGGGGGGATTTTAATCACCCATCTGAGGCAAAAAAGTCCAAGTATTTTAGAGCAAGAGCTAGGGGGGATTTTAATCACCCATCTGAGGCAAAAAAGTCCAAGTATTTTAGAGCAAGAGCTAGGTGGGATTTTAAATACCCGTCTGAGGCAAAAAAGTTTGATGGTATTTTTTAAATGTACAGTATGTTACATGAGTAAGTCAAAATACCATTTTTTACTTGATACAGCCTGGCCAAAAACCCTAGGCAAAGGATTAAGAATTGTACCGCGCGACGACGGGTTTTTTTTACACACAGGGAAATAACATCACCATAATTGCAATCTGACTTTATTATTTTATGCAGTTGTGTTGCAGTTTTTTAAGTAACAAAAATATACATTATAAAAAACAAAGAAACTTAGATATTACATATTAAAAAATATAAATAACATAGAGGCACAATTATCACATATAAAAAAAATGGTATTATGGCGCACAGGTAAAGAATGCATATACAATCTCACTTAAGTACAAAATAAACTGTAGACAAACTGTATATTTGATTACACTCTTTAAATTTTATGCCTGAACAAACATGTTCATAGCATACCGTACCTACACTATAAGGGTATTATAGTAAAGTGCATCAAAAGAAAGGTTCACTGTCATGATTATTTAACAAATAATAATCATTCTCAATCGTCTTATTAAGTATGTCATATAGTTCCTATTTATCATACCTTATACCCCAGAAATAAATAAACAACTGAAGCACTTTTATTGTAAATCAGATAGTCGCCCACAGAATTATGTAGTTACAGTACAAAATGAATTGAGCATTTGTGAGTATGCATCAGTAAGAACCATAATTTGACTCGTCTGATGATTCATAGGTTAATTCATCTACAGTAACATCTGTAGAGAACATGGTTATGTCCATTGCTACACATTCCCTGTGGAATCTGATCACCTTCAAACCATTTTATTGTGTACTGCCCATGTTTGAATTCCCAGTCGCTGTCTTCTGCTTGCCACTATATTCGAATTGTTGTGTCCGCCTTCTTCCATACTGATACTATATAGTTTGTACGTTTAATTTATACAGCCCAAACTGATCTGCATGGAGGAAGAAGGCTCGGATCATTATGCTTAATATTTTCAAGTGGATGCCGATGAGTAGCAGGTGTATTATTTTGCCTAAACAAAGCAAATCTTGCATCATTCACACTTTAAAATTTCCCTTTCTCATACAGAGAGAGCACACAAATAATTCTAATGACATGATCACATCTGGAGATACTTCTGGATAATCCCCAACCTTAGTAAAAGCTATCCTGAATACCTTAGACTTGTCCATGATATCACACGGGCGTACCTTTCCTTTTCGCACGAATGATGATATGTAGTCGCATCCTGTAAAAGCATGTATTGCTGGTAAGGCAGAGCAGGTGGTCTCTCCATATTAGAGGGAAGGGCAGTAACATCTATATATCTACGAGAGATGTTACTACTAAATTCAAGGTCCATGGTAAAGAAGGTTCACTAATATATCTGTGTCATCTGTCATGGTTTCCTTGATATGATTCACATGCAAAACAACTCGTGTGTCTGTTTCCTCATTCTGACAGCCAAGTTCAGGTACAATCTGCCGAAACACTGATCCTCTTTTTACTTCAAATTTATTACACTCTTCTTGTAGTGCAAGATAGATTTCATGACCGTCTAACGTTTCTTTGTAGGTGTCCTTTTCCTATTCAGCTGCAAGGAATTTGAAGAGTGGTGTCTTGATTAGGCCGGATGACAGTGGTTGACTGAAGTTTTTTGGTCGTTTCTTCTCATGGCCAGCAATAACGATATTGACCTGAGTTGCACCACGCATATGTCATTCATTGTCTTTAATTAATGGACATGTACAAGTATCACACACAAAGTCCACACGTCCAGAATGAACACACAACTTTGACAGCAGAACTTCAGACACCCCGCCATAAGTAGCAGGGAGATCTGACAAAGATCTGATGAGAAAAATTGCATCTACAACACAAGCATCGATTGTGGAAGGTGGCTGACTGTATACTTTCGTTTGAAGTTTCTTTAGGAGTCAAGATTTTCCTGTTTTATTTATTAATCTATTAAGATGTGTCAGAGATGAGGTAGAGGGAAATGGGGTAACTCAAAGCTTTAGAAAGATCAATATCAATAGGTCACTTGTTGCATGTATCTCTTGGATCTTCATATCTTTCCCGGTTAACTTGACTTTTACTCCCCTGTTGCAAAGTTCTTCACTCTACGACGTGGCGATTTGATTTTTCAAATCTGCTAACATCATTAAAACAGCCTGTTACGAACTCATCACAGCACTTCTAGCCAATATCAATACAATGTGTCAACTCTTCTTTCACTTTTGCTAAAACTGCACAGCCAGTTGAAATGTAATACAGATTTTCATCACTAACAGCTCCAAAGTGATATAGAAATAAAGTACAACATTTGAGACCATGTCCCAGGTTGCTGATCTGACTTTCTGGCTCATTTATACGCAATTGCAGGATTTCATTTGTTTCTCTTACTTTGACAACACAACATACATATATCTTTTCTCACTACGGATTTTTATTTATTGTTTTTTATTTATTTATGGGCCTTTATTATTATTATTATTATTATTATTATTATTATTATTATTATTATTATTATTATTATTATTATTATTATTATTATTATTATTATGAATATTATTAATATTAATAATAATATTATTATTAATATTATTATTATTATTATATTTTCGTCCCCAGGCCCTGATGTGGGTCATTGACCTGTGCCCTGGTGGACTAATATCGTAAAAAAAAGTAATGACAAAACTTCACCACTAAATTATTTTTAATATTAATTACATGTAATTATAAAAATACACGAAATTGGTTAGTCTTGACAAGCTTTTCCTGTAAACATAGAAACTATAGCTCTCTGACTGTTATGCACAGTCTCGTTCAAGATTCTTCGAATACTGCTGGAGACAGCTGGCAATCTCAAGGCCGTTTGTTTACCTTAGCACGTAGTATAATTTAATACGAAACAACAAAGCTCTACCATTAAATTAAGCAACGGTGAACTAAGTAACCAATCACCGATCACTTTTACATTTATTCATAATTTTTACTACGTACTAAAGTAAACAAATGGCCTTGAGTTGTCAGCTGTCTCCAGCAGTGGTCGAAGAACCTTGAACGAGACTGTACAATTTTTAACCTTATGCCACAGGTTTTTGGCCAAACTTTGTTAAGTGAGAAATGGTATTTTGGCTCGCTTATATAATATACATTTCAAAAAATATCATCAAACCTTTTGGCCTCAGACGTGTGATTAAACCCCCCCTTAGCTCTTGGACTATTTGATTATGCCCTGTGAGTGGGTGCGTGACATACGGTATTTGCTATATCCAGGTATTAATCGAATCGTATTCTGAGGTAACTTATTATAGTCTTAAAGGACAGAGCCAAAATAGAGGAAAGTATCACCTAGTGCACGTGAAGGGCTGGATTTTTTGTTTTCATGCAAAAATTTCCAAGTCTGGAATGTAATGTGAACTCATCTATCACCTATAAGGGACTGTGCTTCTATGGTTTTTTATTACAATATTATAGATAAAATAAACAGTAACAATGCGATTGTTGACTTGACGCTTGCTCTTGTAGTTTCCACCCAATCCGATATCCTGTTGAAATAAACACCTGCAATAAGTTATCAAGAACAAAAGCGAGCTCATTGAGCACTATTATGATTTGTGAAATATTTGTGTCTTCTATGTCCCTTTCGTCATCCTTGACGTTGGCATCTTCACAACTTTTCCAATTAAAAAGTATGGGATAAAATGCAATGTGCTACACGCATAGCGAGATACAAACCATGTTTCGGTATTCCATTATGGTGTCACATATTCTAGCAATATTCTCGCTTTTTGGCTTAGCCATATTACTTTTCTTTGCAGGGATGAGACAACTTTAGTTATAATTTGATGAGCAGCTGGTATATACACCTCAAAGGAGAACTTTATTTCTATAGATCTCACTGTACTGTACACATCACAACTGACTCCATAATTATTCATGTCTAACCGTATGTGATAATCAATAGTTTACACAGAAGAAAGGTAATTTGTTGATTTAGAAAGTAGTTTGATTCATAGTTCGGAAGCCGGGCTGAATCTCTAATATGTTATAATAAACCTTCATATTCCCAGTGTCACTCTCACACAACGATCCTTGTCACCTCTAAATTGAGTCTTCACCCCTCGAGACACCCCCTGTGTTGCCGTGCACTGCCAGCCAATCTAGACATGTGGCTCGCTTCACTGTGCGTCAGCGCTCTTGAAATAAATTTCTTTCCTTACACCAACTCACTAAAGCACTTCACAATTATTTTAATAAATTCTAACTGGAAGGCAAACGGAAAAATAAAACTCAAAATTAATTTAAAATTCGTTTTTCAGTCTTCCAAACCTCATCTTGTTGTGATTCAGAGCTGCCAGAATCAAAATCAAACATGGACTGTACTTTCATATACTGGCATTCGATCCAATAAAACTGTTGTAGCAGAGGCTTTCTGTTATGGTATTTCCCTTCAATAACAAGGCTTTATACAATGCATTATCACTTAGTTAAATAATCAAAACTCAATTCATTCAAACAGCTCTTTCTTTGAAGTCCAGCCCCCTCACCGCAGTACCTCCTTCATCCTATCCTCACATCATCTCCTTCTTGGGTTTCCCACTCCCACCTTCTACCTATTTCTAATTCCTACACTCCAAGTGTCAGTCTTTCCATGTTCACAATATGACTGTGCCACCTTAGCAAACACTGGTCAGTTGTCTATCTGACACTCAGTTTATTTCACTTCCATATATCTTTTTTATTATATTCACGAAATAAAGAATAATCATTATGTCCCTGAAGCTAAGATTGTATCCCATTATTCTCCAAGTTTATTAATTCAGTATCTGGGAGGAAATAAACGTCTGTGGCCAGCAATGCGGTAATTGTATTATCAAAGTTAGAATTTGTGTTAATCTGGAGGAGGATTTGGTGATTTTATACTGTATTTTGTACAGCCTTCGTGTGTGTACATGGTAGCTGACACCGGGTAACATAAATTCTGAGGTCTCTCTCGCTTCTGTGCTGGAGACTGCCTGGGGTCCCAGAGCAGCTTGACATCTCTGGGGGGGATCTGGTCCAGTTCGGAGTTAATTTTGACAGAATGCATCCCTTTCTCTTCGTGCTCTTCCGCGTCAGTGAGAGAATACAGTGCTGCTAGAGGTAGGAAGTCCAGAAAATTCTTCAAATTTCCAGGCAGTATCCAGCACAGAAGCGAGAGAGACCTCAGAAATTTTGTTACCCGTTGTCAGCTACCATGTACACACACGAAGACTGTACAAAATACAGTATAAAATCACCAAATCCTCCTCCAGATTAACACAAATTCTAACTTTGATAATATAATTACCGCATTGCTGGCCACAGACGTTTATTTCCTCCCAGATACTGAATTTATATATATATATATATATATATATATATATATATATATATATATATATATATATATATATATATATATATATATATATATATATATATATATGCAAGTAATCACTGTAGGTGCGTGATCTAGGTATATGCTGATAACCACAAGGAAAGAAAACACGAAGTTCCCAAGCGCTTTCGTGTAATTCACATCTTCAGGGTGAGTACAGACTCACAGTCTGTACTCACCTGAAATGTGTGATATATATATATATATATATATAAACATATATATATATTGGTACGAGTTGGGGATATAGAATATAGTTAAAAGTCTACCAAGATCCCAACAGGCAACAACAACAAAAAAACAAAGACAATCGGACTATAAAAGGGTAGACAAAGGATGCGAGTTTTTGTTGTGTATAATAAAGTACCATAAATTCCTTAACAAAATATTCAGCTTTCTATAATTTACCCTTAACCATACTTAACCTAAACATTAACAGTATATACATATTTATACAACATACAATAATTTGAAGCAAGGTGGAGGTGGGGGAGGCAATACAAGATTACCAATACTTAAGTGCGGAGCTGAGATGGCTGACGAGTAAGGCTGAGTATTGTAGAAGACGGTAGGTAGTCACTGTGCCGTAGGTTTCCAGGATAGGTGATCCTGTGGTCACTTCCCAGAGTGAACTGAACTCTCATCGAACTGGAGCTGATGAAGAAGACTTGTAGGAGGTGACGCAACAACCAGGATATGGAGAAGGGAAACCCCGGAGTGGTAACTAAGACTAGTCATACTCGTGTTTCGTCCCTAGATGGCGTTGCTCGTGGTGCTGGGTAGGTAGATCAGGACAATAGATGGCGTAGTTCGTAGTGCTGGGTAGGTAGATCATGACAATTGATGACGTGGTTCGTAACACACCCCCCTCCAAAGACCTAAGTAGCGCGGGTGCGAAGGAGGTGATCACCTGGTGCGTCTGGAGAGAAGCTGCTGCATTTCCACTTGAGCTCGGGATAAGGAGTCCGCAATCAGGTTGTCCACCCCCTTTATGTGCCGGACTTGTAGATTATAGGGCTGGGTGAGGAGAGCCCAGCGGAGGATTCGCTGGTTGGAGGTCTTGTTGGTTTGGATGAACGTGAGTGGGTTATGGTCGGTGAAGACTAGGGTTGTTTGTGGGCAAGACTGGAGGTAACATTCAAACTTCTTTATTGCCAACACCAGAACCAGGGCCTCCTTCTCTATGGTCGAGTAGTTGGTCTGATGTTTTTTCAACTTGGCGGAGTAGTATGCCACAGGATGAAGAACATCAGTGCTTGGGTCGGGTTGTAGGAGCACAGCCCCCACTCCGACACCGCTAGCGTCGATTTGCAGATGGAAGGGTAATGTGTCGTCAGGGGGGTGGACTACAGGCTTGGAGGCAAGGAAGGCTTTGAGGCGGTGGAAAGACTGGTCGCACCTCTGGTTCCAGATGTAAGGGACCGCAGAACTGGTAAGATCTGTGAGGGGTCCGGCCACGCTGGAGAAGTTACTGCAGAACCGACGGCAGTAGCCGCACATCCCCAGGAAGCGCCTGAGTTCCTTCCTCGTCCTTGGAGTGGGGAAGGACAAGATGGCTTTAACGTTTGCGTCCTTGGGTCTCACCATACCATGCCCAACGATATGTCCCAGGTAAGTCAGGGAGGCCCGGCCAAAAGCAGATTTAGCCAAGTTTATGGTGAATCCAGTCTCTTGCAGTCGTGCGAACAGTATCTCCAAACGCACCAGATGTTCGTCCCAGCCGTCCGACACCACCACCAGGTCATCCAGGTAGGCGAACGTCCCACCTAGGTCCTGAATCAGGTAATTGATGGCCCTCTGGAACGTGGCCGGAGCATTAGAAAAGCCAAACGCCATAACCAAATATTGAAAAAGACCAAATGGAGTTATAAATGCTGAGATTATTTTTGCCCTATCCGTGAGTCCCACTTGATGATATCCTTTCAACAGGTCCACGGTACTGATAAATTTTGCACAGCCTATGCTGTCTATTATATCTTCAATCAAAGGTAAAGGGTAGGAGTCTGAGACAGTGACCTGGTTCACTTTACGATAATCGGTACAGAAACGAAAAGTGCTATCGGGTTTTGGAATGAGAAGGCAAGGTGAAGCCCAGGGGGAGGTACTAGGCTCAGCTAAGTTATGTTTTAACACAAAATCTACCTCCTTTTCCATAATCTCTCTTTTTTGTGGATTTAGTCGATATGCTGATTGCCTAATGGGTTGTACATCATCTGAGATTAGCTTAATATCATGTAAGTATATTGCAAAACCCTGGGAGGTCTGACGTGACTTTAGGAAATGTTGATAATAACTTAGGGAGATCTTTTGCTTGAGATGGATTCTGAACAGAAAAATACTCATCCAAGTTGTTGAGTATGTGACTGTTAGCAGGGTTTTCTTTAGGTAGAGGGAAGTCTAAATTCTCCAATAGATCCATGTCATCTGTCTCCGGCTCCGGCCCTGACAAAACCGTATGCAATACAGGTAGGCTTATAGCCTCTGGGATGTCTTCCTCTGACTGCCTGGAATGGTAAAGTTTCATGAGATTAATGTGAACAAGTTGTGAATCTTTTCTGCGATTAGGAGTATGGACTATATAGTTGAGGGGAGATAGTTTATTAACATTGATTTGAAAGTTTTGATGGAACCGTTCCAAGCAACCTTGGGACGGTGGGTGGTAAGCCGAAGATGTACAATGGTCCACACTGAGGTCTTTCATCACCTGTTTGAACAAAGATGGATCAGATTGTTGTGCTGTAATGAGCTCATCCTTACTAATGGTCTTATTGTACAGATCTTCTGTGGGCAGTAAGATATTTGAGGTGGTTTCAGATGAAGAGGGCCCATTTCGCACACTCTGTGACCGGGTGACAGCACAAGATGGGAAAAGGTGAGGAGTAGTTTCATCAAGGTCAGTGGTGGAGTTGACAAGTAAAGGAGAGTCGACTGTCTTTATGTTGGGAACCACTAGATCTCCTACCAAGTCATTACCCAATAATAAATGAATGCCGCTCACAGGCATTGGATCTTTCCTAATGGCTATTTGCACTTCCCCAGTAATCAAGGGACATTGGAGGTGCACTTTAGCTAAGGGATAGGAAGAATGGGATGAGAGATATGAAATTAGAACACTCTCATTAGTAAATGCGGTAGATATATCAGGAATGACGTTAAACAGGAGGATAGATTGTGCTGCGCCCGTATCACGTAGTATACGAATAGGGAAAGAACGAGACCCCTCTATGATTGAAATTTTTCCCTCATAGGTGAATGAAGAGAAGAGATCCTGATGGGGCCTTTCCACATTGGTGGTTGCTATTGGTTTGGATTTGGAATCCAGGGAACTACTTTTAGCAATTCGACACTTTGGGTATTTACAAGTCTGGATCGTATGGCCTGGGTTTTTACAGTAAGAACAAGTAAACTTGGTTGCATCAGGGGGGGGTAGGTGTGGGACCTTTCGACCTACCACTCACGCCCCAAAGGTTATCATCAGAGGAGGACCTAACATGTCGGGAAGTACCACGTTCTCTACTGCCCAGTGACTCCACCAGCAAGGCGTATGCATCAGCCAGCTCAGCAGCACGCTCTAAATTAACCTCTCCACACTCCTCCACATGCTTCAAGATGTGAAATGGTATCTTGCTCTTCCACTCCTCCAGGACTACCAAATTTAACAAATCCTGAAATGTGGAGGTCTCTGTAGCCTCTACCCACTTCTTAAAAAATCTAAGCTTTTCTTGAGCAAACTCAACAAAGGTGTGTGAAAATGGTTTGGTTAGTTTACGAAACTTCTGCCGGTATCCATCTGGCGTGAAAGCATAAGAGGTGAGGATATTCTTTTTTACGTTATCATAGTCATCAGTCTGGTCTATCCAGTTATAAACTCTACGAGCCTTACCACATAATTTAGGAACTAACACCGACACCCACTGGTCCTTAGGCCACTCATTCTTCCCGGCTATTTTCTCAAAAGTCCTAAATGACCCGTCCATATAGGATTCATCAAACCCGGGAACAAGGGAAGAAGCATTAGCAGGGTTAAAAGCAGCTAGTTTCTCTTTTAATGCCACTTCTTTTGATTTAAACTCCGATGTTAAGGTGACTTCTGTCTCTCTCACCTGTAGTTCTTTCAGTCTAACCTCCTGCTCCAACTTGGCCTGTTCCATCCTTTCCTCATGCTCCAACTTGGCCTGTTCCAACTTGGCCTGTTCCAACTTTTCCTCATGCTCCAACTTGTACTCCAACTTGGCCTGTTCCAACTTGGCCTGTTCCAACTTGGCCTGTTCCAACTTGGCCTATTCCAACTTTTCCTCCTGCTCCAACTTGGCCTGTTCCAACTCGAGTTCTTTCATTTTGATTTGGAACTCGAACCTAGTTCCTTCTAAGGCGTCTACTCTTTGTGCTTTTTCTTGAGGGCTAGCCAGACCTGAGGCAACTTCTGAGTGAGGAGGGGTGGTGGATAGTGGTTAAAGTTTCTTGGACATGGGCGTTAATCGGTCAACAGCGGATTCTTTTTAAACTTCTTGTTGAACCAACATTTCAATTACATGATGTTTTAACATTTCCTTAGTCAGTTGCTGTGAAAATGGGATATTGTAATAGTTGGCTATTTCTTTCCATTCTTTCTTCAGGACATTAACACGTAATTTAGCTACGGAAGGATTTTCAATAAATTCCTGGAGATCAAAACCTGAGGTGGCTATTGTTAAGAAAACTATGATAAATTAACTAATGGTCAAAAGATAAGATAAGTGGATTACCCTAGAAAATATCACGGCAGTGGATAACCAGAAAGTCCCGGAAACTAACCAAGTTATACCTAAGGAAATTACACTTATGAATATTGTTCTTCTCATAAGATCCTTAGATAAGGATAAGAGACTTGGAATAGGAAGGGCGTATTACGGCATTAATATAAAGATCAGGATTAACAACCCTGAGTAAACAGGAAGGGCGTATTACGGCATTAATATAAAGATCCGGATTAACAACCCTTAGATACTTGAAACACGAAGGGCGTATTACGGCATTTATATAAAGATCCGGATTAACAACCCTTGAGTAAGCTTGAAGGGCGTATTACGGCATTAATATAAAGATCCGGATTAACAACCCTTAGATACTTGAAACAGGAAGGGCGTATTACGGCATTTATATAAAGATCCGGATTAACAACCCTTGAGTAAACAGGAAGGGCGTATTACGGCATTAATATAAAGATCCGGATTAACAACCCATGAGTTACTTAATTATTGACCCCGAATGAGATAATGAGAAGAACAATAATTGAGGCTTTATAATTATGGGGTCCTGGTAGAGCGGGGCGTCCCAAGATATCACTTCACCCAAAACTAGTGACTATGGAACAGCCTACTCTGGAGTGAGGGTACGGCATTAAACAGATCCGGATTCTTCCCTACACTCGATAAGACTTACTACACGACTGCCACGTGTAATAACAGGTAAGCCTTATGACACTTGGAACCTAATATCCTACGTCTGTCACTCTTACTGTACGATAATACCAATATATGCACACACATATGAAGGAAACTTTAAACCACCGTAAAGCAATTGTGAACAGAAGTGACTGGGAGGAATAATTAACAAGGAGTTACAAGGGAATATGGCACTTAATGTTCGGTCCTGTCACGGTCGCCATTTGTTACGAGTTGGGGATTTAGAATACAGTTAAAAGTCTACCCAGATCCCAACAGGCAACAAAAAAAACAAAACAAAGACAATCGGACTATAAAAGGGTAGACAAAGGATGCGAGTTTTTGTTGTGTATAATAAAGTACCATAAATTCCTTAACAAAATATTCAGTTTCTATAATTTACCCTTAACCATACTTAACCTAAACATTAACAGTATATACATATTTATACAACATACAATAATTTGAAGCAAGGTGGAGGTGGGGGAGGCAATACAAGATTACCAATACTTAAGTGCGGAGCTGACATGGCTGACGAGTAAGGCTGAGCATTGTAGAAGACGGTAGGTAGTCACTGTGCTGTAGGTTTCCAGGATAGGTGATCCTGTGGTCACTTCCCAGAGTGAACTGAACTCTCATCGAACTGGAGCTGACGAAGAAGACTTGTAGGAGGTGACGCAACAACCAGGATATGGAGAAGGGAAACCCCGGAGTGGTAACTAAGACTAGTCATACTCGTGTTTCGTCCCTAGATGGCGTTGCTCGTGGTGCTGGGTAGGTAGATCATGACAATTGATGACGTGGTTCGTAACAATATATATATATATATATATATATATATATATATATATATATATATATATATATATATATATATATATATATATATATATATATATATATATATATATATATTAGGGTGGTCCAAAACTATATGGTAAAAAATATAAGTAGTAATATATTGCCTCCACAAGCCTTAAAATTGTCCATTTGGTTCATAGATAAGGTCTGTAAAATTTTATCCATATTCATTAACATTTAGAGGTCAATCCATTTTGCATATTATACTTGTAGTGTAGGACTGAATTTTCTTGTCCGCATGATACAGTCTTAATATACACAACACATTATATTGGGTATATTTCAATGTATATAGCCTAGTTGCCTATTTGGAAAGGGCAAAGAGTCAAGTATTGAGTCATAGGGTCTGACAATGACAGGTTGAAACAGGAAACACAGACAAGGGTTACCATTAATCAGATGAAGTTACTTATTTCATTTATATCTCATCAGTTCTACAATTATTTCATTATTAATCTAAATAGTATATTTTGCTGAATAAAGACAATGTGTTTATCTAGCCCCGAAAAATCCTTATTACGTACTAAATGGAAAAAAAGAGGACATTGGATTGACCTCTAAATATGCTTTAAATGATCCAATTTTTTTCTGGGATGCATTTTGTACCTAATGGACAAAAATAAACCTTGTGGAGAAAACGTATACAAATATGTGATATTTTGGACCACCCTAATATATATATATATATATATATATATATATATATATAATCAACACCTCACCCCGCCAGGATTCGAACCCACGGCCCACGAGCCCATGACTGTGACCGGGGAACGCTACCTCTGGACCACCAAGATACTAAAAGCAGTCCTAGACTCTGTTATATATATATATATATATATATATATATATATATATATATATATATATATATATATATATATATATATATATATATATATATATATATATATATATATATATATATATATATATATATATATATATATATATATATACCTGATGTTCCTAAGATTGGGGTTTAATGATATGACACTCGTTTTAATCAACAGCATCAAACAAATATTAATTGCACAAGAGACAACAATTCATTTGTATTTATCCCTCAACACATCTTTCATCAGCATAGAAAAATATGATCCTGGTTCCAATGTGAGCTCACTAGTTCAGGAGTTCCTAAGGTCAAGGGTCGCGCTTCCCTGAGTTCAATCACACTGACTCTCCCGTTTAAAGCACAACCCGACGGATCCTTAACTCAGCAATTCTTTATCACACACATATCCATAACATAGCACAGTGGTCTGGAAGCCCCATAAAATAATATTAACCACTAGAAAAATATTAGTTCTTAATGTACTATACTGCACAAAAGACCAGAGATTGCAACGAATAACCTGCACAAGAACATGGGGTCAGTCATAATGGCCTTATATCATCAGATATAAAGAGTGAGAAATGATATGTGTATGTTGTGTTGTCAAAGTAAGAGACCCAGCAATTGTGTGTAAATGAGGCGGAAAGTTAGATCAGCAACCTGGGACTTGGTCACAATGTTTGTGATGCCATATGGCAGCAGGGTCTACCATTAGACAACACAACCAGATGCACCTTTTCCCAGCTAGAAGAGAGATCTAGTTTTCCCTCCTTTTAAGCAACTGTTCCCCATGGATGGTGTACACTCCTTAGCTGCAGTGTCGTGAAGTGTGGGCTTGGTGCCAGTGTCAGCGGGTTTCCTATACGCGTGTGTGGTACGCATCTGTCTATCTTGGGAGATCCGGGTGAAAACCAGGTCGCTCGTGTGAGACCTACAGCCATCCGCCTCCTGCTACCAGCACTACGCTAACAGCTATCCCAGGTGGGTCCATCAAGAACCCTGGAAAGTGATGTCCCCATTAAAACACTGATTTTCCCTTATCTGTCCGAACTAAACACTGTATGCAATTGAACTAGACTTAATTGTGAACTAGGTTTAAAACACCTGCAAGAATTTGTGGCCATGTGGAGCGTTCTGTCTACGAGTGAGTGGAGACCTGTCTGCTTGCCACGAGTAAAAAGCTAAGAGTGACTAAGGCACGCCTGTTGCGGCAGACTGCTAATTTTTAAAATCTTAAAATATCCCCTGATTGTCCTTTATTTCTTTTTAGGAAAGACTAGCCCTATTTTAATATTTATTTACGTTTTTAATTCAGGACACGAACGTCCTCCATGGCTTTCCGGTATTTATGTTATTAACTCGTGACTGCATGACGCCATTCACTTTCGTATTTTAACTATTTCCTAAGGACGCACGCGACATATTTTGAAATGGAAAACTATCCGAGATAACTTTTGTTAATATTATAGCTGGCTTTTAACTTCAACAGTGTATGAATTAAATTGATAAAGTACATTTCATTTTCTTAGACTTTGTGGCGCCAGCTGGTTAGTTCCTGACTCCTCCGCTTAGCTGCTTGGGGGCGCTGATAAAGGTTTTGTCTAAACCTGCCATGCGGAATGAGTGCCAATGACTGCCTTACTTATGGTTCCCTGTTCGTCAGATCAGTAATTTTCGTTCTAAAATTTCAGAACTTCACTCACACACACACATATATATATATATATATATATATATATATATATATATATATATATATATATATATATATATATATATATATATATATATATATATATATATATATATATATATATATTGTTATGCCATAACTTATCAACTTGAATTACGTTAAAGATTAATATACTAATGAGGGCAAATATGGCATAACAAAAACAAAAACAAATTGGCAACTTAGCACAACTCAGTCCAAGGTTCAATCACAGCCCTCTCTTTATCCCAACAGCTCAGGAGTGAAGGTTTGGAATTATACACATTACAAAGATTTAAATAAAAATTGATATTTTCCTTACCATAATAAGTGTGTAAGTTCCATAAGATAAATTAAATCAAGAAAATAAAGAATAAATATATTCCTTAATAAACCACTAATATATGCACAGTGAATAAACCATGAACTACTTTGTAATACTGTATCACCATTAATTGTACCTTACACAAAAATAAATAATAATAGAGCAGCACTGAAGAGATAATACTCAACTAAACCCTATTTGAAAAGGTATCCGCCACTGACAAACTGAGACACTCCTCCTACTCCCAAGGCCAGCAAGTGACTGACATGTCTCCATTCTCCAGGGAACTACAAACCTAAAAATAAACTTAATCAACTCCCACATTAAGCTGCAAAAATACCTACAAACATACAGAAAAAAATTTATGTATCAAATACCAGCCCTGATCACACATTATACGAAATTATATTTATATAACTTGGGGGTAACATGCCTAATAAATATTTCACTATGCATAGCTCAATGCACCACTATACATTACGCCATGCATAACAACCCCCTCCTTAATATAAAACCCGTAGGGTATTACATTGGCAACACACAGTTATCAGATCTGCCTAAAATGGCCTACACAGTGTATCAGCAATAATGTTATCCTTACACCTTCACATGTCTAATATCAATATCATATGGTTGGAGTGCCAAACACCGGTGAGTTAAACGTTGGAAAGTTGGAAGGGCGTTACGCATACCAAATAGCATAACAATATATTGATACAAGCAATAAGGGGTAACAAATGCCGATATGCGTCTCGCCCGCTCTGACAAGGGTACCTGAACACAAGGGGATGCCCGCTCATTGTCACTAGGTTCAGCCAAATTATTGCCAATCAAGAACTGCACCTCGTCATTCAGAATGCCAATTTTGTGGGAAGACATGCGGTAGGGTACTTGTTTCACTGGGGCTACGTCATCTACCAATACAACACCATGTGTCACCACTGGGCTAGGCTGCGACACGTCACCAAAGATGGGCTGAAATTCCTGTAGGAGACACATTACATCGCTCCTCTGGTCCTGTAGTAGATCGCACAATTAAGAAGGATCACTTAACACATCAGAATTGTTCAGTTTGATATCGGCTTTCAATTCCCCAAAGACATGCTTAGGTAACTCATCCTCCTCCACTCCATCACATGTTACAGTATTGCACACCACCTCATCATGTCTAACACAATAGGGTTTCAACAGATTCACATGTACTAGTCTTTTAGTTCTTATACGTTCAGGCGTGGCTATGACATAGTTAACATCTCCTACCTCACTTAAAACTTCAAAGGACCTTGATACTTAGCTTGTAGGAGAAACTTCCTAATGGGCAAGAACGAAAGCACATTATCCCCAATATTAAATTTTCTATCTTCTGCAGTTTCTTCTTCTTCTACCCAATTCTCATGCAATAATTTCAAGGGATCACGGATATTCCGGCCAAATATCAGTTTACTTGGTGAAAATCCCAAACTAAACTGTGCAGTACATCTGATAACATACAATAGATGTAATATAAACCAACATATAATGTAATATAAACCAAGTGCACGCACAGGTATAACTTTCGGATATATAGTGGAAGCACACATCACCAGTAACAAATATTCATTATCATACTCAGTTTCAGGAAGAGGGCCCATACAATCAATGATTATTTCTGCAAATGGCTCATCAACAACAGGTATAGGTTTTAAAGGTGCAGGTGACAACTACTTGATTGTGATTACCAGCTAACTGGCATACATGACATGTACGGCAAAAATCTGTTATGCCTAAGGAAACACTAGATTCATAATGGCTCTCTGGTTCTGATACGGCCCTTGCAAATAATGGAACCAACGACTGGTCAGACTCTTGAGCAGAAATCACATCTCTCTTGTGACAGGAAGGCTACTGAAATCAATATTCACATGATCCTCAGAATCTGACCTTTACATCACTTGACACATCACTAACAGGTTGATCTACTAAACCTGTATCTAACTGCTCTGGCTTAACATCAAACAGTCCATTCAAATCATAATCAGGCAAAACATCACATTGATCACCCACATCTGTCCGATACGTCACCATTTTAGCTCGACTACGGGTTGCAGCAACAGAAGGGAATAATCCAACACACTTACTCACAAGGTCTGCAGCAGGATCATTACTCAAAGGTGTAAAGCACACAACTGGATCCGGAACAACAAGGCTACCAGCTATATCATTTCCCAAGAGGAACGTTACTCCCTCCACTGGCAAAACCTCCTGAACCCCTACTGTAATTGGCTGAGACAAAAGGTCCGTCCGAAGATACACTTTACACAACGGAACGCAAGTGGTTCCACTAACACCCCGCAACACAACATGCTGACCAGTATAAGCCTCTTCCACAGATGGAAGAGCACTTTTCAACAGAATACTAAGTTACAGTAAGCACCAGTGTCACTCAAAATACTCACAGGGACAGCAGGACTACCCTCGGACACGGACACAAAACCAGGAAACTGAAAGGGCTGGAACAAATCCTTAGGATCCACACAAACTGGGTCAGAAACCGGAGCAACATCATCTGCCGAGACAAACGCAAAATTAGCAACAGGCGTTTCACGGGACTCCTTAGCTTTGAGCTAATGACATTGGGCAATATAGTGACCAGGCTTTCTACAATAAAAACACACAGAAGTCATAACCCCGCTAAATCCATTATACCATGACCATCAGAGGCTCCGCCAACATTCTCAAATGAGAGTTTATTACCTATGTTACCAAACGGGTGCTTACCACCTTGAGCTGGAACTCACGGCTGGGCCTGGAATCTCATTAACTTTATGTTTATGAATAAGACTGAAATTTTCCGCCAAAATGGCAGCTCCCTCAATAGTTGTAACTTCCTTCTCACAAATGTACATACGGACGTCTGTGGGGACACCTCTCAAATACTGCTCTAGTGCAATCAATTCACAAAGTTCATCATAGATTTTAACTCCACTAGCCGATAGCCATCTATTGCGCAACTTATTGACAGTGTAACCATATTCGATATATGACTGATCGGGCAATTTGAATGTATTTCTTACCTTATCTCTATATGACTCTGCTGTCAACTGGTAAGATTTCAAAAGGGCTTCCTTGACCACAGAATACTCATTTTGCTGAGAAGGTTGGGGACAAGTAAGTGGAACCGCATTTGCCCACAAGGACAGACTAGATCGGCAAGGGCCAAAACTACTGAGGCCAGGAAGTGTTGTGGCAATCTGCTCAAATTGCATGAAAAACTCTTCCGGATCATATTCGTCAAATTTTGACACAAACTTTGTCACTTTAATTACATCAAACCTGCCGTCACATGACTCCAGAGTAGCTCTCTTATCCAACAACTCTAACTGGAATACCCTTTCTCTTTCCCTGTCCTCCATTTCTTTTTCCTGTAACCTTAACTTCATTTCCCATTCCAGCTTCTCTCTTTCTAACTGCAACTCTTTTAACTTTACTGACGGATCTTCCTCAATCTCACACATTTGGAATGCAGACTCCTCCAAAAGTGACTCTTCCACCAAACTTCTAATTACGGCATTTTTGACAGTTGCCTTTTTCCAGTTTGACTTAATCTCTACTTTATAATGCATAGCCAACGAAACCCAATTATCTTTACGAATGGTACAACACTCCAAACTTAATACTGAAGGTTCAGCAATGAACTTAGTTAAATCAAAAGGCTTCATTTTAAACATATATGGCAACTTACCGACTAGTGGAGAAAACTTGTAACAAAAATAATTCACAAACTTCACTCCAGATGATTTTAACTGATTTTAACTTAATTTCACTTCATTTTCAGCAAAGTCTCCCGGACACAGGCCCCCATTTTGTTATGCCATAACTTATCAACTTGAATTACGTTAAAGATTAATATACTAATGAGGGCAAATATGGCACAACAAAAACAAAAAACAAAAACAAATTGGCAACTTAGCACAGCTCAGTCCAAGGTTCAATCACAGCCCTCTCTTTATCCCAACAGCTCAGGAGTGAAGGTTTGGAATTATACACATTACAAAGATTTAAATAAAATTTAATCACAGAAAATTACCATAATAAGTGTGTAAGTTCCATAAGATAAATTAGATCAAGAGAATAAAGAATAAATATAATCCTAATAAATCACTAATATATGCACAGTGAATAAACCATAAACTACTTTGTAATATCACCATTGATTGCACTTTACACAAAAATAAATAATAATAGAGCAGCACTGAATAGATAATACTCAACTAACCCTATTTAAAGAGGTATCCACCACTGACAAACTGAGACATCCTCCTACTCTCAAGGCCAGCAAGTGACTGACATGGCTAAATTCTCCAGGGAACTACAAACCTAAAAATAAACTTAATCAACTCCCATATTAAGCTGCAAAAATACCTACATACATACAGACAAATATTTTATGTATCAAATGCCAGCCCTGATCACACATGATTATACAAAATTATATTTACATAACTTGGGGGTAACATGCCTAAAAATATTTCACTATGCACAGCTCAATGCACCACTGTACATTACGCCACGCATAACAATATATATATATACATATATATATATATATATATATATATATATATATATATATATATATATATATATATATATATAGAGAGAGAGAGAGAGAGAGAGAGAGAGAGAGAGAGAGAGAGAGAGAGAGAGAGAGAGAGAGAGAGAGAGAGAGAGAGAGAGAGAGAGAGAGAGAGATAAACCTGTAATGTAAATATAATGTGTAGTAACTCATGCGCTATAAAACAAATGTTAATTAAGAACTTCCCCAGCAATGCAGGTGGCTGCAGGTGGCTTAGGTCAGACGGCAAAAGATCCAATAACTAAGCTTAAACAGCATTAATATAGTGTTAGGACAGGCCAGGAATACAATACCTTGTTCATTCATATGAGCGACAATAAGCTTTCCATTCTTTGGGCTTAATGCCTCCTCAATCTAACCTTGTAATTCATTTGTCAGTTAGAACATTATAGAATCTAGTCTCTCGATGATAAACTAAGCTAGAGAACCCACAAACAAGCCATTCAGAGTAAAATCAATACGCGATATCCCGTATCATACTCGTCAATCATTCACTACTGCAGCAATGAACGAAATCTTTCATAATTCTTGTTTACCATCGCTGTCATATACGAATACTATAGGGAGCCTCCGACACCACTAAGACACAACCCTTGGTTACTGCCCACAAGAGAGTTGTACGAACAATGACCTAGTTCAAAAGAAAAAATGATCACACTAACGACCAATCCACTAAAATGAAAATTTTAAAATATCATTGTGTGAAGGTGTGGAACAAATTACCCCGACCCATCCAACCAAACATTCATCTCTTAAAAACTATCTATTGTCCAAGTATTAATATTTTTGTAACACTTATCTTACCATCAAAATCATTGTATCATAATTGTCACGTGATATAAATTATCATTGGAAAAATTATAAATCATATTTTTCGTCAAGCCATTATCCTGACTGAGCCTGTCCCCCTGTTCATATTAACACAAACCATGTTGTACTGCTTCCCTTGCTTATCAGATTACTGTCTATCAACTCTACTGTAAAATATGTATATACTTATACTATAAACGTAAAAAAAAATAAAATAAACAAAGTGATACTCATGGTAACATTTTCATAATTTTTTTTTTATTAACACCATGTTTTTAAATACAGTATATAACAGGTGCCACTAAGATAGCTCTGGCTCTCAGTTACCTCAGCCATGTCAATATTGATATTATTGACCATTCTTTATCTGTATTTTATGGCTAAATAAATTGTTTCAATATCAATATCAATATCAATAACAATTTTGGTAGCCTGTGAACAGGCTAAAGACCTCGAATCGGTGGGCTAATTACCGTAAAAAAAAAAAAACAGAAAGCTCATCTTGGTGTTGCTGTGTGCAATCTGCCGGGGGAAGTGGATGAAGGCTTGGAGACGGAGGAGCAGCTCGCAGAAGCATTAAAAGAAGAAATTGAGGCGGATTAGCCAATTAGGATCAGGAGTACGTCTCCAACCAAGCCGGCACCAGCCCGATATGTGTTTCCTGTAACAAGTGCAAGGACTATGGGAGCCCATGTTATGCCTATGTTCCTTTCTTTGTTGTTGTTGATGATGTTGAAGGAGTGTGTGTTAAGTCTGTTCTCTGATACTTCTGTGACCAAAAACAGGGCATTCAAGGGAAACAGAAGAAAACAACAGGACCAAGCAGAGTAATGACTGCTGTTTCTGTGAGGCGTTTCAGGCAGGCCGAAATGGGCGACAGTGTGTTGGTTTCCATTCTGCTGTTGATCGTCGACGTGCAGAGTTTACAAATGCGAAATCAGTATTCATTCAAGTGAAGGAAAATGAAACATACAAGCTTAAGACGAAACTTGAAATTTTGAAACGCCTTCATCAAATGTAACTATTCTATAAGTCTTGTCACAGCAACCGTTGTAACGTCACAAAAGTGTGACCATAATGCAATAGCAAAGGAAAGTACAACTCCGCAAGCAAGTCTTAGTAATAAGAACTAATAATTGTGATTTATGTATTCTAGAAACTTTCCTTCAACCTTTCCATCATTTAATATAAAACTGCATTTCTTTAATTTGTGTTTTATCACCGGAAATATATACAAATATAGCGTGAAAAAAAATATATCGATACAACCACACAGGAAAAGGGAGACACTGGAGCACCTCAGCTTTCGTCTCTAAAGCTAAGGTGCTCCAGTGTCTCAATTTCCCTGTGTGGTTTTATCGAGATTTATCTTGCCCACGTTTCCATTGTGGATCAATATATATATATATATATATATATATATATATATATATATATATATATATATATATATATATATATATATATATATATATATATATAACAAGGAAGTATGTCTGTGTGTGTGTGTTTGTTTGTGTGTTTGTGTGCATGTGTGTCCGCACGAGAATCTCGGAAAGTACTTTACCGATCTGTAGATGGATGGTGTTATATGTAGTGATGATGATGGATGGTGTTATATGTAATGATGATGGATGATGTTATAAGTAGTGATGATGGATGTCGTTATATGTAGTGATGATGGGTGGTGTTATATGGAGTGATGATGGATGGTGTTATATGTAGTGATGATGGATTATGTTATATGTAGTGATGATGGATGGTGTTATATGTAGTGATGATGGATGGTGTTACATGTAGTGAGGATGGATGGTGTTATATGTAGTGATGATGGATGGTGTTATATGTAGTGATGTTGGATGGTGTTATATGTAGTGATGATGGGTGGTGTTATATGTAGTGATGATGGATGGTGTTATGGAGTGATGATGGATGATGTTATATGTAGTGATGATGGATTATGTTATATGTAGTGATGATGGATGGTGTTATATGTAGTGATGATGGATGGTGTTACATGTAGTGAGGATGGATGGTGTTATATGTAGTGATGATGGATGGTGTTATATGTAGTGATGTTGGATGGTGTTATATGTAGTGATGATGGGTGGTGTTATATGTAGTGATGATGGATGGTGTTATATGGAGTGATGATGGATGATGTTATATGTAGTGATGATGGTGGTGTTATATGTAGCTTACGATGGATGGTAAGCTACATGTGGTGAGGATGGATGGTGTTATATATGTAGTGATGATGGATGGTGTTATATGTGATGATGGATGGTGTGTTATATGTAGTGATGATGGGTGGTGTTATATGGTGATGATGGATGGTGTAATATGTAGTGATGATGGATGGTGTTACATGTAGTGATGGTGGATGGTGTTATATGTAGTGATGATGGATGGTATTATATGCAGTGATGATAGATGTGTTATATGTAGTGATGATGGATGGTGTTATATGTAGTGATGATGGATGGTGTTATATGTAGCGATGATGGATGGTATTATATGTAGTGATGATGCGTGGTGTTATATGTAGTGATGATGGATGGTGTTATATGTAGTGATGATGGATGGTGTTATATGTAGTGATGATGGATGGTGTTATATGTAGTGATGATGGATGGTGTTATATGTAGTGATGATGGATGGTGATATATGTAGTGATCTCAAAAAAACTCCAACCAACCCGATCCGATATAGCCCCGACGCACACACGTAGAAAAGTCGTATTCCCTCCTATGATTTACAGCTATTTTGATCCTTAGGTTCTCTTTCATTATGGCTTACTTGTCTCTGCATTTAACCTCCATCAGTTACACCACACAGAGGTTGAAAAGTCGTATCCCATCCCACGTATTATAGCTAATTTTATCCTTATGCTCTCTCTCATTACAGCTTACTTTTCTTTGATCTCTAACTTTTCTAGGCTGTCCATTCTAACAAGGTAGGTAGGTAGGTAGGTAGGTAGGTAGGTAGGTAGGTAGGTAGGTAGGCCAAACGTACGATATTTCACACCGTGGCCTAGCGAAAGAGCAGCCTGGAGGGCGGTGTTTCTGCTATCTATATATATAAAACAAAGACGTCTGTCTGTTTGTATGTATGTCCACCCGAGAATCTTGGAAACTTCTTTACAGATCTGTAGTGATGATGGATGGTGTTATATGTAGTGATGATGGATGTTGTTATATGTAGTGATGATGGGTGGTGTTATATGTAGTGATGATGGATGGTGTTATATGTAGTGATGATGGATGATGTTATATATAGAATATGAAAAGTATCCCTCTGTTGTCATTGGCAACATGGATAAGAAATGTGAATACTGCGGTGCAAAGAAGTACAAAGGAGAATCTGCTGGACACTGCTGCTCTCATGGGAAAGTACGACTGCCAAATTTGGAAAAACCACCACAACCATTGAAGACTCTCATGCTGGGAACAACACCAGAGTCAAAACACTTCTTGGAAAATATACGGAAGTACAATTCATGCTTCCAGATGACATCCTTTGGAGCTACCAGAGTAGTTCGTGAGCACGGATACATGCCCACATTCAAAGTCCAGGGTCAAGTCTATCACAAAGCAGGATCCCTCTTACCACTGGAAGATGAGCAGGCAAAGTTCCTCCAAATCTACTTCATGGGCGATCATAAAAAGTAGGCTACTACCAGGTGTGGCAACATTCAAGGTGTCAGACATGACATTGTCCTATCTATCCAAGAAATGCTGCATGAGCGCAACACGTATGTACAGTCATTTAAAAATGCCCTGGAAAACATGCCTTCTGACGAGTACAAAGTCAGGATCAAAGCAGACACCTTAATGCACTACAGTGCATATATATGCAGTATATATATATATATACATATATATATATATATATATATATATATATATATATATATATATATATATATATATATATATATACATTTCATGTAGATCCACAATGAAAACGTGGATAAGATAAATCTTGATAAAATCACACAGGGGAAAGGGAAACAATGGAGCACCTTAGCTTTTGTCTTTCTTCAGTTGCCTCTGATGTCTTGAATAAAGACGAAAGCTAAGGTGCCCCATTGTTTCCCTTTTCCCGGTGTGATTTTATCAATATATATATATATATATATATATATATATATATATATATATATATATATATATATATATATATATATATATATATATATATATATATATATATATATATATGTGTGTGTGTGATATTCAGAAATTTCAGTGTAATTTCAAACGCCGCGCTATTGGCGATACTGAGTTTTCAAGGTCGTCTGAGGGAAGAGAGCGCTCCCCGCACATAGTGGGAGGTTGTGGAACTAGGCCTATATGATATTGAATGTAATTTGCCGAATTAATAATGATGCGATTCATGAAATTAAGGGACTATTATTGAATTTGGAATTATTATAGATCGTTTATCAGTCTGAATAATGTTATGGGTGTCCCAAGGACTTATTAGTTAGGGTGAAAATATGTCACGTAGGCCTAAGCTAACGCCTTGAGAGGACAGGAGGTGGGCTCTCTCTCAGTCACGGGGAGCATTCAGACAAACAAGACGTCCCTGCGCATCTGTCACAAAAATAGTCACGTGGCCTAGTCACCTGTGTTGCGCTATTGCAGCATAACAAGTAAGTCTCATTCGATCTCAGACAGGGTTTAGATAGGGCAGTGATAAAGTTAACAAGAGCTAACAGTGAGTTCATTTCAGGGTTTCCGTCAGAACCCACTTGACTGCAAGAAATTGACTGCCAGAGATTGACTGCCGTTTGAGACTGCGGTTGATGATTGAGGCTTGGCAAGTGTCGCCATTGGAACGATCAGTGTAGGCTTGTCACTGGTTAGCGGGGTAGCAAAGGATCTCTTGTGAACGAGTGCTCCCGACAACTAAAACGACACGGGACCAGCATCAGCATTGGGTGATCAGTTCTTACCACGTGGGTGCACAACACCACGTGTCCTCGGTCAGCTAGAAGTATTACCTACTGGCCATGGTCACCTGCTGGCGTTCTCTCTTCCCGCCCATGGACGCACTGAGAGTACACTGAGGCTATCTGAGTAAATTAATGGTCACACACTGAGACCAGGAGTCTAGGGGATACCTAGAGAAACATTTTATCTCCCTTATTACGGGTGTATGTTGAGTTGGGTGAAGCATGGTTCACGGGTATTGGTGGACCCAGTAACATCTCAATAATAGTGATAATATTTTTGTGTGTAGTTAATACCATTTTTTCAGTTACTGATATTATCTTGACGTGTGTAGTTTAATATTTCTTGAATAATTTTGATAGTATTGTTTTTTAATGTCTGTGTCACTAATTGAAATCAGAGTGATACTGTGATTTAATTTCCTTTAATGCATTTAATATGTCTTTATAATTTCAATCTCAGGTATAACCTTTGTTCCCCAGAGTAGTGATTAAGTTAGGTTAGGAAGTGTGCATCTGTTGGTGTAACATAATTCTATTGAGTGCCCTTTAGGCCTATTCATGATGGAATTAAGAATTTCTTATATTTTTATACCATTTCCTCAGTGATTGATATTATTTTGTTGAAAGCCCTTAAGGCCTGTTTCATGTGCGCAAGCAACATTTCTTAATAATTTGAATTTATTGTTGTCTAATGAGGCATTGTCTGAGTTTCTAATAATTTCAATATCATGTATAACTTTTATTCCCCAGAGTAGTGTTTTAAGTTCAGGTTAAGAGGTGAGCATATGCTGGTGTACCATTATTTGATTGTGTCTGTAGTGTTGGAGGGAATATTAGTGTCTAACTTTTACAGTGTGCCTCATTCATCCCAGTCACAGACGCTATCCTTCCACGGGTCAAGGACAATTCATTCTGTTAGCAAAGTTGAGTGTTCTTGTGCTGGTTCGGGATTTTTCTCAAAGGGGCGCTTCCACTGCAGTTACCATCTAATAATATTTAATAAACCCCAAGTCAAGTGAGAAATGAAAGGTCCAGTAATTCCGATCGGTTACATATATATGTATATATATATATATATATATATATATATATATTTATATATATATATATATATATATATATATATATATATATATATATATATATATATATATATATATATATATATATATTGTCATGGGTCATGACATGACATAAAGGACATAAATGCTAGTGACAGGGGGGAAGGAGGTTCAGGGGAAGGATAAAGGGATGATTGAAGTGAATTTTAGAAGGAGGTAAAGGGGCCGTGGCTAAACACAGCTTGCGTGAGGGGGTTTAAGTTGGAGGCAGCAGCAACTCGCCTGGACGCGGCGAGGACGCGGGAGGACAGAGTTAGGGGAGCGTCAGGTCAAGCGTGAGGTGTGTGTTGGGTTGGGCCATGGTTTTTCAGTACTTGGTCGGCTTGATTGTGTGTGTTGTTTTCTTGTTTGGAGGAAATGTCTTGGTCTTCTGTCTCGGTATTCTTGTTAGCTTGAAGTTGATTTTCTTCTAACTCTCCTCCTCCTCTTGCTCTCTTGAAGTGTCCATTCATTCGTGTTTGGGTCTTGTTCTTCGTCTTCTTCGTGCCTTAGGTCTTCATAGGTGTGGAAGAAGTCGGAGATGGTGAGGTTGACAACGTGGGCTTCAGCTCCTCGGGCCTCGTGGTGTTCTTGATTCTTTGTGGCGGGTGTCTTTTCTTGAGTTTTCTTTTCTTGGTTTTCTTTTCTACTGTTTTTTCTTGTCTTGGGAGCGTACAGCAAGGAGAACCTCTTTGTAGCTCAGTTTCTTGTCGAGTCAAGCCTTGGCTATCCTGCATTCCTCCTTCCATTTGGGGCAGGTGAGATCGGCGGAGGAATGTGGGCCGCCACAGGCAGTCCATTTTTTCACTGTGTTGGGGCAGACAGTATAACGGTGTCCGGGGCTGCCGCACAGGGAGCAGGTGTCCTCCTGCACCTCACACTTGTTGACTGTGTGACCGTAGTGCTGGCATTTGTAGCAGCGTTTCGGTCTGCAGTAGCGCTTGACTGGCACAGTTACCCACGCCAGTTGAGCCTCCTTGGGTAAGGTTGCATGGTATCCGATGAGGGCAGTGGTGTCGGACAGCTTCTTGACAACTTGGAATTGTCCCTTGAGGAGCTCACTCAGCTCTGCTTGGTCCACGTGGGCAACGTCGGCGTGGGAGATTACTCCCAGCTTCAGGTTGTCCCACTTGTAGGCAATCATTTTTACTGGAATGCCGTTGATGTCTGGGATCTCCGCGAGCTGTACGGGCATACCCTTCTTGGCGAAGGTGATCTTGATGTCACCATGGAGCTTCAGTCGTTCCACCTTGGTGACCCCATGATCCCATTAGTTTCAAAGAACTTCTTGAGAACTAGGAGGTTTAATTTCTTCGGGCAGGTCGGCGTATCCGGACATATCCGCGCCATGTTGTCAAACTCGTAACCGTTCATGCGCTGGGCCTCCCGCACAACCCATCCCAAATGTTTGTTTAGGTAGAGATAAGGTACCCGGCCAGCCGATAGGGGTCAGGGGTCATCTCACGCCTCAAAACCACATTTTAGCAGTGGGCTTTAGACCTTGGTTGAGAGAAGACCTCCTGCTCCACGGACTTACAATAGAACAGGGGCCATACAGTCCTACCAGTGCTACGAGTCTGTGTGTGCAAAGTCCCGAGATTGTTGTTAAGTCCAGCGAAAGTTAACGCATCCTGTAAAGGAAGTGATCACTGGTGAGGGCCTGTTTGCTACAAGAGCACTCCAGGCCGGCCTAATAGATCTAACGATTAATTCTCCAACGTTGACAAACTCTCCCTTATAACTTAAGGTACTGTGGCGCGAAAGTGAGTGACTGACCTATCCATACAAATTATAAGTCCAGTGTATGGAATTGTGCCAAATAAACGTAAGTGCAAATATCTGCCCGTATCTGTGACCCCTCTATTATTATTATGATCAAAGGTAATGACTGATTGGTTATGACAAAGTATAACCAATAACTTAGATGAATGTGGGAAGATAATGGAATTCATTAAATCATCATTTATCAAGTACACAATGCATTGAATGCCAGAAGCAGAGTGAAATTCTACGTAGTGATACACCATAATCTCCTGGGTGAGTAATCAGTGTGAAGGTATCTGAGTTCTACGGTAAGAAAACCACTTTCTTGCATTTGAAACCTAACAATTGGCGCCCGAACAGGGACACAGACCGTGGATAATTGCACAATTGTATCGCCCACACCTACACCATGTCAGCTCGTGCAGCGGCTTTTGAGGAAGCACGTGACCTCGGGCTGGAGGGGGCTGAGGCGGTTGCATACATGGAGAAGGCTGAGGAGAGAGAAGACAAGCAACGCGAGCATGAACAACTCTTAGCCCAGCTAGACTTTCATAAGGAAGAAAAGAAGTTGGAACGAGAAGAGAGACAAAGGGAACGGGAGTTCCAACTGTCCTTAGCGGAAAGGAACCAAAATTCTTCTCCGTCAGGAACTCCCACTCAAAACGTCACTTATAAGAAATTTCCCCAGATGCCCACCTTTAATCAGGGCGAATCCATGGAAATGTACATTTCCCGGTTTGAGCATCTCGCAGAAGCCTACGAGCTTGATGACAGCATTAAGGAATTTGAGTTCCTGAGCCTATTTGATGGGAAAGCTTTAGGGATTCTTCGACGACGAGAGCGTCCTGAAAATAAATTCCCTGACATGAAGTTTGCACTGATGCGGGCATATGGGCTGACTACTAAGCAGGCCAGACATCAGTTCAACAGGGCAATGTTGGAAGAAATTGAAGTGGCTGCACAGTTCCGGGAACATTTAAGGGACTACTGTATGTGGCTCAGTAGATGAGTAAGGATGAAACCCCCAAGTCCATTGAAGGGGTTATAGACTTTATGGTGCGCACGCAGTTTGAAAGGTCTTGTCCTCCTGAACTTGTGGCTCAAATCAGGGCCAATGGAGTTAAGACGTCGAAGGAAATGGCAAGCAAAGCAGACGCTCATTTCAGCGCTTTTGGGTACCACACTCGGAGGCGGTGGTTGAACAGGGAGTTGGCAGGTACCCAACAAAGTCAACAACCTTTACAGAAACCGCCACCGAACCCACCCAGGCAACAGGGAAATAACCAGCAACCACAACCGCAAAGACAGCAACAGAAACAGCAGCAGAAGCAGTACCAAGGCCACCCGAAGTACCAGGACAGTTGGCGCCCGGGTAACAATCCACGATGGAACCGGCGGCAGGAAGCCGCCGTGGCTCAATTCGTAGGCCAAGGTGCCAGAAATAATAATCCACGAAATAACCAGCAGCAGGAAGCCGCCGATGTTCAAACTGTGGACGGGGAGTGGCCTGAACTTCCAGCAGGGCCGATCGTCATGCAACCTGAAGCAGGGGCTCATACCGAATCAGGTCTACCCCACCACACCTCCTGACTAACTGCCGCCTCCACCGTCTCCTCGAGGGTCACTCCACCTTTCTTGTTAAGCCTGGATATGCTGGAGGAGTTCCAGTGACTGCCATGTGAGATAGTGGGGCATCAGGCTGTATTATCAGGAAGGAATTGGTGAAACCACATCAATACACCGGAGCACAAGTAAGTGTTAAATTAGCCAATAGTTACATTCAAATGGTTCCATTGGCCAAGATTGAGGTGGACACCCACTTCTTCTCAGGTTGGGTCACTGCAGCAGTCTTGAGGGAACCTATATACGATCTCATCATTGGAAATATCAAGGGAGCAAGAAACGGTTGTGCAGTGGATGCTGCAACCCAAACTGATGCTGCAGCTTTGACCCAAGTTAATGCTGCTGCAGTCACTCGGGGTATGGCTCAAACAAAACCTCTAGTCACCCCATTGGCTATTGCCACATCGTCTGATCTCATCAATAGTCAGGATGTCGTCCAAGAGCAAGAGCATGACAGCACGCTCACTTCAGTACACAAGAGTTTGATGGTTGGGACCATCAAGGTGACTTTTGGGATTCGAACGAGGTTCGTAAAGAAGAGGAACCGTCTCTACCGAGAGACTGCGACGTCTCTGGGTGAAACACGACTGCAGTTCGTGGTTCCTTCCAAGTACCGCCTGGCTGTGTTCAAGCTAGGTCATTGCACTGCTCTTGGCGGCCATATGGGTAAAAAGAAGACCTTTGTTCGCATCAGTGCAGCTTTCTTCTAGCCAAGGATGGGCCAGGAGATCGCTAGGCTAGTCCGCTCTTGTGATGTTTGCCAGAAAACCAGTGATCGAGGGCGAGTCCCACCTGCACCACTACAGCCCCTTCCACTGATCTCTGAACCTTTTGAGAGGGTGGCGGTGGACATTGTGGGGCCGATAAACCCAAGGGCGAGCGATGGGGCAAAGTATATTCTCACCTTGGTTGACTTTAGCACGAGGTGGCCCGAGGCTGTGGCTTTGAGGAACATTGAGGCCACGACTGTTGCAGAAGCCATGTTGGATATCTTCTGTCGGGTCGGTATCCCCAAACAAGTCCTCAGTGACAGGGGGACCCAGTTTACTTCTGCCAAGATGGAGGAGTTGATGCGGCTGTTATCGGTAAAGGGGCTAAAGACAACACCCTATCACCCGATGTGCAACGGACTCTGTGAGAGGTTTAATGGGACGCTGAAGAAAATGCTCAGGAGGATGGCAGCCGAGCAACCTAAGGAGTGGCCGCGCTACATTGCCCCACTTCTGTTCGCGTATCGAGAGGTGCCACAGAGCTCACTCAAGGTGTCTCCCTTCGCGCTTATGTACGGCAGGTCCGTCCGGGGACCACTACAGGTTCTTCGGGAACTGTGGGATGATGAAGAACCAGATCCGGAAGTCAAGACCACTTATACATACGTCATTGACTTAGCTCATCGTCTCCAAGAAACCTGTCAACTGGCAAAGCAAGAGCTGATAAAGGCTCAAGAGGTCCAGAAGACTTACTATGACAAGAAGGCCAAGCTTCGTTGTTTCCAGCCAGGTGACCAGTGCCTGGTTCTGCTGCCTACGATGCGCAATAAGTTACTGGCTCAGTGGAAAGGTCCATTCGACAATGCAGAGCGTGTCTCGGATCTGACTTACATCGTCCAGGTGGGATTTCGACGAAAGAAGTACCACATCAACATGCTGAAGAAGTTCTTCCCGTCACCGATCAGGGGTATAGTTTCCACTGAGGAAGACAGGGACGAGCCTTCCCAGTGTGATTCATGGGTAACTTGTGCTGCCACAGTGATCTCCTACAGTGATGAGGAGGATGGGCCTGTCACTGCACGCTCCCGCCAGAGTGAGATTTTCACGGACGTTGAGGTGAACGGAAGTTTATCAGCAGAGGAACGAGATGCCATCGGCTCTCTGTTGCATCGCTACATGGACATCTTCTCTGATAAGTCAGGAGTTGCCCGGGTCGACTGTCACACTATTGAACTGACCAGCCCTACACCTGTTCGGGTAAAGCCCTATCCTATTCCTATGCGACTACTAGACACTGTCAAACAAGAAATTGAGGAAATGGAAGCAGTAGGAATCATCGAGAAATCATCGTCTCCATACTGTAATCCTATGGTAGTCGTCCGAAAAAAGGATGAGAGTGTCAGGATCTGTGGGGATTATAGGAGAGTAAATGCCTTTACCCAGGTGGATGCTGAACCTATGTGTGATCAGAAAACTATTTTTTCAAGAATAGCTGGTTCCAAGTTATTTACCAAACTTGATCTGACCAAGGGGTTCTTCCAAATCCCACAGGACCCGAAGAGTCGGCAGATCACAGCCTTTGGTACGCCAGGGGGTCTCTATCAGTACAGAGTCCTTCCCTTTGGTCTCACAAACTCCCCTGCCATCTTCAACCGTGTCATGAGGCAAGTCCTAAACGGCATCAAGGGAGTTGAGGCATTTGTGGACGATGTGTTAATCCATTCAGCAACATTTGAGGAACACCTGGAACTCTTAGAGGAGGTGTTCCGGAGGTTCCAACAAAAAAACATGACCGTGAAACCAAGCAAGTGCGAGATCGGTCAGGCCGCAGTACAGTTCCTCGGGCACACTGTCGGCGGAGGACGCTGCACCTGTCAGAATGAGAAGATCAAAAAGGTCCAAGATGCACCACGGCCCACTACAAAAAACAAGTGAGGTCATTTCTGGGCCTCGTAGGGTACTACCGGAACTTCATCCCAAACTTTGCCGTGGTGGCTCTCCCTTTATTCGACCTGCTCAAGAAACATGCATCTAAAAAGGTGCAATGGGGACCTGAACAAGAGGATTCTTTCAGTGCCCTCAAGAACCTGCTATGCAAGCAACCCATCCTTCAACTGGTGAGGAAGGAAGAGCCTTTCATCCTCCGGATCGATGCTTCACAAGATGGGATTGGCGCAGTGCTACTACATGAGGCAGACGGCGAGGTTTTTCCAGTTGCGTATCACAGTCGGAAGTTGAAGCCTGCGGAGAGGAATTACAGCACGGTTGAGAAGGAACTTTTGGCAGTGGTGGAAGGCATCAAGAAGTACTACACCTATCTCTACGGAGGTGAATTTGTGTTGGAGACAGACCACATGCCGCTCACCAGTCTCCGACCATCTAAGAATGCAAATGCTCGTCTGATGTGGTGGGCACTGTATCTCCAGCAGTTCAACTTCGTCCTCCGGTACATCAAAGGCAGCCTGAATGTGGGGGCTGACCTCCTATCCCGACTTGTGGCGGAACCAGAGCAACTGACTGAGAGGTCACCTTGATAAACTTGAAAAGAAATAAGAATATCCATATTACCAAGGCTGATAAGTCTAATGCTATTGTTATTTTGGATAAAAGTGACTACAACGATAAGATGAATTCATTACTTAGTGATGAAAGCACGTATTGTGAGCTTACGAAAGATCCCCTGGAAAATATTAATAAGTTATCTAATTCCAAAATGAAGATGTTATTGAAAAAGAACCCCGATCTCACCAAACAGCTCTCTCAAATCAATCCCATTTTACCTTATATGTATGGATTGATCAAAACACACAAGCTTAATAATCCATTACGTCCTATCGTGAGTTCTGTGGGTTCTGTTACTTACAAATTATCCAAGTGGCTGGTAAAGATGATATCCCCTCTTACAGGCCAAATATCTAATTCACATATACATAATAGCAGTGATTTAATTGATAAACTCAAGAAACACAACGAACCTTGCGAATTAATAAGTTTTGATGTAAATTCACTGTTCACTAGAGTACCTGTGAAAGACTTACTTTCATTTTCTTTAGATAAATTACAACTGCTAGATTTAACTATTGAACATGATACTTTCCTGAAATTGATAGAGTTATGCGTAACTGACAATGTGTTTAGAGCAAATGGGAAGTTCAACAAGCAAATATTTGGCATGAGCATGGGTAATTGTCTTTCTGCTTCTCTAGCCTGTATTTATATGGAGTTTTTTGAGTCTAGATTACTACCTAATATAGTGGACTTTATTCCTCCATGGTATAGATATGTAGATGATGTTCTTTGTCTTTGGCCTAGAAACAGTGACCCATTGGAATTTTTAGACAAGCTTAATGATATTATCCCTAGTATCACATTCAAAATTGAAAGAGAAATAAATGAATCCCTTCCATTTCTTGATATGCTTATCATGAGAAATGGCCAAAACTATAAATTTAAGGTGTATAGAAAGCCCACACAGGTAGACAGTTTCATTCACTTTTTATCGAATCACCTTGAGTCTACCAAAATGTCAGTTTTTTCTGCTATGTTCTTAAGATGTCTACGTATTTGTGACTCTGAATTGAAACACATTCGTTCCATTGCACAGAAACTCGGGTACCCTTCTGTGTTTGTTGATCGTTGTTTTAAAAGGGCTAAAAAATCCTTTCATTCCTCTCAAACCAGACAAGTTCCTACACTTAAGAATATTTTGACTCTGCCCTCTCGTAATGAATTTGTCCCGTTAGTTCGGTCCCTCAAGCTTCTAAATATTAATGTTGTTTTCAAGTATGACTCAACCATTACCAATATGTTAATAAGGAATAGCCCAAGTTTGAATGTAAATGGAAGTGTTTATTGTATTCCATGTAGCAAATGTAATTGTAATTATGTAGGACAGACAGGAAAAACACTGCAGCTCAGAATCAAACAACATAAGTATAATATCAGAACAGCATCTGAAAGCAGTGCCTTGTTCGTTCATGTTAGGAATAATAATCACCCCATTGCTTGGGAAAAAAGCTTAGAAGTATTTAAATCATCTTGTGTCACAGAAAGACTTCTGGTTGAAGCTAGTTTGATTAAGGAATTAAAATCAATAAACCTTAGTGATGGTCAGTTCAAAACTGATAATATGTTACATAAATTTATTTGTCAGTGGCCCAAGGTTAAAAATGCTTTGAAAACCTTTGATCTAGATGTATGATAGTTATTTTGTGGGTCCCTTATTTTTGACCTGACCTGACTAGTCACGTCACCCCCCTTCTCTTAAGCTCCTCTACGTGTGTGTTGGTGTGGGGATTAGTGGATGACATCATTATGACCTGACCTCATGTTTTTAAGGTCACCCTGTATATTTAAGCCTCTCTCTGTCCATGTAATCCAGTTGCCTCTGAAGATGTCTTGAATAAAGACGAAAGCTAAGGTACTCCGTTGTTTCCATTTTCCCGTGTGATTTTATCAAGATTTATCTTATCCACGTTTTCATTGTGGATTTACATATATATATATATATATATATGTATATATATATATATATATATATATATATATATATATATATATATATATATATATATATATATATATATATATATATATATATATATATATATGCAAGTAAATCACTGTAGGTGCGCGTGATCTAGGTATATGCTGATAACCACAAGGAAAGAAGAAAACACGAAGTTCCCAAGCGCTTTCGTGTAATTCACATCTTCAGGGGTGAGTACAGACTAGAGAGAGTAATACAAATCAAGGTGTATATATACAGAGGAGGGTGAGACCAGGTCCACAATGGTCAGGTATTAGGTAATGACCCTACTAATCTTTAAATAGCACACAACGGTTGGTGGTCAGGTCAGATGGTCAAGTGACCCGGCCTTCTCACCTGATCACAAATCTTCTTAATTACAAAATTGTCCAGCTTGTACATGCCGTTACTCAAATTCATGTTGAGTGCTTCGGTATGTTTAATAAGACTAGATTCTATGATGTTCCTACTGTCAATTGACTTACATGGTAATATTGAGGAGGCATTATCCCAGTCAATGCAATGCTTGTTATCCCTCAAATGAACAAACAGAGCATTGGATTCCTGGCCTGTCCTAACACTGTATTTGTGTTGTTTAATTACACGAAAGCGCTTGGGAACTTCGTGTTTTCTTCTTTCCTTGTGGTTATCAGCATATACCTAGATCACGCGCACCTACAGTGCCCGTGCCTCTTATGTGGTGTCAGTAGCATTTTACCGAATCCAGCTGGTATGAAACGCGAGGGACATATATATACTTCATTTTTAGTCCATATAACACGCGGACTTTGAACATATTATCAATGACCTCACCAGCAAGGAATCGAACCCTTGTGGCCTAGCCGGTATGCGTTCCCAAGTCACACCCAGTAGGTCGAGGGTTCGATTCCTTGCTGGTGAGGTCATTGATAATATGTTCAAAGTCCGCGTGTTATATGGACTAAAAATGAAGTATATATATATATATATATAAATATATATATGTATATATGTATATATGTTACGTTTTTGGGGGCGAAATATCTTACAAACAGACAACCTAAACTAACCTAAACTTATGGTTAGGTTAAGTGAGAGGCTAGGTTAGGTTAGGTTATGTTAGGATGGCTCGTTAAGTGAGGTCCATTTTTTTTAACTTTGGTTAGCCTGTTTGTAAGTAACTTCGCAAAATAAATGTGTGTGTGTGTGTGTGTTTGTGTGTGTGTGTGTGAGTGTGTGTGTGTGTGTGTGTGTGTTGTCCGATATCGGTTATTTTGCAAACAGACAAGAATGTCGGTCACCATCATTGTGTACTTAGACATTTTTATAGGTCCAGGTCATTATAATATAAAGAATATTCCTTTGCAGTATTAAATATGAGAGGTTAATGAACGGAGGAAAATTATCCTTATTAATATATACATGAAAATATTCAAATTAACACTTTCATTTAAATTCTTCTAGAGAACTTTAAATAAATTTACAACTGACAGCATGTAGAATGTAAGACAGATATAGGGAGATGGTGGCAGTTATGTTAGTATATTTTGACCAGGATAGTAGTCCCCCAGGCCTGAGGCCCACCAGGATTAAAGGCAAATTGGTCCTCGCACCACAACAGTCTTAGGGGGAGTCCCCCAGTGCCTGGGGAGAGGGAGGAGCAGAGCAAAGAGGGGAAGAGGAGAGGGAAGGCGAGGCGGCGAGAGAAGGAGAGGCGGCGAGGGAAGGAGAGGCGACGAGGGAGTAAGGGAGTGCGTGGGATGGTGGATCTATAAACGCTCGCTCATGTAGGGGAGAGAGAGAGAGCAGAATCACGTACTCCAGCCACTTATGTCTCCTCTCCTAGGAATGTTAACGTAGCCATTACTGTTTGTGGTTACCCCCCCACATACACACACAAACATACTGTCAACTCTCCCTCACTCTATATAACTCATCACCTCTCCCTCACTCTATATAACTCATCAACTCTCTCTCACTCTTTATAACTCGTCAACTCTCCCTCACTCTATAAAACCCATCACCTCTCCCTCACTCTATATAACTCATCAACTCTCCTTTACTCTATATAACTCATCAACAATCCACTCCTTAACCCTACAATGTCCCTCTTCGAATTCTCACTCTCCTTTTCCAGTCTCCAATCTCTTTCGTTCTCGAGTCTGCCCACACTCACCACTCTTCCTCCTTTACTACTACTACTCTTCTTACCGTATCATCTACCCCCCTCTAACTTCTTCCTCCCTCTCCGCTCTTCATCCCTATCTCTTTCAAATCACTCTGTATCTCCCTCTCTCCCTCCCTCTCCACTCTCTCTTCCCACGTTCCCTCTCTTCCTCCCCACGCTCCTTCTCTTCCTCCCCACGCTCCCTCTCTGCCTCCCCACGCTCCCCCTCTCTCCCTTTAAATGCATCCTCTTCCCCTCCCCATGATCTCTCTCTTCCTTCCCATGCTCCTCCCTCCTCCCTATGCTTTCTCCCTCCCTCTCCATGCTCCCTCTCTACCTCCCCATGTTCCTTCTCTCCATCCCCACTCACCCTTCCTCTCCCCCTCCCCCTCCCCAAGCATCCTTTTTCCCTCCCCATGCTCCCTCGCTCCCTTCCCACGCACCCTCCCTCTCCCCCCAATGCTCCTCTTTCTCTCTATGCATCCTCCCCCTCTCTCCTTCCCGCGCACCCTCCCTCTTCCCCTCCTCGGCTCTATCTCTCCCTCAACATACTCCCTCTCTCCCTCCCCTCATGCTCCCCCTTCCTCTCTCCCTCCCTCCTTCCCTCCCTCCCTCCCATGTTTCTTCTCTCCCTCCTCCTGCTCGCTCTCTATCTCTCCACGCATTCTCACCCCCCTCCCAATGCTCCCTCCTTGTCTCCCTCCCCACGTACCCCTCTCTCTTCCTCCCTTCGCATCCTTCCTCTCCCCTTCCCCATGCTCCCTCTCTCCTTTCCCACGTACCCTCCCTCCCCCCTTTTCCCCGCTGCCTAAAACCGGTAAGAGCATCATACCTTAGACAGTGCACATTATTACAGCATCAAGTGACTGACAGGAGTGAATTAGCGTCACCTTTCCCCTTCCAGGAGCTCCCTCGTCCTGCCAAGTTCCTGACTTAAGAAACTTCTTATAATGAATGCTACTCGCCATTGATAATTTAAAGATACTCCTGCATTGGTTAACTTACGATGAAGTACTAAAATGACCCCGGAAATAACACCATAAGTATCATGAGGACCTCTTTTATCTAGATACCTCCAATTAGGAGTAAAATAATATTAAAGAGAAGGATGTTTTGGAAAAGATCCTGTAATTTAATCTCGTCCCCCAATTGGTGTTAAGTGAGAGTATTATACAAGTTCCTGGTAAATTCTATGAGGGCGTGGTCCATTATATAAATTCATGGTCCATTATAAAAGTTTATGGTCCTACGTATGCATTGATGGTTCATTATATAAGTTTGCGGTTCATTATTAAAATTAGTGGTCCATTATGAAAGTTGGTTATTCACTTATTCACTTTTGGTAGAAGATCGTGGTCCGTTATTGATTATCTAATCTCTTGACACTGTCTCACTAAATGAGCGATAAGCCTTCCTTGTTGCTCCATGTCCTTGAGTGATATTTGGCAGCCAACCAAAGACGTGAAAAATATTGCCTTACCCCAGGTGGTGTACACCAACGCTGGTGGGACACGATCCCTAAGGGCGTACACTGTACAGTACTCCTACCCATGGCTTGTGCTGATAAGATTTTGGTGTCTGTCACGGAAACATGATTATTGAATATTTATTGCCATACTTTTCCCAGTCCCCATATTAACCGTTCTCCTTTCCCAGCTTCTTGACGGCTGTTGCATGGGGTTACCAGATATTCATTTTGAAGTGGTACCTTTGTTGAAAGTTCTAATTGTCTTAACATTATTTATTTGTTCCTTTATAGCACTTATGTTAACACAATTATTTGTAACTCTAATCCAGTCAATGTACTGTTTAATTCCTAAATAATTTTAAATTATAGACATAAGTTAGGCATTGCGACATCGGTTGGGAAAATTAAAATTGCCGGATGATTTTTTAATTACGTTTTTATAAATAACTTTAATTTGGATCATATTTATTATTCATTGTAGTCAGATAGATATGCCTGGGGCTCTCTCCCGTTTTCAGTATTCTAGAGGCCAGACCTCTGGTCTCTGTCTCGCTACTTGTTACCACACCACGTGGTTGAAGTTTGCGTAGTCTATTCCAAGGGTTCTAGGTGAGACACAGTTGTATCTAGGCTCTTCTACTTAGATAGGAGTGCATATTATATTGTCTGTACCGTTTTATGTAGATACAGTATATGTGACTAGGGTAGATTTACCCTGGTGTTTTCGTCTCATCATTCAGGATACTTAATCCATAATAGTTGACAGAGTAACTGGGTAAATCTAAAAGAATTGTATGAAGTAAATAACTAAATCTCGTACTCAGTACTGGATCTTGTTGATAAGCTCAGCGTATTTCATTTTATCCACGCCGTGTCACATTGGTAAACTGATAAAGTTGGGGCCTTTTATAAATGATAAGCTATTTGTACAGTTTCTTACAAGCCTTATGCAACATGGATCATTAATTTTTTTATTTAGTGCCTTAGACACGTGTTCCCCTAGGTTCATATGCACAGTCTTTAAAGCTTTGTATATTTATCGCATAATATGAATTCGTTTTCTTAAATTATCAGTAGTGATTCTATATTTACCACCAGTTTTGGTAGGTAAATTGGGTGTATGATATTTACCAGTTTATACTCTTATATTGCTTTCTGGCTCGCTTACTTTATTTTCGGCTAGCATTTGTCTCTTCTTGCTGCACCCATGTTCAGTTTTGAGGACTTTCTGGATAACCCATCAGTTCCAGCTCTTGTTGGTTAACAAATGCTGTTTAGGGTTAGTCATCAAGTTACTATACCTTGGATGTTTATTCCACACTGAAAAATTCCCTGTCGGAACAGGGAATTAACAGTTAGGAGGAGTTGGAGCTTATTTTTTCAACCTCGTGATCTACTTGCACTTAAGACAGCTTGTACTGGAGAGTCATAAGGTTGAGGTTAAAAGGTTATGTGCTGAAAAAGAGAGAGGTTACGCCTTACCCAGTAGGGTGTGTCATACAGAGGCGAATTTTTTTTTTGAGTTTGAAAGTTCGGCCCATGGTATTAATGATGTAGTTCTATGTGCAGAATCATGTGATATCTTCAGATTTGAAAAGTTTTCATTTTTTGCTAGGTAAATTTTAACTTGAAATCTTATGAAAATTCAGTATTCCCACCCTTTTACCAACATCACTAAATAGCTTATTTAAAGTAAAGTAAATGTATCAGGTTAATTTATTAGGATGAAAATGATCCAGAATAGTGAAACGAATGATCTTGACACATTTATTAAATTTAATATTCCTTTAGAAAACAAAATCATCAAATACAAAAACCGGTTTTACTACTACGACCCGGTGTTGCTGCACACCATAGAGAACATGTCTTCTTTGCTTCCTACTCATCACCTCCCTGCTGACCACCTGAGCTCGGATGTAGCCTTCCCTCCTCTCCTGGCTGTACACGTGACTGCTGGCCTCGCTCACTTGCTGTACACAACGCTCTATACTCTGGGTGTGCGAGGGCCAGGCAGGGACATGCATGGGGTTGTCCAGGAAAGCTCTGACTTGAACATTGGTGAGGCTGCAAGTAAGAGGGGGCTCACTGCCAGCCTGGATGTTATCCAGATCTATGAGATCAGTGAGGGTCTTGGCACCTAGATTGACTTCAGGAGTCTTCCTGACCCTGAAGGAATCGTCACCAACTGATTCGTCATGCCCAGATCCTCTCATAAGTCTCATATCCAAGATCTTTTTGACTGCCACTCTTCTCTCCTCCTCATCCTTACTGCAGAGCATTGTCTGCAGAACTGCCTCGGGATGAGCATACCAGGAAGATCTCCTCACAGTCTGCTCCACAATCTGAACAACCTTCCTTGGCTGACTCCTCAGGAGCTCAAGCTGGAAGAGAACATGCCTCGGACCTTCGGAGAACGATGACTTGACCTTGGTGTTGAACCAATTTGGGAAGTAGCACTCACGGGAAGTGGACACTCACGATGAATTGGACAATAAGTCTCAGGTTGTGAAGCTGGTTCCCTTTCAGTTTATGATGAGCGACCCAAATTCTGTAGAACCTGAGAGCCGTTGTGAGCCACCTAGAATGTGAGACTGGACCTATCTGCAGGTAAGCAAGTCTATCAGGCATGACCCCAGTTTTGATGACACTGCAAATCATGTAACCATAGTACTGGTCAGTACTCAGGTCGTCAATGACAGTATGTGCAAGCTCAACGAGTGGAGGGCCAACTGTGATTTTTTCAAAGCTCGGATTTATTTCTAACTCAGTGGCAGAGTCCAGCATCTTGCCAAGAGGACCAGACCATCTGTTGTTTGAAAGAGTCTTGCCATCCAGCTCCTGGATCAGATGTCTGAGTGGCAACTCGTTGGTGTGGAGGTCACAAACAATCCAGACCAGCTTCCTCCCAATCTTCCGCTCTATCCACTGTATGACCCCCCTTGCCACCCTGTGTTCGTGTTGGTGCTGTCCCCTCCAATGGCCTGCAGGGTCTGGTCTACGTTCCTCTCTCTGAGCCAGTTCACAATGTTATCTGCCACTATCTCAGCTGGTTTCCTGATGTCATCTTTCTCTGGAGTGAAATGCCACAAATACTTCCCTCCTGGTTCACTGCAGCAGGAGTAGTGTTCCTCCTTCACCATGGCAGGGAACAACTTGTCAGAATCTCCAACTTTCATGAACACTTTAGTGTCATCCCTTCTCCCGTCAAAGAACAAACAATTGATTCCATTTTCTCTTATCCCCTTATCAAACTCCTCTTCTAGGTTACTGACAATTTTCTCCTGAGCTCTCCTTACTTTGTTATGATCTATCACCAGGTGAACATCATCAGGTGTTATCAAACCACCGTCAATCCAGGCAGCTGTTGCTATCTCTGCAGTTTCTCTGAGACCAGTGTGGTGTCGCATGCTGGCCAGAGCTATGCTCGGGATATCTTTCCTATTTCGAATGTTATGCCTGGAAGGTTTGGGATCATTATTTTCTGGGTTAGGGACAAAGTCACCATTCTCCTGGTCAGCACTCGGATCAGCCATGGGGAAGTCATTACACTCTGAATCAGCTTGACTCCAATCATCGGCCTTTTTTACCTCACCCTGGGCCTTCTCAAGTCTCTTTTCCTCGGCAACTCTTCTCCTCTTCTGTCTCTCTGTGGCAGCCTCCTGTCTCTTGGACTCCGGAATATCTTGGCTGGAAATCATGAGAGCCCCTATACTGCCAGTCTTCTCTCTCTGTGCTTTGACAAATGCCAGTTCGATCACAGGAATCTTCAGTTCACGCTTGCAAATGCAGGAGATGTGGGCCTCGGATTTACAGTCACGATCGCATCCAAACTCAGGACAGAGAACAATTGGGCACTTGCAAGTAATTATGTCAAATAACTGGTCCAGTTGCTTGGCAAAGCTGTCCTTAACTGCAAGTTTTCCTCTCCCAAGAGAGATATCTCTTGCCTTTTCCCAACTGGCTAGCAGTCTCTCACTAATCTTCTTCTGATTTGTTATGACTGGAGGCTTGAACTGAGCGTTAGCCAGAGTGTACTGTGCCAAGACAGCTTTGGTCATATCACTGGCAATGTCTTTGTTTGTGTAAGTTCTTTGGTTCTTTTCACTGATTTGCCTGATTAAAACACCGTATCTCAAAGCATCTCTCAATGTAGGCAACTCCGACTTCAGGAGCTCTCTCCCAGACCCAAGATAGTGACTGAGATGGCTGGATTTTTGGTTCCTCGTCCTGACACAAGCAGCCATCGCAAATATTATCAACTTATAAATGCATCAGAATCTGAAACAGAAAAAAATATTGTTAGTTGGGTTGTTAAAGAATGAAATCAGAAACCAATGTTCACTATTTAATTGTAATGCACTAATGCAGCTGTACGTTAGATTTTCGATAAATTTCACGCTAAAATTTACCTAGTAAAAGGTTGCAAAATATTGAGGTTGAAATTATTTTCTGTTTATATACACTAAAATCTACCAAAAAAGTGATGGGCCATTAGTTTTAGCTGATCTTCCCTCCTATGACACACCCTATTACCCAGTCTTCACGCCATGTTTAGAGTGAGGAGCTGAAACGTTTTAGGGTAGAAGATGCCGCTCGGTTTGTCCCTAAATTAGTGAGGAGGAACCTGTTTGTTTTCCTCATTTTGAGAGAACGGCTATGCTCCATGATTGGCGTGTTGATGATTGGGTATTGTTGCCACACAGTTCCTTTATGGGGAGAGCTCAGGAGGTATTCACTGCATTAGATACCTCCCAGTCTAAAGTGGTAAAAACTGCTGTATTTATAGTCCATCTACTGGATATCGACCACCCCCCCCCCCTTCCCTCCCGGGGATTTTTTGAGACCATGTTATTTGGGTTTCTGAGCCATATCTTTTCAGTATCTGCTTGTCTGCCAGACATATTCCTCTGCAATATGACGTTCAAATCTTCGCAACCTGACAGCTGAAAGCATTGACAGAGACAATAAAAACAGTCTTGACCTATGGCTGGAATAAAAAAAAAGTTTTAACATTCCACAGTCAATATTCATATTTTAGCGTAACGGAAAATGCAATGACAAAAAAAAGTACTTCATAACGACTCAAAGTTGAGACTGGAGAAATATATTGACGTAATCTAGTTATCGTATTCAATTATGCATTCCAAAAAGCTATCTTGGCCTTTTTTACTAAAATTAAACTTAAATGTGTTTCACATTTCACAATTTCATTCATTTTCACGTTTCACAAATATTCAGCAGAAATGTACTCAATATCAAAAGACCAGGTATGATTTTAATAGGTTGAGACTTCAGAAAGAAAATCACAAAATCTAGTTATCATGCTCAAATATGCAGTCAATGAGATTGAAAAATCCTGGGTCTTCTTCATTCTCCTCTGTCTTCTCTGGGACTTCCTTCAACACATCCACCAGCTTCTGTGGCATGACTGACACCTTCTATCCACTTAAACTCCAGTTTTCCTTCTGCAAGTCTCCAGCCATGAACCTCTGGTGTAGGAATGGCTTGGGTTGATTTGGCAGCCCTTTTGATGTGCATTTTCAGGGGATCCCTGCAAGGAGGAAGGAAACTCATGTCCACTCCATCTCAACTTGTCAGCAATGTTCCGTGTTTGCGACTGAAACGTTTCAGGAATTGATCGTACCTCAGTTTGTTGATGTCCATCAGAATTCCAAAATTGTGCGAATGTGTCAAGAAACACAACCACTGAATGTATGAACTGCAGGAAGAACTTGCCAGATATCTTTCCCCACTTCCTGAATCAATCACTGTATGTCTATGAGTATTCTTTTGTTGCCGATTCTAGTGTCAAACAGAACTTTCAGACTGATGTTCTCTGCAACTTCAACAGAAGAATGAACACATCAGTGAATGAAGATCGCACAGTTATAGTTACTTTGGCTTTTTTACTGCTATCCTCTTCGCCATTGATCGTTAGCCGCTTGGGCGGTCGGTAACGCTTCTGTTGCGGCACTGTTGACAATTACTGTGCATGTTTCTGGCTCCTGAATGTATCTGCACCTGCACCAGTGTTTGTAAAGTCTGGTCTTGAAAGAGCTCACACTCGGTGCCGGCACAACACTATCTGGCCGATTCTTTCAGGAGTTTACAGTTCTCACTCAGAAAAGGTTTGAACCTCACAGTTTTCTGGGCTTGTGGCTTCTTCAACCTTGAGCTGTGACTCCATTTGGGGTGGGCGTCCGCCAGCTCCTGGTATGGACACTCGACTGAGTAGTGCCCTCTGATAAGTTTATAAACTTCAATTAGATCACCCCTTGCCCGTCTATAATATAAGCTAGGCAGTTGCAGGCGTTCTGTTCTCTCTGGGTAACCGAAGTGCCGTAATGCAGGCACCAGTCTGGTGGCCCTCCTTTGGACATTTTTAATCAACTGACAGTCTCTAGTATATCTCTGGGACCAGACGGAGAAGCACCTCACTCTTGAAGAGTGTTACGAGCGACGGACTAGCTAGATTTCTGAACGACCTTCTTATAAGACCTACTAGTTTAATTGCTCGATTCTCTTTCTTCTTTCAAAGGTCCGAGAATTTCAGTTCGTTGTCAACATACACTGTATGTTGACACCTGGGTGTGTATGTCATACACACCCAGGTCCTGCGCTAGCTGTGGTGAGAAGTCAGAGCTCTCTCATCTGCTAGCACTTGTTTGAACAAACTGTTGTTCCACCGATAATACCTTTAATAGTAAAGTTTAAATTCCTTTATTCTTATTGTAAGATCAGGAAGCTAAAATTAATGTTAAATTAAAAAAAATATATTCTACCATATGAAGTCAACATCACGATATACTACATAAGTAAAAACTATTACTCAAATTTCCAGTACACATATAATCAGTTTTATTTTCGCTTTGAAAATTTAATATCATCATCATTATTATTATTACTACTGTCATATATACGATTGTTAGTATTATTATTATTGCTATTTTAATGTCCTTCTTAGTATCATGGGATATATAGTTTTTGGATTGCTAGCTCGTCCATCTCGTAGTTCGTTGAAGCTTCCAGCTACAACAACAGTTTAGCTTGCACTAAAGGTTATGCAAACTGGGGATAAAACAGAGCTACAGATGCGCAATATATGTTTTGTTTTGTCGCTGACCTTTACCAACATCTCCCAAAGGACACAAATATCACCATCCATCAAGGATTGCACGAAGCAACACACGCGGTGCATTGGTATTTCTCTGGGCATACTTGTAGTTGACTATTTTTTTATGTACAGTGGTAACTACAAGAGTCGGCAATGTCGTTAAATTCCGAGGCATATTTATGTATCAGCAGTGAGGACGTTCTCCAAAAGAAAAGATAATATATTTGTCAAAAAGAGTAACAGTTACAGTATAACAACAGGTTAAGGCAAGAATGTTGGGTGAATAGAAAGGAATATCACAAAACAAAACATACACACAACTTGAAGAAAAAATTAATGTAATTATAAAGATATGACAGAAAAAAGTAAGACACATAAAGGTGAACCTCAAAGAGTTAATGCGAAAGAAAAATGCAATATTATTTAAAGGTTGAAAGAATTAAATAATAAAGACCCAAAAGTGAATTGATAAACTCTACAGGGTGTTAAAAAATATTCCGATAATGATAAACGAATTATTGCCTCATTTCAAAAGGGCTGACTGAGGAAGGAGATATCTAGAATCGTAAATGAATCCAGATTGGATGTTATCACAAATAAGAGTGTAGATAATATATTAATTGCAAACATTACAGAAGATTAAATAATGAAAGCCATAGGCAATCTTAAATACAATTAATCCGGGTACTGACAAAATAATTAATTAATAAATAAAGAGTTTTAAACAGTTCCCATATATAAAAATAAAGGTGATGTGAGGGAAGATAATAATTACAGAGGTTTAACTCTTTTAAATTAGGTAGGAAAATTATTTACATCCTTGTTAAATGAATGTTATCAATGAATTACAGGCTGGTTTTCGGCGAGGATATGCTACTATTGATCATATATTTCTATTAAAAAATGTAATTGACTTTTTTCAACACAAAAAGAAAAAGATATTTTTTTTGTATATTGTCTATATTAAGGTCTTTGACCTTTTTTGGAGAGATGACTAATGTTATAAACTGATAGAAGCGGGAATTAATAGTAAACTCTTAAATGTCTTAATTAGTAAGTATAAACATATTAAATCTTTTATTTTGCATAATCAAGAGATTTCTGAGTATTTTTTGAGTTGTAGGGGAGTTAGGCAAGGAAGAAACCTTTCCCCTATTATATTTTGACTTTATGTTAATGATCTTGAGTTCTTGCATGAAATAAATTGTGAATATTTAAATTTTAATGAAGAATGGTTAGATATGAGGTTAAAATATCAGGTATTAATGTATTGATATCAAAACAGTGTATTTGGCCAGAAATGTGTAAATACAGAGCGGCCAATAATAATAATACTGACAAGGCTGAGCCAATTGGGAGCCGGGGCTCTCTTAATGCCACCTGATATATATTGTACATTTATCTCAAAGAATTATTATATAAGATTTAGTATCATATGGATTAGTACACGTAACATGGTGTTAGTAAAAACATATAAGAATGTTTCCACGATTATCACTTCTTTATTTATTTAATTATTTTACTTAATTTATTTATTTATTTTTTACATATACATATTATAAATATATACATATTCTACAATGTATATATACAGTAATCTAATAAGTGAGGAAAGCAATACAACATGGGATGTGTTAGAGGGAAACAAGGGGACAGAAAGGATCATAATTTATCTTGACTGCAAATATGTCATTATTGCGATGTTAATTTTTATCTGCATGATAATAAATTATGATATAACGGTTCTTATGGTACAATAAAAAAAATGAGTATACCATGTTACAAAAATATTGATACTTAACTCTATGATATTTTATAGAGGTCTGGGGGTAGTCTTAGTAGGTCTGGGTGTTTCAAGTTGTACCTCTAGTTATTCCGGAACAAGAAATAAGTATTCTCATTTAAGTGATTAGGCGATTTATAAACAAATAGAGCACAGCAGTAAGTGCTAATATCCTCGAATTTAAAAATTTTAAATTTATTACATTGTTCATTAGTGTCATAATTTTTTTTTCCAAGTAGGTCATTTTCTGCACAACTCTCTTCCGGACAATGACCAGGAGTTATATTTTAGTGGAGCAAAAAGCCCCCAATAGTGTATGAAAGTTTATCAAGAGTGATAAACAAGACCATAATAGATTTCTTTCATTGCTCCAAGATTGAGTGACTGACGAGTGTGATACAGGATACCACACTATTTATTGATTTTGCTGTGAATGGCTGTTTTTTAATTATCAATAACAACCCCAGGGAACTTAGTGCGTTGTTCGTGCTTAAGGACTGTATTACCAAGGTACAGGGGGTCCAAATTTAGAGGTAAGTTTTTCTTCTGTGAAAGATTGTGTCGTGTATTTTTTTCGAGGTTAAGGTCATTTTCTTACGTATTACCCAGTTCCTGACTTTAGTCAATTCACTGTTCAGAGTTCTCATAAAGTAATGGATATCTGAGTGTCTGGCATAAAGATTCCCATCGTCTGTAAATAATTTGTATTTTACGAATGTGCTGAGGTGGACTATATTATTTATGTACACCAAAAACAGAACTGGGCCGAGATTGCAGCCTTGAGGGATGTCATACAAATTGGGTAAGGAGTCAGTTTGATGATTATTATAGCAGATATACTCCATCCTGTTAGAAAATTGCGAGATAAACCAATTATGGGATAAGCCCCTAACACCGTAATGTTCAAGTTTTGACAGGAGGGTGGTATGGTCGACAGTATTAAAGGCTTCAGAGAGGTCCAGAATATTCCTATTATGAACTGACTTACATCAAATGAATTCAAGATGTCATTAGTAAAGGACAGCAGGGCACTCTCAGTTGACCTTCTAGTTCTAAATCCAAGCTGAGAATCTGTAAGGATGTTATTGTCACTGCAGTATTTTACCTAATGCTGGTCTTGAAAAGACCTTATCACAAGAGTTTTTTTATACGCTGGGTGAACTTTACCAATTTTCAGTTTATCGGGAAAGACGCCACTAGTGAAGGAGGATTTTCAAATGTGTAAGAGAATTGGTAGTAATAAGTGGGGTACCTTCTTAATGATGCCTATTGGTAAATTATATTGTCGTTGCCTGCTGCTGCATCTATGGATATTTCTGTGACGGTCAATAATTCAGATGCTAAGGCAAGGAATAAGAACAACTCACTCTGTTGTCTGTTTTGCAGGGATGTGCTCTTCAATATTTCTGCCAATGAGAAGGGTTTCGTTACAATTGTATCATTTGTCATAAAAGCTGAGTGGGGAGCCGTAGGTTGAGTGTTCCTGTTCTGAATAGAATTGATGATACTCCAGGTTTCCTTACTGTTTCCTGATGCTGACTGTAGTTTACTTATATAATAGCTACCTTTCGCATTTCTAACTATTTGTGTAACTCTATTAGGGATACTTCTGTAAGCATCACCGAAAGTTATGGGTCTTTTTTTTCAAATTTTCTTTGGAGTTTTTTTTCTTTTATCATTGCCTTGATTTCACTTGTGATATAGGCCTTGGAGATAGATATAATTTTTACTAACTTAGTCTTGAGGGGGAAGCATTTATGAAAGCAAGCATTAAAGATGCAAGAGAAGTTGAGAACAGATCGCGTTAGGGTTGTCGGAGGCATAGACAAGATCCCACTTAGCATTCATTAAGTTGTTTTCGAACAGGAGGTTATTGTTGGCACAGTAGTCTCTGCTTATTGTAATTTTACTAGACCTTTCAAATCTTGTGGCTGTTTTATAGATGGCAAAATTGTTAGGAGTGTTGTTAGACCAGATTTTATGATCTATCACAGTAGCAGAGATGGAAGTTACTCTGGTTGGTTTGGTTATTGTGTTGAAGAAGTGCTTGGAATGACAGGTAGCAAGAAGGTCTATTACTGAGGTCTCCCTCTCTGATTTTAGTAGATCAAGGTTGAAATTTCCTGTAACGTAGCAAAGTTTTCTCTCCAATCTTAGGTTTAATATCTTTAGTAATGAGATACTAGAAGACCAGAGCTAAACACAGGAGTCTCAGGAAAGTAATAGTTACAGTTGGGATTGGTGTAACTTAGTGTGTTTTGTAGAAAGATATCAGAGTCAATATGAGGGAATATTGTGTCGTCACCATGGGTAAAGGGGATGTAACACATACTGTTATGTTCATCCAGGGAATCAACACTAGCTTTCATCGTTGTGGGAATATTGGTACTGATTAAGGATCAATAAAAACTCAGGGTCACTGAGGTGTGAAAAAGGAATGTCAAAGAAAGTTATAATAGTGGGGTGTAACGTACCCACACGGGCTACAGCCAACACTTCCGATAAAGGTGTGAAGAGAAGTTGAACAAGGGTGGCGACTTGCAAAGACATCTGTTGTATCTCTGTATAACATATTCCCAGAAGAGAGTCCTATTTTTTATATTTAAGTTTTTTACTTCTCCTCACACTAAACCAACAAGTATAGAGAATAAAGAGGTACAGACAAAGCTAGCCCAGAGAACAAGATAAGCAAAGTCTACCGGGTCGCTTGGGGCTACCAGACAATTTACAGTACGCCTCTACAGTATCCAACCAGTCATTTAATACAACCACCCATGGTCCCAACACTTGGCTGGTACAGCTGTTGGATAGGCAGCTTCCAACCTCCAACCTACTAATCTGCTGACAGGAGGTGTTAAAAAATTCGCAGGGACTGTAATCAAACGAGTGGCGTGACCTTCGTCTATTTGACCTACACCTGCCTGCCTGCCTAGCCCGCGTCGAGTTTGCCGTGCACTGACCTCGCAGCCTCCACCAATTGTCTCCTTGCCTCCTTGTCAGGGGTTCACTCACCTTTCCAAGTTATTCCCTGCCACTCTGTAACCCTGGGAATTCTATGTGACAACCGATCTCCATCGACCCTACTTACGTTTTTCAACTAAGCGTTCACCTACCTCAGTTCTCACTTCATGGCAACTAGTTCCTATCAATAGTCACCAGTTCCTGTCTACGTGCCACAACGACTCATCGATATTGATACTGATATTGAAACAGCTTATTTAGCCAGAAAAAAGCATATACAGAGTCGATAATAATAACAATATTAGCATGGTTGAGCCAGTTGAGTGCCTGAGCTCGCTTGAAGGCACTTGATATGTACTGTACATTTATCTAGTGGAATTATTATGTAACATTTAGTATCATCTGGAATAGTACACGTAACATGGTGGTAATAAGAACATATCAGACTATTACCACAGTTATCACTTCGTTATTTTTTTAATTTATTTACTATTTTTATTTATATTACTAGCGGAATCGCTGCCCGGAGGGCAGCGATTCCGCAAGGCCACGGTAGGATGCCACCCTCCGGGAGGCTCCACATTGTCTCACTCTAGTGTATTAAGGTAAACCACATTTTTGGTTTTGCCATTAGCAGCAAGTATGTACAGATTCTTAGCAGTTCCCACTCTGGAGCATCCAACATAGAACTGTCCATGAGAGAAGCAAGGATACACCAAGTTTAGGCCAACCATCTTTAGGGACTGTCCCCGGCTTTTGTAGGTGGTCATGGCAAAGCTCACTTTAACCGGGAACTGAAGTCGCTTGAACTCAAATGGCAGGTCAGTGGTGATGAGAGGTATCTTTGGTATAAAAACGTCCTCTCCTTTAGCTTTTCCTGTCAGTATTGTAGCTTCCAGTACATGTGGCATCATGTTCTTCACCACCAGTCTTGTGCCATTGCAGAGGATTGGTGTTTCAAGATTTTAAGAGCATTATAGGAGTTCCAATCTTGAGAGTGAGGTGGTGAGGAGGCATTCCAGCGGGCTCCACAGAATTAAGGAATTCTGCAGGGTACTGGACTGCTTGGTCCTGGTCGATTACTGTATCAACAGATTTGAATGAGGTCTCACTGCCTGGAAGCTGTCTGAGTAGAGTCATGTTGATTTCAGCCACTGTTTCATTCTTTGGTGCCAGAATTGCGCGTTCATGCAGCCACGTGTGATCCTTGTAGTGGTGGATAATGTTTGGGTAGACCATGTTAGTGAGCTCAGTTGAGGACTTTATACTATTTCCACATCCTTGAGGAATGATTATTTGTCCTTCTGAATCAACAGGGAAAGTTCCATTCCCAATCTGTAGTAGAAGGTTTGCAAACCGTCCAGCATCCTGATCTCCTTGTAGATGTACTCTCATGTTTGTGGATAGGGTGAGTGTCTGAACACTTCTCCAAAGGTATGATGCCTTGAGGCACACATTCAGTTCATCAGCTGGAGTGCTTCGAGGAATGACAGGTAGGGTCTGGCGAAAGTCTCCAGCAATGACCATTGTAATGCCACCCATGAGCTGGTCATTTTCTCGTATGTCTTGCAAGGTCCTGTCCAATGCTTCAAACGCTAACTTGTGAGACATAGTGCATTCATCCCAGACTATGAGGCTACATTTTTCTAAGAGTTTTGCCTTTGCCGATCCTTTTTTCATGTTGCACACTGGATTCTCATTGTGAGCGAGGTTGAGAGGCAGTTTAAAAGTTGAGTGTGCAGTACGTCCTCCTCCTAGTAGTGTTGCAGCAATGCCTGAGGATGCCACAGTAAGAGCAATTTTCCCCTGATGACGTACTTTGGCCAACAGAAGGTTGATCAGGAATGTTTTTCCTGTCCCGCCAGGTGCATCGAGAAAGATCATACCTCCCTGCTCCGCTTGTATTCCTTGCAAGATCAGTTCGTAAGCATTTGCTTGATCAGGCACCAAGTGAGGCTCATTTTCTTCAAGAAAATTCACCAGAACTTCAATTGAGTAGTCTGTCTCTCTGAGCAACTCCCTGTTTGCAACTACTGTTCAGTCCCCAAAACTTCTTTTTCCATCAATAGTTCATTAACGGTGTATGTAAGTTCCACTACAACGGTACAGCAAAGTATATTTTTTTTTGCATAAAACTGTTATTATTGTATTGTCTAATCATCGCTACATATAACACCACCCATCATCACTACATATGACACCATCCATCATCACTACATATAACACCATCCATCATCGCTACATATAACACCATCCATCATCACTACATATAACACCACCCATCATCACTACATATAACAACATCCATCATCACTACATATAACATCATCCATCATCACTACATATAACACCATCCATCATCACTACATATAACACCATCCATCATCACTACATATAACACCATCCATCATCACTACATAAAACGCCGTCCATCATCACAACAGATCGGTAAAGAAGTTTCCGAGATTCTCGTGGGGACACACATACACACACACACAAACAAACACACAGACATACTTCTTTGTTATATATATATTTGTAACCGGTCGGAATTTACTGGACTTTATTTTCTCACTTGACTTGGGGTTTATTAAAAATTAATAGATGGTAATGGCAGTGGAAGCGCCCCTTTGAGAAAAATCCCGAACCAGCACAAGAACACTTAAATCTACTAAACAAAATGAATTGTCCGTGACCCGTGGAAGGATAGCGTCTGTGACTGGGATGAATGAGACACACTGTAAAATTTAGACACTTATATTCCCTCCAACACTACAAACACAATCAAATAATGGTACACCAATATGCGCACCTCTTAACTTGAACTTAAAACACTACTCTGGGGAATAAAAGTTATACATGATATAGAAATTATTAGAAACTCAGGCAACAATAAATTTGAAGTATTAAGAAATGTTGCTTGCACACATGAAACAGGCCTTAAGGGCTTTCAACAAAATAATATCCAGCACTGAGAAAATGGTATAAAAAATAAGAAATTAAATACTCTACAATGAATAGGCCTTAAGGGCACTCAATATAATTATGTTACACCAACAGATGCACACTTCCTAACCTAACTTAACCACTACTCTGGGGAACAAAGGTTATACCTGAGATCGGAATTATGAAGAAAAATTAGATGCATTAAAAGAATCAAATCACAGTATCACTCTGGTTCCACTTAGTGACACAAACATTCAAAAAACAATTCTATCAAAATTATTTAAGAAATATTAAACTACACACGTCAAGATACTATCAGTAACTGAGAAATGGTATTAACTACACCCAAATATATTGTCACTATTATTGGTTTGTTACTGGGTCCACCAATACCAGTGAACCATGCTTCCTAACCTAACACACACACAGATTCCACCTGCACTCCTTAGTCGTTTAAGGCACAACCAACAGGCACCCGTAGTTTAAGGCCCAAATCAGCCTTTCTCAACCTTGGAAAGTGTACCTCTAACTCCACTGACTCTTGGCCCCAGTGTGCGGCCCTGTATCACTCAGCTGGCCTCACTTTACCCCCAGTCCATCCATGAAATGGAAGGGAGTGAGCCAATCAGACCTTGTACAGTTGAGAGAAGCTTTAGCTTCCCGTTAACAAGAGGGTTTCACTAAGCTGCTCGAGACATGTGGTGTTGTGAGCCGAGGTAGAGGAGAGCTGATGACCCCAACGATCGTCCCGTCGTCAGCTGGGCACCCGCTAAACAGTGACAGGCCTACACTGTTCGGTCCAATGGCGACAATCGCCACCCTCAATCATCAACGGCAGTCTCAAACGGCAGTCAATCTCTCGCGGTCATCACTCTCGCAGTCAAGTGGGTTCTGACGGAAACCCTGAAATGAACTCAGTGTTAGCTCTTGTTAACTTTACCACTGCCCTATCTAACCCTGTCTGAGATCGAATGAGACTTACTTGTCATACTGCAATAGTGCAACACAGGTGACTAGGCCACGTGACTATTTCTGTGGACGGACGCGCAGGGATGTCCTGTAGGTCCAATCGCTTTCACGTGACTGAGGACCAGCCAGCGTCGCGTCCCTCCAAGGCGCTAGCTTAGGCCTACGTGACATATTTTCCGCCTAACTAATAACTCCTTGGGACACCCGTGACATTATTCAGACTGATAAACGATCTATAATAATTTCAAATTCAATAATAGTCCCTTAACTTCATGAATCGCATCAATATTAATTCGGCAAATTACATTGAATATCACTTAGGCCTAGTTCCACAACCTCTAGCTATGTGCAGGGAGCGCTCTCTTCCCTCCGAAGACCTTGAAAGCTCAGTATCGCCAATTGCGCGGTGTTTGAAATTACTCTGAAATTTCTGAATATTACATATATATATATATATATATATATATATATATATATATATATATATATATATATATATATATATATATATATATATATATATATATATATATATATATATATATATATATATATAGATAGATAGATAAGTATACACATATTTTACAGTGGAGTTGATATACATAAATATGATAGGGAGGGAAGCAATACAATCTAGGTTGTACATGTATTAAGATGGAACAAGAGGACAGAAGCAGTCAATATCATATCCTGTTGGCAAATATGATAATTGCAATGGTAATTTCCATTTATCTACATGGCAGTTTATGATCTAATGTTTTTGGTGGTACAATACAAGTAGGAATATAAAGTAGGTAATACAAAAATAGTAATAATTTTTTCTTTTTTTAAGGGGATTAGCCCACCCGGCACAGGTCACTGACCCACATTGGGGCCTGGGGGGCGAAAATTTAATAATAATAATAAATAATAGTCATAATAATTCATAATAAATAAAATCTATGATAAAATAAACTAAAGTTAAATAAAGAAATAATAACGAAAATAATTATTATTCTGTAATAATAATAATAATAATAATAAAAATAATAATAATAATAATAATAATAATAATAATAATAATAATAATAATAATATAATATTAATAATAGTAATAATAATAATAATAATAATAATAATAATATTATTATTATTATTATTATTATTATTATTAATAAAGAACCATAAACACAAAAATGAAAAAAAATCAAAAGTGAGAAACAATATTTGTATGTTGTGTTGCCAATGGTAAGAGAAACAATTGAGAACCTGCAATTGTGTGTAAATGAGGCAGAAAGTCAGATCAGAACGTAGGACTTGGTCACAATTTTCGTGATGCCATATGGCAGCAGAGTCTACCATTAGACAATACATTTTGCTTCCAATATCTTCCCAGGCGGTAGTACCTCCCTGTAAGGGAGCTGCCTACTACCTACTTAGACAATAGATATTTTTTTAGAGATGATTTAAAGAAAGGGAGCACAGTCTTTGCCTGGATAGGGGGTGCGGGGTGGGGGGAGAGTAAGCTCTTCCACACCTTCATACCGTGATATTTTACTAAGGTCTGGGACTGAGAGGAGCGCATGGTAGGTGGTCTTAGTAGCTCTGGGTGTCTTAAGTTGTATCTCCTGATTATTCCGGAACTAGAAATAATTATTGTCAGTCAAGTGACTGACAGATTTGTAAACAAATAGGGCACAGCAGTAGGTGTTCATATCCTCGAATTTTAATATTTTCAATTAAGCAAATTGTTCGTTTGTGTGATCAGTGTTTTTCAAGAACAACTTTCTTCTGTGCAGTGATCAGGGGTTGCGTTTTTGTAGAGCCAGTGTGTGACAGTGTATCAAGTGTTGGTAACCAAGATCATAATAGATTTCTTTCATTGCTGCAAGAGTGAGTGACTGACGAGTGTGATACAGGATACCGCTCTGTTCATTGACTTTATTGTGGTTTCTCCAGCTAAGTTTCTTTTCAACAATAACCTGTGTTCCGGTCATCTGTTACTGCCACGATTCATCACCTGGTGGTTGCGCTACTTCCAACGACTACTCCAGAAGAGATTTGTTGTTATCTAGTCATTTTCCAAGTGGGTACCTGGACCCAAAGTCGTCATCAGTTACGACCCTACGACCTGCATTTTTTGTGGAGTCCTGTGACGTCTTCTTCCTTGGTCATCATCGCCTACAGCCGAATATTAAGTATACATCTACTTGACCTTTGATCATATCCAGTTTCTCTAGAGAAGTTTTTCATTCCTTTGGCTTATTTTGCAGAAGTGATATTAGTGCTCCCCAGTGCTGAAGATCCTCTACCATCCACTACTCTTGTATACAGTGATAGTCCTTCAGTAATACAATTAAGGTAAAGAGTGGTTCATCTTCTGGTCAGGACCCACGGGAGTGTGTGTTTTTTTTATGTGTTTTTTTTTTTTAATATGTAGATATTACCACTCGAGCCGGGAATATTGCCTGAGACCTTGACAAGATATCATATATGAAGAGTTGCCTTGATGGGGGTGAATCCAGGGTTGGTCAAAGTATGCGAACAGATAATTTTGACAAATATATAAAATTTCGTTGAGTTTTGCCAGGAATTCATCGATTGTTTCTCTAAGGATCCTCAGTACGGATCAATAATTATTGGTATAACGTATTTTGCTGGCAAGTTGAAGTCCCGAATATGTTCCTCACTCTTCAAATATCTTATATTAGGCGGCTGCTATCATGTTATAATTACGTAATGCCATGATGATGTCTGACTAGACAAATACTGGTCATACCAATATGCCTCTTGATAATGTATTTCAGCTGTTTGGCTATTTGTATTTTGTTCATTCATTGGGTCTTAAACAATTGGCTGTACTTAAGACTCTAACTTTTAAGCCAGGCATTCTTTAACGACCCTAATAACTTCATGCAACTGAATCAATTAAAGTTATTCATCAACCCAGGTTCCGTGGGACAACTACATCAACAACAAAAGAAATATCTGCCGACGTTACAAGTTGTCATTGAGCCGATTAATTCCTTCATGAACGCTCTCCGTCCGTTGGCCGTCAGCCAATTATTTGCCTTTATTATCAGAAGAAGGGACACAAAGCATCTGATTGCTTTCAGAAACAGAGGGATAGAGATCAACTGACTGGTGAATATCAGTTCCAGGGCCACGTCAGTACTCTTAGCCAACAGGCACAGTTGTATTGCAAGTATCATAAGAGAGTGGGTCATCACACACTTGATAGCCGCGTGTTAGACAGGAAGTGGACTACATCATGTTCGGAGGAATAATATTCCAGTTTGGGCAAGCTACAACTCACTTTTTGTTCAAGCCAGTCTGTCACTCAAGTTGGAGCCTGCCACTACTAACCAAAGGTGGCACATGAGTGGTTGACCCTACTGACGGTGATACGTCAAGCAAGTCAGCTGAGGTGTGTCGGATGTGTCTTTGATATCCACACCAGACACCAGAATATTATTGTTACCACCTGTGAGACCTCAATATCACACCCTGTGTCAACAGTGTATCATTACTGTTACGAGTTGGGGATTTAGAATATAGTTAAAAGTCTACCCAGATCCCAACAGGCAACAACAACAACAAAAAAAAGACAATCGGACTATAAAAGGGTAGACAAAGGATGCGAGTTTGTGTTGTGTATAATAAAGTACCATAAATTCCTGAACAAAATATTCAGCTTTCTATAATTTACCCTTAACCACACTTAACCTAAACATTAACAGTATATACATATTTATACAACATACAACAATTTTGAAGCAAGTGGACGTGGGGAGGCAATATAAGATAACAAATACTTAAGTGCTGAGCTGAGATGGCTGACGAGTAAGGCTGAGTATTGTAGAAGACGGTAGGTAGTCACTGTGCCGTAGGTTTCCAGGATAGGTAATCCTGTGGTCTCTTCCCAGAGTAAACTGAACTCTCATCGAACTGGAGCTGACGAGGAAGACTTTGAGGAGGTGACGCAACAACCAGGATATGGAGAAGGGAAACCCCGGAGTGGTAACTATGAGTAGTCATACTCGGGTTTCGTTCCTAGATGGCGTTGCTCGTGGTGCTGGGTAGGTAGATCATGACAATTGGGTGGCGTGGTTCGTAACACACCTCCCCTCCAAAGACCTCCTTAGCGCGGGCGCGAAGGAGGTGATCACCTGGAGCGTCTGGAGAGTAGCTGCTGCATTTCCACTGGAGCTCGGGATAAGGAGTCCGCAATCAGGTTGTCCACCCCCTTTATGTGCCGGATTTGTAGATTATAGGGCTGGATGAGGAGAGCCCAGCGGAGGATTCGCTAGTTGGAGGTCTTGTTGGTTTGGATGAACGTGAGTGGGTTATGGTCGGTGAAGACTAGGGTTGTTTGTGGACAAGACTGGAGGTAACATTCAAACTTCTTTATTGCCAACACCAGAGCCAGGGCCTCCTTCTCTATGGTCGAGTAGTTGGTCTGATGTTTTTTCAACTTGGCGGAGTAGTATGCCACAGGGTGAAGGACATCAGTGGTTGGGTCGGGTTGTAGGAGCACAGCCCCAACTCCGACACCGCTAGCGTCGATTTGCAGATGGAAGGGCAAGGTGTAGTCAGGGGGGTGGACTACAGGCTTGGAGGCAAGGAAGGCTTTGAGGCGGTGGAAAGACTGGTCGCACCTCTGGTTCCAGATGTAAGGGACCGCAGAACTGGTAAGGTCTGTGAGGGGTCTGGCCACGCTGGAGAAGTTACTGCAGAACCGACGGTAGTAGCCGCACATCCTCAGGAAGCGCATGAGTTCCTTCCTCGTCCTTGGAGTGGGGAAGGACAAGATGGCTTTAACGTTTGCGTCCTTGGTTCTCACCATACCATGCCCAACGACATATCCCAGGTAAGTCACTGAGGCCCGGCCAAAAGCAGATTTAGCCAGGTTTATGGTGAATCCAGTCTCTTGCAGTCGTGCGAACAGTATCTCCAAACGCACCAGATGTTCGTCCAAGCCGTCCGACACCACCACCAGGTCATCCAGATAGGCGAACGTCCCACCTAGGTCCTGAATCAGGTAATTGATGGCCCTCTGAAACGTGGCCGGAGCATTAGAAAAGCCAAACGCCATAACCAAATATTGAAAAAGACCAAATGGAGTTATAAATGCTGAGATTATTTTTGCCCTATCCGTGAGTCCCACTTTATAATATCCTTTCAATAAGTCCACCGTACTGATAAATTTTGCACAGCCTATGCTGTCTATTATATCTTCAATCAAAGGTACAGGGTAGGAGTCTGAGACAGTGACCTGGTTCACTTTACGATAATCGGTACAGAAACGAAAAGTGCTTTCGGGTTTTGGAATGAGAAGGCAAGGTGAAGCCCAGGGGGAGGTACTAGGCTCAGCTAAGTTATGTTTTAACAAAAAATCTACCTCCTTCTTCATAATCTCTCTTTTTTGTGGATTTAGTCGATATGCTGATTGCCTAATGGGTTGTACATCATCTGAGATTAGCTTAATATCATGTTTAAATATATTGCAAAACCCTAGGAGGTCTGACGTGACTTTAGGAAATGTCGATAATAACTTAGTGAGATCTTTTGCTTGAGATGGATTCAGAACAGAAAAATACTCATCCAAGTTGTTGAGTATGTGACTGTTAGCAGGGTTTTCTTTAGGTAGAGGGAAGTCTAAATTCTCCAATAGGTCCATGTCATCTGTCTCTGGCTCCGGCCCTGACAAAACCGTATGCAATACAGGTAAGCTTATAGCCTCTGGGATGTCTTCCTCTGACTGCCTGGAATGGTAAAGTTTCATGAGATTAATGTGAACAAGTTGTCAATCTTTCCTGCGATCAGGAGTATGGACTATATAGTTGAGGGGAGATAGTTTATTAGCATTGATTTGAAAGTTTTGATGGAACCGTTCCAAGCAACCTTGGGATTGCGGGTGGTAAGCCGAAGATGTACAATGTTCCACACTGAGGTCTTTCATTACCTTTTTGAACAAAGATGGATCAGATTGTTGGGCTTTAATGAGCTCATCCTTACTAATGGTCTTATTGTACAGATCTTCTGTGGGTAGGAAGATATTGGAGGTGTTTTTAGATGAAGAGGGCCCATTTTGCACACTCTGTGACCGGGTGACAGCACAAGATGGGAAAAGGTGAGGAGTAGTTTCATCAAGGTCAGTGGTGGAGTTGACAGGTAAAGGAGAGTCGACTGTCTTTATGTTGGGAACCACTAGATCTCCTACCAAGTCATTACCCAATAATAAATGAATGCCGCTCACAGGCATTGGATCTTTCCTAATGGCTATTTGCACTTCCCCAGTAATCAAGGGACATTGGAGGTGCACTTTAGCTAAGGGATAGGAAGAATGGGATGAGAGATCTGAAATTAGAACACTCTCATTAGTAAATGCGGTAGATATATCAGGAATGACGTTAAACAGGAGGATAGATTGTGCTGCGCCCGTATCACGTAGTATACGAATAGGGAAAGAACGAGACCCCTCTATGATTGAAATTTTTCCCTCATAGGTGAATGAAGAGAAGAGATCCTGATGGGGCCTTTCCACATTGGTGGTTGCTATTGGTTTGGATTTGGGATCCAGGGAACTACTTTTAGCAGTTCGACACTTTGGGTGTTTACAAGACTGGATCGTATGGCCTGGTTTTTTACAGTAAGAACAATAAAACTTGGTTGCATCAGGGGGGGTAGGTGTGGGACCTTTCGACCTACCACTCACGTCCCCAAGGTTATCATCAGAGGAGGACCTAACATGCCGGAAAGTACCACGTTCCCTACGGCACAGTGACTCCACCAGCAAGGCGTACTCATCAGCCAGCTCAGCCGCACGCCCTAAATTAACCTCTCCACGCTCCTCCACATGCTTCAAGATGTGAAATGGTATCTTGCTCTTCCACTCCTCCAGGACTACCAAGTTTAACAAATCCTGAGGTGGCCATTAAGAAAACCTAGATAAATTAATTAATGGTCAAAAGATAAGATAAGTGGATTACCCTAGAAAATATCACGGCAGTGGATAACCAGAAAGTCCCGGAAACTACCCAAGTTATACCTAGGGAAATTACACTTATGAATATTGTTCTTCTGAGAAGATCCTTAGATAAGGATAAGAGACTTGAAAGAGGAAGGGCGTATTACGGCATTAATATAAAGATCCGGATTAACAAACCTTAGATACTTGAAACAGGAAGGGCGTATTACGGCATTTATATAAAGATCCGGATTAACAACCCTTGAGTAAGCAGGAAGGGCGTATTACGGCATTAATATAAAGATCCGGATTAACAACCCTTAGATACTTGAAACAGGAAGGGCGTATTACGGCATTTATATAAGGATCCGGGTTAACAACCCTTAGATACTTGAAACAGGAAGGGCGTATTAAGGCATTTATATAAAGATCCGGATTAACAACCCTTGAGTAAACAGGAAGGGCATATTACGGCATTAATATAAAGATCCGGATTAACAACCCTCGAGTTACTTGATTATTGACCCTGAATGAGATAATGAGAAGAACAATAATTGAGGCTTTATAATTATGGGGTCCTGGTAGAGCGGGGCGCCCCAAGATATCACTTCACCCTAAACTAGTGACTACGGAACAGCCTACTCTGGAGTGAGGGTATGGCATTAAACAGATCCGGATTCTTCCCTACACTCGATGAGACTTACTACACGACTGCCACGTGTAATAACAGGTAAGCCTTATGACACTTGGAACCTAATATCCTACGTCTGTCACTCTTACTGTACGATAATACCAATATATGCACATACACACATGAAGGAAACTTTAAACCACAGTAAAGCAATTGTGAACAGAAGTGACTGGGAGGAATAATTAACAAGGAGTAACAATGGAGGAAGAAATATGTCACTTAAGGTCGTATCCTGTCACGGTCGCCATTTGTTACGAGTTGGGGATTTAGAATATAGTTCCCAGATCCCAACAGGCAACAACAACAAAAAAACAAAGACAATCGGACTATAAAAGGGTAGACAAAGGATGGGAGTTTGTGTTGAGTATAATAAAGTACCATAAATTCCTTAACAAAATATTCAGCTTTCTATAATTTACCCTTAACCATACTTAACCTAAACATTAACAGTATATACATATTTATACAACATACAATAATTTGAAGCAAGGTGGAGGTGGGGTAGACAATATAAGATTACAAATACTTAAGTGCGGAGCTGAGATGGCTGACGAGTAAGGCTGAGTATTGTAGAAGACGGTAGGTAGTCACTGTGCCGTTTGTTTCCAGGATAGGTGATCCTGTGGTCACTTCCCAGAGTGAACTGAACTCTCATCGACCTGGAGCTGACGAGGAAGACTTTGAGGAGGTGACGCAACAACCAGGATATTGAGAAGGGAAACCCCGGAGTGGTAACTAAGAGTAGTCATAATCGGGTTTCGTCCCTAGATGGCGTTGCTCGTGGTGCTGGGTAGGTAGATCATGACAATTGGTGGCGTGGTTCGTAACATTACTATGAGATCACACCACTAGTTACCACCAGTAGTTAGCCAGTGTGACGAGATCACACTAGCAGTTACTATTACAGTGACTTGTAAATTCTATTTGTTTCTCTTAGTATTGCGACTTATTTGTGTTTATTATTATCTAGGCAGGTAATTGCAAGTAATGATTTGAGCAATTGCTTAATTTTGATAGCACCAACACAACAAAGGGTTAAATCTATAAGTAACTTTTTTTTTTTTTGTTTTTTTTTTTTTATTGGGCACCCCCCTACATCCTTGTGTAAGGTGAAGCGCATAAGCGTTTTCAGTGCCCAACAGGGAAGCATGCTAAGTTTATGCTTACCTTTAAGTCTCATGAGTTACGGGAGTAGAAGCCTGGAGAGTCAATGTTTTATGTCATCAAGTTATTGGAAACTCCAACAATTTGTCCCTGAATACGAATTCGCAACTTTCGATTTACACCAGGTACCTTCTTTGCTGCTAGGTGAACAGGGACTAATGGGGGCTAGGAAGTTTGTCCAAACAACTTCCACTGGCCCGGGAATCGAACCCGTGACATCTCGCTTGCGAAGGCAAGAGCGGTACCACTCTACCACCAGCACCCCCTCTATGAGTAACCTTATCTGAATAAAAACAAGACTTAGGAATTTAGATATTCCTTATTTGCAATGATGGGATTAAATTAATTCTCAGATTAAATATACAAAGACATAATTATTTAAACAAAAATCAATAACAAATACACTATATAATGATGACTTCTCACTAAATTTACACACACTCAATAATGTATTATTTAAGACACATTATAGGATAAATCTAGTGATAACTTCTCACTCTCACTCGGCAATCACTTGTCCATATAAATTATAAAAAGGTTCAATGATAATTCTAACACTTCTCAATTGAAATATATAATTTTAAGGATCATCAAACTAATTTCAAATTTAACTGAAACAAAAGTACTTGTTCCAAGTTGTATCATCCATTGTTCTTCCATTGATATGCTCAAAAATACACGGGAACCTATTGGACAAATACAGTACACAGCTTCAATCTTAAACCAATACAATCATAACAGTTCCCAGACAAATATTGTTACACAGTTACAACCGATTATTTTCAGTACCTAGTCTAGACAATAATAATTCACGTTATATCACTGATTGTCACTTTACACAGAATCATTTAAGTAGCAAATTAATTCACAGAAATAACAATTTCAATAAATCACATTAAGTAATGCTTACTTTGAACTTTTATTTTTCTTTTGAAATAGAAAAACAACAACTATAATATCCGTCTTATATAATCTGTTAAGTATATCATGACTTACTGTATTAAATGAGTATTATCTTTAAGTTAATCATCACACAAAAACATCCTAACATAATTAAGGAATTATTTTGTTTGCCAAAGATTATTTTATCTATTTTACTATGTTTCTCTTATATAATTCACTTGTATCAAATCTTCTTACAAACTGGTCATCCATGATATAAACAGGATATAAATAAGTCCTTACCACAGGTCGAGAATGTTTGTGATGTGACGTATGTATGACTCAATAGTACAAGGTAAACGACAATAATTTGTGGGCAGTATGAAGTAAAAACTTGTTTTACTATGTTCTTACTATTTAAACTATTAGCAATCATTATTACTACTCCAATAATTGATCACAATACTAGACTTGTGCTTGGATGTTAAATATTTATTAAGTAAATCTCAATGTTTCCCTGAAATTGAGTACATGTGAAAGCCATTCAGCAAATAAAAGGAATAAAAGACCGTTGAAATAATGTGGTTAGTTATAGGCTTTATCATGAGTGTGGTTTGTGGTGGTGGATGATCACTGCGGAAACGGTCACATTTTAGCTTGGAGCTGTCATGAGTTACTGATACAGATATCGAACTTTGAAATATTTGTTAAGGTAACAGATAACTAATATTATGTTGCCTTGAAGGTGAGTTTAGAAATAGCACATGGAATTTACCTCAATATAATTATATCCATCCTACTCATAATTACAATAACTCCACAGATTCTAAGACATTGTCCTTAGTCTGACCAGCCGTATTGCTGTTATTTTTCCCATTTTACCATTTAATCATACTTAACTTATACGGCGCTAATGCATTTTCTCTTATAAATACCATTATATAATTTAATCTATCAAATGATATAATATTGTATTCTAGCATAAAAAAAACTCTTATTAATAATGCTTCTCCCCATACAACGGCACACATCGGCATGCCTCGGGTATTGCCAAAAGTTAACGGGCAGTGTTTTATGTCCATATAATGCAAGGTGTTATTGGTGTTTCCAAACTTAACATCAGAAATTATACAGTATCTGCATTCACATAATGAGGATTGTTTACTAAACACGGTGTACCTGTGTCCTAAACTGTGTCCGGAACTGACACCCACTCCACCCCCTTCTCCCGACGTTACCTCACCTCGCCGTCCAGGAGATAACAGATAGATAGTAATCTGTAGTAAAACTGTAAAAAAAGGACAAAATACAGGTGAAACTTCTGTTCGCTGATGTATTTTTTTCATGGTGATTGACAATTTCCTGGGTATATTTTTTTATACATCATCACACTCTTTCTATTACGATCCTTTATTAATTGGGTCATAAATGCAACCCTGTCGTATATAGAAATCATATATAGAGGACCCAGCCTATCCCCCTATCACCCATCAAGTAAGTGATAGTTCCTTAGGTTTCAGCAGGAGGAGGGAAGGACATTGAGGAATACTGCATGGCCGATGCATGTGTGTGCGACTTTGGGGAGGGGGTATTTTGTGTTGTTACAGTGGCCAATGATCTCGTAAATTCTGGACAATGAATATGCAAAAATGGTTCAGATCTGTAGTACAGGCTGGGAATAACACCCTAATGTGCGGTAACACATTCTATTCATACTTTGCGTTTTGTTCTACGTATTTATATCCTTGCTTAACATTTTCTGCGTTGCAACTGCACAGGTAATTGCTTAACTCCCCCGACCTCTCTAGTCTCTCTACACTCTTGACTTGATGCCTGTAGATAAGGATGAAGGGCTTTTGCTTGTTATTGGGTGGGAGGATACTAGTAATTTAAGTTCTAGCTCTCAGGCCTGTCGCCCGTATTATTAAACAACATCTTCCCTTGAAGGTCGTCGTGTTTCAACTCGAGTTTTAAACTAAATGAGTCCTGAGAGACACCGCAGTACTGTACTTAACGGAGTGGTGTGGCGGTAAAATGAACTAATTCCAATATTATAAATAAATTTTATTGGAATTAGTTAATTTTACCGCCACACCACCCCATTAAGTACAGTACTGCGGTGTCCCTCAGGACTCGTTTAGTTTAAAACTCGGATTGAAACACGACGACCCTCTCTTCAAGGGAAGATGCTGTTTAATAATAAGGGCGTAAGACTTTTCTCAAGATCAGGTTTTGCAATTGCAGTAGCCAGTATTTCAAGGAAGAGGTGACGACCTCTGGCCAGGTTCTTTATGGAGCTCGCTGAGCATCGTATCTTTTGCTTTAATAAAGATGGGAGGAAAACAGCAGGAAGAGGTTGGAGAGGCCGAGGATAATGTCCGTTAGTTAGTTTTTTCTTTTTCTTTTTAGGAATTGAAGCTTTTATTTAAAATAGGAAAAGGCTTTTGCAAGGAAGTGGTGTAGGATCCAACATGCTACTTTGGTTCGCAAGAAGGTGGTCCTATATTTTTATTTTAATTAAAAAGGTTGACGTTTGTGTTGACAGTGATTTTTTAATTGGCTCTTCATTCTATGCGATTGTTTTGTTATATTTTGTTATTGTATTACATTGAGGTTATTAGTTGTATCTTGGTATTGGTGCTGGTTGTTTAGTCTTGTTCTGCTCGATCTGAACCATAAATATTCTCTCACTCTTCTTTCCATTTCATTATCGAGTAAGTCGTCCACTTTTTTTAAACACTTGGGGCAGCAAGCCCGAAGACCAATCCCGAATGTCGGGTTAGTTAGTAACCCGTCAAATGGATTCGTCAAACTCGAATATCAATCCCTAACATCGGGTTACTAGGTAGTAGGCAGGTAGGCAGGTAGTAGGTAGTAGGCAGCTACCAAACAGGGAGGTACTACCACCTGGGAAGATATTGGAAGCATAATGTATTGTCAAATGGTAGACCCTGCCGCCATATGGCATCACGAAAGTTGTGACCAAGTCCCAGGTTGTTCATCTGATTTTCTGCCTCATTTACAAACAATTGCAGGGTCTCAATTATTTCCTTTACCATTGACAACATACATATTTTGTTTCTTACTCTTGATTTTTATTTTCTTGTATTTCTTTATTATTATTATTATTATTATTATTATTATTATTATTATTATTATTATTATTATTATTATTATTATTATTATTATTATTATTATTATTATTATTATTATTATTATTATTCTCATTGTCATTTTATCATTTTTATTTTTGTATTTTTTATTATAAATTTTACTTATCTGAATTTTTTATTATTATTATTGCTATTATTATTGTTATTATTATTAATATCATTATTATTAATATTATTGCATTTTCGCTCCCCGCCCTGATGCGGGTCAGTGACCTGCCGCGTGGGCTAATCCCCGTAAAAAAAAAAAAAAATAGTAACCCGAACGCCGCAACTCGAGAGGGTTGGTACGCCTTATCCAAGTTAAATGTAAATAAACCGGTCGATCTGCGCGCCAAAGTTAAAGCAGAAACATGAGTTGTGGAGATAAAAGTTCGTCTTCAAGAGAGAAGGCAGTCACCACCACCAACTATGTCAGCGTTTGCACCTGCAGAACACTTAGATCTTCTGATTCAACATCAGGATCACCCATGCCACCACCAGCATCAACATCCAGTCACGGGGAGAAGAAAAGGAAGCAGGTGAACAAGAGGAATGAATGCTTCAATGCTATTATTAAAGACAGTACACAAAAACTGAATGGTGCTATGTTAGAGGCTTTAAAGGCCTTCACTAGTATGTACAATACATTAATTATCAGCCCAATCTGTGTGTAATGTATTTAGAGCAAGCTTTAGAGTTGGTGACCTGTGGCATATGTCAAGAGTGCAGTCATACATCCACCTCTCGCTGTGGGAAATCAAGTTAAAATATGGAGACTTCGCCATTAGTGTCATAATTGATAATGTATAAACTGTGACTTTTTCTATCTCTCTCTGTTTACTATTTTTTCTTTGGCACTTAATGGAGAATATGAAATATTTTTTATGTTCCAACATTTATGTGTTTTATGTTCTTTTGTGAAAACAAATCGATTCTTTCAACTTAATTTGTGATACCTGTATAATGTCAGATACAATATACAGTACTGTGATACTGTGTATTGTACACTCATACTGATTGGAAAAATTTTATTGTCTAGTTTTATCTGTTTACTGTATTTTTGTACTTAATAGAGATGTGAAATCATATTTTGTATGATCAAACATTTGTTATGATTTTTTGTTGTTTTACTTCTTGTGAAACCAAAATAGATTCAACATATTTTTTGCTAGAATTTCATATACAATATACTGTGATACTGTGTATTATATACTCATATTGTACTTATTTGGGAATTTTAATCATTCTTTTATTTCACATTTCTTTTGTACTTTAATTACAATTTCAATACAGATACAGTACAGTACTTCTAAAATATTTCAAGAATGATAATTGCTATAACTGTATTTGCAATTTCAAACTAAGTATTATTACTGTTAATTTATATACAGGACTGTACAGGTACTGTGATAAATTTGGTTTTACTGCTTGTTCTGATTTAGAGGAACTAATATTGTTTATGGATTTCTTTGACACTTGCAAACTATTTCAGTACAATATAGTATACTTTGAAGCCTTTAAAAATGTGTTCATTTATTATTTCAAGCAATATACTAAACTGTTATTATTGAAGTACTATTTCAAGTTGTACTGTGATAATGTTTGGAGGAAATAAAATGTGTTATTTAAACCCAAAGAATTTATTGGAAAATAACCTTGATAATAAAATCTATTTTCTAAAAAAAATTGTTTACCAAACCAATAATGCTTCCATTTACCCTTACACTTGCTCTACTTTCAAACAAACTACATTATACAAATCAAAACCATGTATTAATTACACCCCTTTTTATATCGATGTAGTTTAGCTATGCTCCCTCCAGGGCTTCTAATTGGGATGAAAACCATTAATGCAGCCAAATACACTAGGCATCCCTGCACTGGTGTGAAATTCATCTGCAACGTTTTGTATGTTGCTTGATTCTGGAAAGTGAATGTAATCTTTTGCCATAAGGGTCAAAATAGTTGCAAGGCTTTTGACAAACTTGCAAACTGATGAGACAGATATCTTCAAGCAGACTGCCATACTAATTTGGAGGCTGCCGCTGCTAAAGTATCTCAATGCAGTTATGAGTTGCACGTGTGGGGAATACTGCATCCTGTAGGATAGATTATTTAATTTTTTACTATTTTGTCTAACATTGCTTAGCCTGATTATGGTAAACAACAGGGCTCCTATGATGATATATATTACTGTTACATTTTAATTTCTTCAGAGAATCACCCTTTATAAAGTGCACATATAGGTGATATTCCTGTTAGCCGGAATAATTGGTGCAGAGCTCTTCCAGGGAAGAGAGACTTCCAGATAGCAAGAAGACTCTCAAACCCTGAAAAATCCCATATCCTTAGAATTTTTCCGGTTACATGTACAAGTTTCCGAGTTTCAGGAAGTTTTCATAAAAAAATCCAGAAAATGTGCCTGATATTTAACCTCGAAATTTGCTACAAGGCCTGGAATCAAATTTAAGAGATTTTTCGGAATTAAAAAAAAAAAAAGAATAACCCGATCTTAACCATGAAAACTCATTCACAGACCCGGAATGATGAAAAATTTTCCGGAAAAACTCTGAGCCAATTTAAATTCTGAGTACATATTAACGAATTCTGGGTAATGAAGATATTACTACCCTGTAATTATGGCCTGGTGGTATTATTGTACATGGGAGGTGGGTTTAAGGGTTTTCATGGGTGCCGAGTACTGCTAAGTGGTGATGCCCCCCCCCCCCACTCCGTTTTAGCATCACTGCATAACATTGAATAAATACCCAATAGACTTTTAAACAAACACCAAAATCAAAGATTCAGAGTTTCGGTCTACAAAGATATTTAGTCTAACCTAACCTAGCCAAACTTTACCTTACCTAACCGGACATAATCTGACCTGACCTGACCTGACCTGACCTGACCTGACCTGACCTGACCTAACCTAACCTAACCTGACTTAATCTAACCTAAGCTAACTTAACCCAATTATCTTGTAGACCACACACAATAGTAACACCAGAATTTCTTACCTCTCCCTTCTTGAGCTATTGGCATATGTGGTTCAACTCGTTCAAAAAGTTCATGGGTGCATTCTTTGGACAGCATATACCTTTAGATGAACTCCTCCTCAGAGAGATAAGCAAAAGGATTTTGATGGTCTCTAATAACAAGCCTCACAGCATCAGCTAGCTCTGCATACCAAAATGTTCTTTTGCCAGCCTGAAAAAATATAACATAATCTAATATCTATTATCTATGTATTGCGGTAACTATTGTATATTAGGTAAATTACTTTTGATAATAGTTTACAAGCTTGTTGCATAGCTATTACAGAGAATTTCCTTAAGAACTTTGTCCATAGTATATTTAACTTTTGTTTATTGTTGTTCCAGTGATGTAAGATAGGGATGACACGAATTAAATCGAGTGATTGAAAACATCATCAATAAATTTTGGCACTTTTTTCTAACCCTGAGTTCGAACATTTCATCCAAAAAAAAATATTGTACGTAACCTAATCTAAACTTACAAACATTGGTAGTACCGAAACACAACCGGAACAACAACAACCCAAACAGTGAAATATAGCAGGAGAATTTATTTCTGTGGTAATTATCAGCGTGGGTGAGAGGTGATACTTGTTGTAAACTATTACCTCAGCAATCTACCTAGTACATTTGACTCATCTTATATCTTCCCTATATAATATTTGGCGAATTGGAAATGGCATTACATCTATCTATCACAAAGAAAAGTGTGGTTTTTACCATACTTGAATCTATAAGAGGATGATTGTAGGAATGCAATGCTTAATAAAATTGGAGAAGGGCGATGGGAAGATGAAAATACCTCGGAGTTGAAGGTACAACATCACGGGGGTACACGGCGGTCTCTTAAAAATATATACATTTCCATTGGAACCAGTTATTAGGATATTTGAATATTTGTTTTCTTTATTATCTCATCTTAATTTACATAAATTATATTTCAGAGACTTTTCTATTCATATATAACTAGTGTCATGGGTTGCGTTAGGCTTACCCACGCAACCAACTCCAAAGTTTGTTTTACCAGAGATAAGACGCCCGGCGAAGCATAACTGGGACATGTATTTTTCAATTAGTGTATGTTAGCCTGCCTTTAGGGGGGTGGGTAGTGGAACAGTGTTGTACTGTTCATCGCTTCACACCCAAAAACCTCATTTAAGTAGTATCCCCTGAGCCATGGAATAGTTAAGACGTCGTCTCCATTCTCTCCCTCCTGAAGGGGGGGCGGGACACCACACCACACAGAGTCCTCCACCGCACTCCGTCCTGTGAACCGTCGTCGACACGAGACTAAGCGTGTTAACCTAAGTTTGTTATCCCCGTGGAAATATCACGTGTGGATGCCTGGTTGCGACAAGACCAATCCAGGCTGGCCTATCAAACCTACAGTAAATGGTTAATTAATTCACGCTTCCAGAGTTCTCCTGCACGACACCCGTCTACTGTGACCGTGATCGACACGAGACTAAGTGTGTTAACCTAGGTTTGTTATCCCCGTGGAAATATCACATGTGGAAGCCTGGTTGCGACAAAAGCAATTCAGGCTGGTCTATTGCACCTAATGGTTAGTTCAAGTCACGCTTACCAGTTCTACTTGCTGCGACAACCGTCCACAGTGACTGTCAGTGACGCGAGACTATGTGTGGTAACCCAAGAGTACCTTTTTGTTGTTATGGCCGTGGGAAGAAGTTCTTGTGATGAAGCCTGGTTGCAACAAAAGCAATCCAGGCTGGCAGTAAATGTATCACTTGAAGAATTAAGGCTCTGTTAAGTCACACCCATAGTAGAGTAACCACATGTGTCCCCAAGTTGAAAATTCCCTGTTTTAGAAGATTAATTTTATTACAGCGTGAACGTGAGTAAATCAGATATCCATGCAAATTGTAAATCATCGTATGGAAGCTTGACAAATAAATGTAAGTGCAATTATCTGCCCGTATCTGTGATCCTATCTTATTATTACTAAAGGTAATGACTGATTGGTTATGACATAGTATAACCAATAACTTAGATGGATGTTGAAAATTAAATGAATTCATTAAATCATCATTTATCAAGTATAAATCATGGAATGTCGAGTGGTGGAGTGAACTTCTACGTAGATACGCCATAATCTCCTGTAAGTAATCAGTGTGAAGGTATCGGACTCTACGGTAAGAAATAAGAAATACGACATATTATTATCTTTATATAATATAATCCACTCCTACTACCACCGATCCACCCCAAAACCATGACAACTAGTTTGAACATTTGGGATAAGTCTTTCTGGTGCCTACCCACACCCGAGGACTTATCCCGAACTTTTCAATAATATTGTCGGACTACTAAATGGTAACCCGACAAAATTTGGTTAAGAAAAATAGATAATGGCCATGTGGGTGATATCACTGTTCACTGCCTCGCAGGACAGTGCAGGACAGTGGTTCATATACAAAAGAAATCATTTTCTATTTGAGAACTAATCAGTGTGGGCTAGAAAATTTTGTAAAAACAGCATGAATGTCCTCAAACTCTCCTAATTCTGTGTAGTAATTACATAGTTCATGATATAATAAGCCAGGTGGCCTGAAGTCTTTGACAATATCACATTCAATAATATAATGTTAAAGTGTATGCTTTAAAGGTTTATTACAACGTTTACAAACTGAGTGTTCCTGTAAGAACATAAGAACATAAGAAAGTGGGATACTGCAGGAGGCCGACTGGCCCATGCAGGGCAGATCCCTTTCACACCCATCCCAGCACTTCCATGTGCCTATCCAACTTCGTCTTGAAGCTCCCTAGCGTCCCCGATCCTACTATAGCACTCGGTAGCCTATTCCACATATCCACAACTCTATTACCAAACCAGTGCTTGCCTATATCTTTTCTGAATCGGAATTTATCTAATTTAAAGCCATTTGTTCTAGTTATTTCGTTATTACTGAGCTTCAGAACATCTTCCATTTTACCCTTGTTAATCCCACTTACCCACTTGTACACCTCTATCATATCTCCCCTAACTCTACGCCTCTCTAATGAATGTAAGCCTAAGCTTTTCAGTCTTTCTTCATATGGAAGGTTTCTAATATTATGGATCATTTTTGTCATTCTTCTTTGTACTCTCTCCAAAGAATCTATGTCCATTCTATAATAAGGACACCAGAACTGAACCGCATAATCCATGTGTGGCCTCACTAATGCTAGGTAAAGTTTCAAGATAACGTCAGCAGTTCTGTTACTCACAGACCTAGATATGAACCCAAGAATCCTGTTTGCCTTGTTGCGAACGCTAATACATTGTTTTCTAGGTATCAAGTCGTTGCTAACAAATACACCTAGATCTTTTTCACAAACTGAGTTTTCTATTTCCGTGTTACCTAGTTTATACTTAACGTTTGTATTCGTCTTCCCTATCTGTAGTACCTTGCATTTATCAGTATTAAAATTCATTTGCCAGTTTACTGACCACTCATGTAAGGTATCTAGATCTCTTTGAAGGTGTTCAAAGTCACTGTCTGAATTTATCACTCTCCCCATTTTGGTATCATCTGCAAATTTACTAATCCTACTAGTTATGCCTAAATCAAGATCATTAATGAATATAACAAACAGCAGAGGGCCTAATACAGATCCCTGGGGTACAGTGTTACTAACTTGCCAGATGTGTTTGTATCCTAGCCTCATTCTGGCCACGACTACATCTCATTGTCTGGCTCTGATTGTTTTTACGTACAGCATTGGACAGGACAAGGTCATGGTCCACATTTTCTTTCTTGCGTGCCTCATTGACCAGTCTATCAGCACGGTCATGATACTTAATTCCAACTTGGGACGGAATCCACAAAAATTCAATACGAAATATGTTCTCCTCAGCAGTTATCACATTACTTTTAATATCGCAGACAACTTTAGGAGTCATAGAATATCACCCTACCTCCATTTTCTTTAAAGTAGTCTGTAGCTAAGTAGTTTCCCATTAGTTCAGTTTATGTTGTGCTGGCCAAGTTGTTCAGCCTTTGCATGTTTGACACTATCATCTCTGTCAGGGCTGTAACGAGATAGGATGGTTGCCCGCCGCTCGTTTGCTTGTTCGCGTCCACCACTTGGGGGGGGGGGGTAGACGGAGGTGAGAAGGTCCCGTGCAGCCTAGACACACATCAGAAATTACCCAGCCGTCAACACAGCTGTACTTGCACCCTGCTGTTCGTTCAAATTCAGTTTCAAGAGATCTGCAGCACTTTTATGAAGCCATACCCCAAAGAGCGTCTTCTGTGGAAGGTTAGCGAGATCGTTGGGATTACTTAGATAGGACATCAAACAGTTTGAGCTGTAATCTGGGGACCATTGTTCTCCAAAAGTTTGAGCTATCCTCGCAGATAGAGAAGGAAGCCCGAGCTCTTTCCTCATGTTTACAATTCTGGTATATTTGGGGCATCCTAGAATAATGCGCATGGCTTCATTTTGTACTACCTCCATGCTGTTTAGTTATTTACTGTAAAGTGAATAGTTACAAGTTGGAGAGGATGATAATCAACTGCAGATCGAATGAAGAGAAGATAGAAAGTACGAGCTTAGGTGATGTTAATTCCATAGCTCTTACCAACAAGGGTTCTGAGAGGTTTAATACACTGCAATAGTTTGGCACAAAGGTTGCTGACGAATTTCGCATCATCCACATTAATTCCAAGATATTTATAAGAGCTACATAGTTCCAAGGGTATGCTGTTAATGTCAATGTTAAGAGGCAGAGGGTGAGCAGGGCGAGGATTGAGGACCCTTGTCTTGTCAGCAGATATTATGAGACCGTATTCAACAGTCCTCCGAGCAAACACAGCCAGAAAGGCTTGGAGCCTGGGCTTGGTCTGTGTCATAATGCAGATATTATCAGTGTAACATATTACAACCTCGTTCAGCTGAACTGAAATATCAGCAATAAGCCTGTGCATCAGTATATTAAAAAGCATAGGACTTAACACTCCTCCCTTAGGCATGCCAAACTCAAATACTCTCATCCTGGTAATTATGACTCCTCTAAACAGAAAACTGGCATATCAAGGATAACTCCCAAATAGTGGAGTGACTGCACGACCACAGTCGTCACTATGGGCTCGGCCTGCTTTCCCCCCCACCCCCAATGGCTACACACATCCCACACAGCTGTGGGTTGACCGTCCTCCACCCGGCATTACCCTGCCACTCACACACACACAAGCTCCAGTCACCCCCGGCCTCCTTCTCCCTTTCTAGTGAATGCTTTGGAGTGAAGAGTCGATACTCCTGGGGTTCACACCACACAGAGAGGATTCATTGACAATGCCTATTGTACCAGTTGGAAGTGGAAGAGGCTGTTCATTGTGATAAGGAGTTAGTACAGTCGGAGTACCGTCACTCGTAGTGTCAGGTACAACAATTTATAGGACATTATCCTCCACTGTATGTTTGAAGCTGTGCATAGTTCAAATTGACTGAACGAAAGAGGTAATGTTCGGAGATAGTCCTCATCCTCTGATTCGAGAGCATAAAGTAATTGAGTCCACAAACGATCTTTTCATTGTTCTTCTCGTAATTGTTTTAGAGTGAACAAGAATACTATTCTAACAAGGGCTATAAGTCCTGATAATGCATTGGCAACCACGTTTGCTCGTCCCGGTAAATATTTGAAGCGGGGCGCGAATTCTTGAATAGTCAGGTACTGTACATGATGGCAAGTCTACCTAAAAGGTTTTTGCCATGGAATAACTCAGTCACAGCTGCAGAATCCATATGGGCAGCTATGTCATTTCCAAAGATCATGTCTCTAAATTTCTTTAATGACCAGACAACTCTATTGCTTCTGGATGCGTTACTGAATTGCGTGTTTCTGCATCCTTTAGTGTACCACATGTGTAAGCAATCACTCTATTACTTTTCTTTAGTACCTAGCTGGATGAGAACAGCCCCAAGCCCTTGTCCTGAACCTTCAGTACATAGAGTAAAGGGTTCATTGAAGTCAGGGAAAGACAACACTGGTGCATTGGTGAGTGCTTCCTATAATGCAAGTATCATGCTAAGGATGACGAGGGGTTTTCCCAACTGCATCCACGTGCTTTCATAGCATCTCTCTGTATTTGTGGGAGATTCTATGCCAAATTGTACTAGTCATCACTATGCCACGTAATATCATATCAGATGAGATTCTGGAGAAGCTAATTGGACTGGTTAGAGAGCATCCGACAATATTTGATGCAAGTAGAACAGATCACAAAGAGGCGATTCTGCTTACCAATATTTAGAATAGTATGGCTGCAACACTAGATGATGAGGGGAAGACAGGTGAGTTGAACTGTCATCTAATGTCTGTGAAGTTTATCAATATACTGTACATTAGGGAGTGACAGTTTGGCAAAAGTTTTCAAAATCAAGTGGCTTGGGTTGGATTATTTGTCTATCGGCCACGCTGGTTCCGAATATGTTTGAATCTTTAACATCAGTGCATTAGAAGGTTTGTGGATACTTTTCGGTTCGACATAAAAAAAAACAAGAATAATGGTAGACATTCTTTATTATTGGCATGTATGCTTCAATTTATCAGCAGCACACTAGCACAGTTGGCACACTAACATTGGCTGTCCCCACAGTGTCCCCTCAGTCCCAGTGTCCCCACAGTCTAGCACTGGTAGTCCTCTTTCTTAGCCCTCCGCTTGTTTCTCTTCCTGGCCTCCAGCTTGTTCCAGGTGACCTGGTCCTGCTGCCAGGCAGAGCTGGCCACGTCTGCCGCCTCCGTGGTGAGCTTCACTCCTCTTTCCACTGCGGTGGTGGTGCAGGGCAGACCTGGCTCACTGTACGGTTCCTCCAGAAATTGCTCCAGTTCCTGGTCACTGTGCTGGAACAGGATGGGAGGGGAGGAGCTGGCCTTCTGCAGATCAACCAACTCTGACAGCTTGGTGGCTGCCAGATTCAGTTGAGGGTTCCTCACTTTCCTCACTGTCTTTCTCTTGTGCCTTTTTTCCTTCTTCCTCAGCTGCTTGATGATGTTTAGGGCCAACTCCCTCTCACTCTTGTCCATGGAGGCCAGCAGTGAGACCAGCACCACCTCGTGCTGGCCGAAGTAGCCGTTGAACTGGAGGTATGGAGTAAGCAGCTCCACTTCCTCCAGGGTGCAGTACGTCCTCACCCGGTTGATGATGGCGAGGAGGTGGCGTGGGCCCTCCAGTAGCAGATTCCTCTGCCTGATCTCCAGGAAGGAGGGCACGTAGATAAGGATGATGAAGGAGGTCATCCGTCTCTGTGACTCGCTGGGGGAGGTGGTGCTCATGTAGGCCCTCAGCTCCCTGCTCTCCGTGTTTTGCCATCTGGCGTTGGTCATGGCTCCGGCCCGTGCCCTGGCCCATCTCTCCTCAATGTGGCCGGACTCCACCGTCTTGGCCATCTCCAACAGATACCGGGTGTCCCAGCTGAACTCCTCCCAGACGACGGAGGGGATGGCATCCAGGAGAGACCTGAGGTAGGTGTTGGTGACGGCCTCGAATTCAACCACCGGAAGGTCCCACACGTTGCCGGTCAGCTTCCGAGCCTCCTCACCACTCCAGGAGGCGGGACCAGTGGTTGGGCCAGCGTAATGGTTGAATAGATGGCCGAAGAGCTTCTCCAGACTGTGGATCAGGCAGTGGATGTGGAGGAGAGGCCGTCCCAACAGCCTTTCAAACTCGGCGATGAAACCGTGATTATAGCCACTCAGTTTGTTGCAACCGTCGCTAAGGACAACCAGGAGGTCGGTGGTGTCAATACCGCGCTCCTCCAGGAAGGCCAGCAGGCTGGTGGCCAGGTCTACCCCCTTTCCCCCCACCGGGACCAGGTGACCAAGGAACTCCTCACCAGGGAAGCCGATCACTGCACAGTCTTCCCTCTTTTCCATGGCGAATCTCTTGTGGTTCTTCTCACCTACACCAGTCACTATCTTGTTCTCATTGATCCTCTCATCTACCATGAGACCTCTGACCTTGAATCCCCTGAACTTTTCTTTTTTCTGTTCTCGTGACCTCTTCCTGACTCTCTCCACTTTCTTCCAGTTAGTCACTTTAGACTTGTCCCCTTCAGTTATGATGTTGTCTGCAGCTCTGATGGTGTTTGCGATGTGAGCCACTGCATCATTGGATACCTTGAACCTGTCAGCAGTTTCTCCGATCCTGTCCTCGGCTTCTTTCTCCCTTTTCCTTTTCTCTGATCTTGCTCTCCTGTCGACCATAGCCTTGAACTCATTGTCATTGACATCCTTATAATCACTATCTTCTTCCTGAGCACTGTCATCCACTGCCGACACTTTACACGACATCCTCTCCATCTCCTCCTTACTCTTTGACCTCATCTTCTCAGTTTTCCTCTCTTCCTCAGCCCTTTTCTTTGCCCTCTTCGCTTCCTTCTCCCTCTCTTCTTTCAGCTTGGCAGTCACAATTTTGTCAACGCCATCAATGCAGCCCTCCCTTCCCGGTTTCCTCTGGGCTGCCAGGAAGCTTTTCTCTCGTTCGTGCACTTTGCTGTCGTCTGCCACATCAAACAACTTCTCAGCTATATCCTCGAACCTCATCTTCAGCTTCCCGTTCTTCGTTTTCTTCCTTTTCTGTTTCTGTCCATTTCCCTTCATCATCATCGTCTCCCTCCGCATCCTCCACAGGTCGTGGACTCTCATTTTCACCCTGATTTCAGAGATAGTGGGGACAGTGGCCTTCCTATACACATCCAGTACCTTCTCAGTCACCTTGTTGGTGGCATCCATATAATCAAAAGCATTTGTTCTTCTCCTTAACCTCTCGTTTTCTGCTTCATAAGCCAGGGCACTTCCAACTTCCTTGTTCAGAGGCAACTTGTTAGATGGCAGAGGCATCCGAACCCCGAACACCTTATCGTTACCCTGGCGCAGCTGAGTGTTGCTAATCTTAGGACGACCCATCTTGGTGGCGGCCCTTTGAACTAACTGCAAAACAACACAGAAAAAACAACTTTCAGCACTTCAATATCACCACCTATTGAACAATATTTTATTCAAAAGTACGGACTGAGATTTTGTCCTTAACTGTCCAAGTCAAGCTACTTGGGCTGAATTCGTTGATCAGTCCTGGGACGAATATTACCAACGGCGTGAATAGATTCCGTGGAATAAATTCAGGGCATTCCCGTCCAGGGAGCCTCAACAAACTCTGTAAATATTGCCATTGGCCTGCCATTGGCACATATACGGAGTTTGGTAATGTTCCATGAGCGGGAATGTCCTGAATTCATTCCACGGAATCTATCCACGCCGTTGGTAATATTGGGCCCTGGTTTTCGAAATATACGTATGTGGTGACTTGCAGCAAAAATATCGGCATAATTTGTAGCGCATTGAGTTGTAAAACAATAGCATATTATGAACCAGTGTACACAGTAGTCGAATAATCCAATTCAATAACTTGATTTTAACAGGTTGTGCCACATTGCCAGTCCCTTTATTATTTACAGTTTTTTCGCGTTTTTCATGCCAAACCCAAAAGTATCCACAAACCTTCTAATGCAATGATGTAAAAAGCTCAAACATATTCGGAATTAGCGTGGCCGATAGACAAATAATCCAACCCAAGCAATTAGATTTTGAAAACTTTTGCCAAACTGTCACTCCCTACTGTACATTGTTATTAATATATTTCTTCCTGATCTATTTCCAAATCAGATAGTGCCACATCGCCATATAGTAATAATGATAATCGTATTATTAATAATAAAATACTGAAGTAAAATCATTAGTAAAATATGGAATATAATATTACTGTAATTACTATTTACAAAACAGGGGACGTCTGGATAACACGCTGGAGGATTCTAAAGGACACTTATGTAAGAAAAAAGAGGGAAAGAAAATCTAAGAAAAGTGTTCTGCAGCAGAAGTTACCAAGAAGTGGAAGTTTTGGATATCCTGTCCTTTTTGAATGCATTCACAGCGGAGCAAAGGTAAATATTGCCCTGCAAATAATAGCACTTTTACATAGTATCGAGAGAAATAAAAACACCGACATTATATGAACCATACCTATATTTTGCTTTAAACTCTTTGTAATTTATGCGTGTGTAACACATTTCCCTGATGGTATTAGTATTATTATGGAGTTGGAAACTACTGTTATCTTTGTAGACACTATGGCAAATATGTAGTTCTTGTATATCATATCTGTAAATTTGATACAGCACAGAAAGCAACCTAACCCTCCAAAGTGCTAGCAGCAGCAGCATTGATTCACAAGATGACATGTGTGCGGGGGATCTGCTTGATGATGATGATGATGATGGCACTAATGAGAGTCACAATATTTGCAGGAATGAAGGCTTTGTGCCCAGGTACTGAACTCGAAACCTAACTACGTATTAAATTTTCCCCTTCGAATATGATTATACAGTATTATCAACGTAATGTGTTAATGCTAGTAAAGTACTCCACGAAAATATCCCTGATATGACATGATTCAAATCCTGGTCTGATCCCAATCTGGGAAACGTTCTGAAGAGTTTCACATGTATTCTCATCAGTAGTCATGCAAGAGAGCTTGCATTTACATCGGGGTGCTTGAGATTTGAAGCATTTTATGCAGTACACATGTTGCTTTCAGAATTGATTTAACGGTTTCAGGCTTTACTGCCATTTTAGTATAGTATATCCTCCAACGTGCAGAGAGGATCCCAAAGGCATTTTCAACAATGCGGTGTGCTCTACTCAAACTGTAAATAAATATCTGCTGGTCTTCTGGGCAACCTTTCCCTGGGAAAAGTCTCATGAGGTACCTCTGTAAAGGAAATGCCTCATCTCCGACAATGCCATGAGCACAAGTCCAAGGTGGTTTCCACCAGGCAGAGGAGAATCAGGAGGCAAATTTAGTTGACCCCCAGCGTGAGCTTTACCAAGGCTGGACTGGGCAAATATTCCTCCATCACTGTTTCTTCCGTACTGTTACGAACCACGCCACCAATTGTCATGATCTACCTACCCAGCACTACGAACCACGCCATCTATTGTCCTGATCTATCTACCCAGCACGACGAGCAACGCCATCTCGGGACGAAACACGAGTATGACTCGTCTTAGTTACCACTCCCGGGTTTCCCTTCTCCATATCCTGGTTGTTGCGTCACCTCCTCAAAGTCTTCTTTGTCAGCTCCAGTTCGAGGAGAGTTCAGTTCACTCTTGGAAGTGACCACAGGATCACCTATCCTGGAAACCTACGGCACAGTGACTACCTACCGCCTTCTACAATACTCAGCCTTACTCGTCAGCCATCTCAGCTCCGCACTTAAGTATTTGTAATCTTTTATTGCCTCCCCCACGTCCACTTGCTTCAAAATTATTGTATGTTGTATAAATATATATATACTGTTAATGTTTAGGTTAAGTATGGTTAAGGGTAAATAATAGAAAGCTGAATATTTTGTTAAGGAATTTATGGTACTTTATTATACACAACAAAAACTTGCATCCTTTGTCTACCCTTTTATAGTCCGATTGTCTTTGTTTTTTTTGTTGTTGCCTGTTGGGATCTGGGTAGACTTTTAACTATATTCTAAATCCCCAACTCGTAACAAATGACGACCGTGACAGGCTTTTCCCCTTAAAAGCATCACTTCAAAAAATTTAATCAAACCTCTTTTGCACCTTTTCACTTCAGTGGGCATTCCTAAAGAGATCCAATCCGATCAGGGCACCAATTTTACGAGCAATCTCTTCAAACAGGTGATGAAAGACCTCAGTGTGGACCATTGTACATCTTCGGCTTACCACCCACAATCCCAAGGTTGCTTGGAACGGTTCCATCAAACTTTCAAATCAATGCCGCTATATTCTCCAACGCTTTTGTTAATCGTTTCCTCCTTGAAAACCAAACAATTGAAGTAATTTGAACAATCCTTCCTGCTATCATTCTTATTTTTATTGCTCTTCCTTCACTTCGGTTACTTTATCTTCTAGATGAAGTTAATAACCCTAGAATCACTCTTAAAACAATTGGGCACCAATGATATTGAAGATATGAATACTCAGACTTTCTGCAAGTAGAGTTTGATTCCTATATAACTCCGTCTAACGAACTAGATTTGCCTGGATTTCGCCTTTTAGACGTAGACAACCGAACTGTATTACCTATAAACACACAAGTTCGAATGTTAGTCACGGCTGCTGATGTTATTCACTCTTGAACTGTTCCAGCTCTAGGAGTAAAAGCAGATGCAATTCCTGGGCGTCTTAACCAAATTAGATTTATAGTTAACCGGCCAGGATTATTTTTTGGGCAATGCTCAGAAATTTGTGGGGCTAACCATAGATTTATACCAATTGTAGTAGAAAGTGTGTCAGTCTCAGCTTTTTTAAATTGAATCTCCTCCTCATCCGATCTATCACCCGATGACTGAAAGCAAGTATAGGTCTTTTAAACCTATCATAGTAGAGGCGCCTACTTCTGGTGGAAAAAGTTAGTTAATTAATAATATGAGCTTGTCAAGCTCAAGTAATTCCACTGGAATACTTTTTGATGCCTCAAATAGCACCTCTTTTATGGTTAAATCTATTTTTTATGTTCCTCATTGAGTTTCTTTTATTTTTTATTTTAAACTATTTTATAAAATCCCCACTTAAAATGTCCCCTTCAATTGAACTAAAAGCTCAACACCAAATAACCTGAAAATGATAACAAGACTATTTTCTATTTTTGAACCTTCTTCAAGAATCTTCTCATTATAATGAGAAGTTAATTATAATGAATTGATAATCAATTAATTGATAATTATCAATTAATTGATTATCAACTTTTGTTGGGTTACTTTTTATTCCTTACCTTTACTGAGCGGCTCCTTCACGCTGAGCACTAGTTTGGTCCAAAATTATACATCTTCTTCACAATGAGTTTCAAGCTATTTTAGGGCAAGCCACTAAAGGTTCAACTATTTTATTTATTTCTTTATTTAGATTTATTATATTTAATAACACTCTCGGGCTTCTCCCGTATGTATTTACTAGATCCAGACACCTTGCGATAACTCTTACGCTTGCTCTACCTTTGTGACTAACTTTTATTTTATTTGGTTGAATCAACCATACCCAACACATACTTGCACATATAGTTCCCCAAGGGACGCCGGGGCTTCTAATACCATTCATAGTATTAGTAGAAACTTTAAGAAATATTATTCGACCAGGAACTTTAGCCGTTCGACGAGCAGCTAATATAATTGCTGGGCATCTTTTGTTGACACTTTTAGGTAATATGGGCCCTTCTTTATCTCTGACTTTAGTGTCATTTTTAATGTTGGCTCAAATCCTTCTTTTAATACTAGAATCTGCAGTTGCAATAATTCAATCGTATGTATTTGCTGTCCTAAGGACTTTATATGCCAGAGAAGTTAACTAATGTCATCATCACACGGACACCACGCTTACCACTTAGTTGATATAAGGCCATGACCTTTAACGGGGTCAGTGAGAGCCATAATACTAACCACAGGGCTTGTTAAGTGATTTCACCAATTTAACATAGACTTGCTACTCCTAAGATTTTTAGCTACTATTTTAAAAATTTTAACGAGATGTAACACGTGAGGGGACCTACCAGGGACTCCACACCCAAGTTGTAATAAAAGGGCTTCGTTGGGGGATAATTCTTTTTATTGTATCAGAAGTATTGTTCTTTTTTTCTTTTTTCTGGGCATTTTTTCATAGTAGACTTTCTCCAACAATTGAAATTGGGATATGTTGGCCACCAGTTGGTATCCAACCTTTCAATCCTTTCCAAATTCCGCTTTTAAACACAACTATTCTCTTGTCGTCTGGGGCTACCGTAACATGAGCACATCATGCTATTACAAGGTCAAATCACTCGGAAGCAATTCAAAGTCTTGCTTTAACTATTTTTTTATGATTATATTTTTCGGCTCTTCAAGCTTTCGAATATGTAGAAGCTTCTTTTACAATTGCAGACTCTGATTTCATATTTTTGAGGTGCTATCAACCAAGACTGCTTTATAATTGATGATGCCACTGTTTTTTTTCAAGAATAAAGATGTGTTTGCAAAAGACATCCTGCATTTATAGTTATCTCTTACCTCAAACATATTGCTAGGCGTTCCCTTGGACTTATCACTTCCCCCGTAAGATTTACTTTGGCAAGGTAGAACTCGCCATGAAACAAAACCTGCTTGAACTGTTCCCTTGTTCGGCGAAAGTATTGGGGAAGCGCTCTGAATCTAATTCCAGTTCTTGCACCAGATGATGGTAGGCTCCACATGTCTTCCTCTGACGTATGTTTTCATAGATCCACCATCTGTGTTTTTGACGTCTGTTCCTCTTAAGGTACAAATAAGCCAGGCCAAGCATGAGCAAAGTTTTATCATCTTCTTCAACTTCCTTTACCATACGAACAAATTTAGTCAAACAGGGGGACATTTTTCCCCTGAAAACAAAACAGAAATATGATCTGCACAACTTGAACATATCATGAACCTGTTTTCTGAAAATGCTATTTGTAGTTATGTATACTTTGTATTGATAGGGAGTTCTACATATCAATAGACATTATAGTTTTAATTGATTATCTTTATGAAATAAAAACAAATTTGAAGAACAGTTACAGAAGAATATGGCAACATATATTGTACATATGCATGTAACACTTCTAGATTGAAGTTAGTGCATGATAGGAGTGCAAAAAGATACTACAGTAGAGAGCTGAACAACCCTGTGACTCTTGAACTATAACCAAATGTACTCTTTTAAATTAATGTGACTACAGAGCTGACTGGATTAATAATTATTTTGTGCAAATAACTTAATTAGCAAACACAAACAAAATACAGTGGAATCTCTCTATAAAGAGCTCGCATAAAATTAATTTATTTTATAAAAAAACACAGTTTCTTGGTCCCAAGCACTTCGCTGTGGCGTTCCCCCTGTATTGTACCGTACGTACTAACCTACTGCATACAGAGTTTCACACGAAATGAACCCTTGCCGTGAAAAGAACTTTCATGCACCACGTATCACATTTAACGGACACATGGGAGCAGTGAATACTAACCACGCTTCCCACATTGCACATTATTCATATATGTACACATGGGATCCTTACTTAACGTGGTTAGAAGCGAAGTTAGCTTAGCGTATCCCTTACATGAATAAAAGGTAATATCCTGAAGACCGAGAAAGCTACGCACTTTATTTGTAGGGCGGAGGAATCGAGTAACTGCATTAACTTTGCACTCTACTGTGTAAATATGTCATCTCGCTAAGAAAGTCAAGGTTACTGAAACCTGCATTATCTTTTCCGAATGATTACAACACGTCCTCAGAACAAGCATTGGGAACTTATTTGGGAAAGTTGCTTCATTGACTCGTCGAAGTCAGTAACAGGGCGCCATCCTCCATTTTTCTTGGGAACAAGGAAAAGAGGAGAATTATACCGTAGGAGAACACTGATTCTATAAGTAACTCTAGCAGTTCATTGTAACCTTGAAGGTGATCAATTTCTTTGACATGTGGATCTATTTGATCCATCCTCCCCTTCCTGAATTGTGCATGTGTTTGTGTAATACTCAATCAATCAGAATACAGTCCGCATATCTAAGGGTTGGCGACCACGGTCCTCCACTCTATATATTCTCGGGTTGTTTTTACCAATCCTCCAAAGTTTCATATTTCTCTGGGGACCCAGTTTTTAATGTCATCCACCCATCCCAGTTGCTGCCTTCCACTGGCCCTCCTATCCCCAACATTACCCATTATTATTTCTTATTATTCCGCATCCCTAATTATATGACCCAAATTTCTCATTTTTCTTTATCTGAATATTTCAAGTATTTCTCTTATTTTTTTTGCTAATCTTAGTACTTCTTCAATTGTTTTCCTGTCAGTGTAGCTTATTCTTAGCAACTGCCTATAACACCACATTTCAAAGGCCTCCAATCTCTTTCTGGAGTTTGCTGAAAGTGTCCAAATACTGACCCATACAATAGTCCTTGCCATATAAAGCCTTTCAGCAGCCTTTCATCTCAAATTGAAGTTAATGTCTCCTTTCATTAGGTCTTTTTGATAATTAAATTATGCTTTTGCTTGCCCTATTCTTGTTTCGATTTCTTCCGTACATCTGCCATTACAGCTAATGTTACTTCCCAAATACACAATTTTTTCTACTTGTTTGAGTTCCTTGTTGCCTACTATAATTTGTATTGTAGGATTTATTTCCAATTAGGTAAAAAAAATGCATTACTTTTGTTTTTGCAGCATTAACTCTTAAACCATATTTTTCACCTTTTTCTTCTAATCTGTTAACGAGTTTTTGTCATGTAGACCGGTGGCCAGATACCTAAAAGGTCCTTCCCCGTCTATTTAACTGCTGCTATGATTTTTGGTTAGTTGGTACCTATACTTCCCCAAAACATCTGATATACACGCGATATCTGGTTGCAGGTACCCGATAACGGGAGGCAAAGATGGCCGCCATGCGTCGTCATTGAAATCAAAGAAAAATTTAACTTTTGATCCAGTTGGCCTACAAACATATTCAAGGGATCAATTTCCACTTATTTGGGGATGAGAAATTCACTGGTGAATTACTTTAGCATTTTGTAAAATTCAAGCATTGTTTGCTAAATTAATCATGTTTCATTGCAAATACCTGAGAACAGAAATGAATGATAGCCACTTTGCACTTAAGAGGCTAACGTAAGACTCACTAAGGGTTAATTAAACGCTAGAAGTCCTACTATTGTTGTTAAAATGTCCATAAATGCGTCATATTCAAAACAGAGTTCAGTAACAAGAAAAACTCCATCGATAAATTAGCTCTATTGGCATCATGTCACTGTGGGTCCACTGAAACCGGAGTGAGCCTCGGTCAATGACCCAGCCATGATTTATCGGAGACTGCTATTGTGCTCTCTTCCAAACAAATGACTGGTAGTTAGCCCTCTGGATGTGGAGGGCCAGACTCGAAAGGCAAGGTGGGAGCAGGCTGATGTCTATGCCGACATTAATATTCAGCGGCCCCCCCTGACTTCCTCGTTGAGAACCGCTGCAGGAACTTCTCCAGCCTGCAACTGCTCATTGTAGATGTAGACTTTGAGCCATAAATAGGCTCAGTGAAATTTCACGAACCCATCAAGAAGAGGAAACGACTTACATACCAGAATATAGCTGTGACCAAAGCTGTCAAAACAAAGGAAAAGACGATATCAATACAGTCACAGCGCAATGTGTTTGGACAATTGGTTCTTCCCTGTAAACTGCACAACATCAGTATGGAGAAATCTTTGTCATTTGAGCTGGGAGTGATTCCATGGAGTCTGGCTACTGCGGATGGATGTCCATTGAAAACTGACAAGTCAACTCTGCTGCATCACCTTGAGAAGGACGTCCACGTATGTGATCGGCCTGCTGATGTTGCAAGCATTGTTGATACTGGCTCACTGATTCAGCTCAAACATCTGTTCCAAGCACTTTTGGGGAACTTGTAGCGCAGCTGCGGAACAGTTTGCCCAATACCACACGCATTGACTTTGTAACAGACACATACAAGTCGATAGAGCGCGAGAGAAGAGGGGTAGGGCAGGAGCTTACCCTTCAGAAAACACCTCGTGACTTCAAGGACTTCTTATCAAATGATCGGAACAAGAACCAGTTGTCTCGACTCATTCTGGAGGAATGGGAATCTCCTCACTATGCTACAAGACTCAAGGGTCGTTAGATGCTCTTCACTTTTGGTGAAGAATGCTTTGAACTTACGAGTGATGGCTTGACAGTGTATTCTCGTGTCTACAATGAGCTCTCAAGCAATCAGGTAACTTTGTGAATACTTTAGAATTAAAGGTCTTGTAATTTCAGCTTTCCAAATATGAACATAACTGGTTGGCAAAGTTATTCGTGGGAAGGATATTTTTGGTAGAAATAAAGGAATATAACTTAAGCAAGGAGTTGCATATTTACATTATCTACATTAGGAGTTGTCTGTTTACACTAATGATTACACTGCCTGTTTGCAATTTCCTTTTCATGATCTTTTTCACAGGAAGAAGCTGACACCCGCATGCTGCTGCACTGCGCTGATGCTGCACATCAAAACCCAGCTGTCATTGTTGGCTCACCGGACACTGATGTGTTTACCATTCCTCTTGCTCACTCACACAAGTTTGCTGCTCCTGTCTACATGGACATTAGTTTTGGAGACAAGAGGAGGTTGATTGACATCAGTGCAGTACGTCAAGACATCGGTGCGGGTGTGTGTGTGAAGCACTCCTTGGTCTTCATGCATTCACTGACGACGCATGTCGGCCATCTTTGCTTCCCATTATTGGGTACCCGCAACCAGATATCACGTGTATATCAGATGGTTTTTGGAAGATATAGGTACCAACTAACCAAAAATCATAGCAGCAGTTAAATAGACGGGGGGGGGGTCTGGTAGCCCCAGAACTAATGCCCTTTCACTCTGTGCATAGGATATATTTGATATTATTTTACCATTAACTTTTATTCCTCCATTACAGTTTATAACTTCTGTAATTAAGAATTTTACTATACTCGTATATCATACAATGATGGAGATAAAACACAGCCTTGTCTTGCTCCTTGTCTAACTGTGAATCAATTAGTAAAATCATTATTTACTACTACTGCAGCCTCCTGTTGTCAAGCTATAATAATTATATAATCCAATTAACAAAATAAATGGTATAGTATCCAAATAATAATTAGTTTTAATTTGTGTAGATGTTTAGCGAGATTTTGTTATTCAGTACCTTCAGATAGACTATCATCTACAAAACACTCTAAAAGGTACACTGGCCCCTTTATATTGATAGTATACACCCAGCGCGTCATGCCTTTATTCACTTCCCAATTTCTCATGTTTTAATACATCCAGCAACTTTTTTTCTACATACAATTGATTTGGGCACCTTGGTCATAAAAGGTTCGACATTTAACGTTGTTCTTTCCTCTACCCAATAATGGAAGCTGAATCTAAGTATTTACTCCAGTCCGCTCGACATCTTTGCGACTCGAAGGAGATTGATTTATTGGTCTTGGATTTAAATGGACCAGCAGATTTTGTAACCTTAGGGCGACTCGCGTCCTTTGGTAAACCACAAACTATCTGTTTCTTATTACAATAAAGTTGGTAAAAATGAGCTTCACTAAAATTAAAACAAAATTTGAGTTTTATCTTACATTCAATCATGTCCTCGGTGTCTTGTACTCAAAACAACTGTACCAAAGTTGTTAAATTTTTAGCACAAAGAATACTCATCAGTTCCTCCTTGGTTTCCTTTCTCTTTCAGAGCGAAAGATGCGGGTGCTTTACTCTCCCCTCCAGACACGCTAGGATAGAGACACTAATATTTTCTAATTCCCATTGAAACAACTTTTAAAACCTCATAATTCATTAAGTCTTTACCAGCTGCTCACATTACTCCATTACTAATTTGCGCACACGACCTGGTAATTTATCCATTAATACGACTCAACCAGACTCGTCCAGCGTCAAGTTAAATTTCTTCATGGATCTAATGTGGCAATCACAGGTTGGAATCAAGGGGGGCAATAGTTATAACAAATTAAAATAGTATCTGCAACACAGAACACCTAGAAATTTGTGACCCAAATTACACTACTGGCATCAACTATTCAACCAGGAATCCACCTGAACCTTTTTACTCATTAATTTATAAATAATCTTAACAATGAATGCAATTTTAATAATTAATACAAACTAATTATATCTGATCATGATATTGATAAATTTGTATACAATTCTAATATTACCCGACTTATCCCATTTATAATTATTATTCTTCATCGAAATGGTCGACACCACCAATCGTTCGGGATAATTATCTTAACCTAGTGTTATAAAAATAAACATAATAGGAGGTGATAGGGTCAGAAGCAGACACACCACGTTACCAAGTGAGTATGAAGAAGAAGAAGAGAGAGAGAGAGAGAGAGACATGTATCGATTGTATTGTCAACAAAGAGAAGGGGAGAGAGACAGACTGAGAGAGAACTAGCAATCAGGTATCACGGAGAAAAGAGAGAGAGAGAGAGAGAGAGACTAAATTTCAAGTGTACACGTATTCATGAAAAAGAGAACTAGCTTCCATATAGATAAGGAAGAGAGAGAGAGAGAGAGACTCCTCGATGATTAATCAGTGACAGCTTACCGAGAGCAGAATGGAACAGGGAGGCTGCCAGCGAGGACAGTTAACGTAAGCTCTCAGAATACCATTGAATGTTATTGTCAATACAGAGCGAATGTGAGCTTGTCTGAACACTGGTTTCTGCTAGCTGAAGGTGGGTGTGAAATATTAAATTATATATATATTTGTTTTGTTAAAGCTAGCAGAATATTCAGTATACATACATACATACATACATACATACATACTGTTATGATGAACTACTTCTCAGTTTGTGTAGAGAAGACTATATGGTCACAAGATGACGCTGGCCATTTTTTTATTTTTTTTTATTTTAAGATTTGTAGAAATATTACCTACGCGGACCTTAAGCTAAAATGCTGGTCCACCCACTGTTGGGATAAAACACCAGCATCTTTTTAGTTAACTGTACTTCTCCCCCACTTGCGTGGGGTTGGATACTCGGTAAGAAACTGTAGAGTTTCTTGAGAGTGGTTGGTGGTTAACATTTTGGCAACCTTCTCTTCTGTGAGAGGGGGTTGTACGTTTCTCCTAGCTAATTGTGTTCCAGGGCACTCTATGGGGTAGTGCTGCAGTGAGTTTTCTGCTCCGCTGTCGCAGGTCTTGCACATGCGCTGCTCTGCTGGTACTTGTACAATGATTTCCCAAATGCATGGATATCCCAGTCTCAGTCAGTAGAAGATGGTTTCTTCCCTTTTTGTTATATCCTTCATGAGTGGTGGTCTCTCATAATTCGTGACCAGATAGTACCACCTGGCCGATCGTGATACTGGTGTTAATCTTCAATGTTTGTCTATTTTCCACTGGGCAGTTCGTGTTATTGTGGTCTTCTTTATCTGCTCCTGACTTAGCCTTGGCAGCAGCATCAGTTCGCTCAATCCCTGGGATTCCGATATGACTGGGCACCCAGTTATTGATAACTTGCCGATCTTGTAGTTTTAACCCTTGCAGTAGGCCAACAACTGATGTTATGAGATGAATGTTGTCTCCAAGGTCTCTGCATTGTAGTGCTTCAATAGCACATCGTGAGTCAGTTTGTATTACAACGCCTTGTTGACTGCTTATGGAATCGTGTCTTAGGGCTCCAAGTATGTCAGCTAGCTCAACTTGTAAAGTAGAGCATCGATCTGAGGTTCTCCAAAGGAACGTGTTACCTTCTTCTATGGTGAAGGCTGCTCCTGCTTTCGTACTGGTGGGCTTTACGCAACCGTTTGTGTAATACACTGTACTATTGTGAGGTGTTAGAGCCTTCATGTTTCTCTCTGCTACCTGTCAGAGTTCATGTGGGTTACAGTCAGCCTTTCTTGTCCCAGTGTGTAGAATGTTGAAGACTGCTGGCGGGGACTTCCATGGTGCTGGACTCATTGTATCAGGTCCTTTGCTGAGGATTGTGTCTTTCAATTCCAGTCGATTTACAGCGTCAGATGCGCATAATCGCCATGTTTTCATGTTAAAGACATCTCTGTTTAGGTTCATTGCTCTTAGAGTCCATTCTTGATGTCACTTTCCCAAGCCCTGGTAATCAGTTTTGTTGCGAAGCACGCTGTTAATCGTTCCGTCCTGGTTTGGAGAGATGCGAGACCTGTCTCCATGTGTAAGTTTTCAATTTTTGTCCACATAGGTGCCTTGACAATGGCTCTCATACCGTTATTCTGGGCAACCTCCAATTTCTCCCGCTGCCACTCAGACAGTGTGTTAAGAGCCGGTGTATATACAGTATAGCGTTCTTAGGATAACATGTCCAGCATCAACAACATCAACACATTCGCCAGCCAGCCTTCGCCGTGAACGGATCTCTCTCCAGATCCTTCACTGCCAAAGCCTGCCAGCCTGTCTCTAACCGTTGACGATCCGAACACAAAGGACCACCTCACCACCATTACTTACACACCCGGGAAGCTCGTTCCAGACAACGCCCTTTCTGTGCCTCACCACTGGTCAAGGGTGACTCCTGACCAGTGGCGGTCTTGATTGGGAGATCTGTAACGGCTTTCTGCAGCGGACTTGGGCCGCGATCCCACTGGTGTTACTTGCACCAGTGGCTGCTTTTCTTTGATCTTCCTTCTTTTTCGCTCTGGCCTGGGGACCTGCACCCTAGAGGTGTATTCGTCCTTGGGTCCCCCCTGTAACTGTTCACCTCCACCGTAGGAGATTGTGAACACGAAAGGGGGTAGGAGCAGAACCCATCCCTCCGCCAAGCCTTCCTGGGTAACCGTGATCATGCTGGTCCACCTAGGAAGGGGGTTGCATTCCATAATCCTCCACCCCCCCCCCCTGAATAGGTACACTTTAAAGCTCACGCCTATAAGTGAGCACTTATCAACAATAGGGACATAGGTTCCCCTAACGGGGCTTCTGGGTGAGTGACACAGGATCCACTCCACGACCACTCGACCAGCAAGTGGCGATGGGGAGTGCTGTAATTCCTGTGTTAGGTTGCTCGCCTGCAATAGGTAGGGTGCCCGTAACTCGTCAATTCACAACAAGACTGATGCCACGGAGAACGACCAAAGCAAATGACTAGGACAACTGGAAACAGGATACGGATACGCTCCCTCCAGGGGGGCGTATCCAAAAAAAACGCAAGGAGGAACTGGGCATACTACTATGTGCCCAGCTAAACATCAAATTCGCTGCCTTGATCGAAACAAAGGACTCCTTCATAGTCCTTTGCCTGGAAGAAAAGGATGTAGACAATATGCTCTCTGCCGACTCAACAAAGAAATTAAAAGAACGGGGTTTTGAAACAGTAATACCACCACAACTACGTGCAAAAAAATCCGTAGTTATTGAAAGGGTAGATAGAAACATACTGAAAGAAACACCAAGCTACATTGCTAACATTATAGAAGAGAGGAACCCATGGGCTAGAGTTGACGAGGTGGTGCTCCTACCATGATGAAGGTCAGGTTTGGAGAGATCTCCATGGCACAAAAAGCCCTAGAGAATGGCCTCTGTATCTCCCACTATCATCTGTCAAAACAACAAATTGAGCAGGAGGAATTTTACTCACTAACACCGTGTTGGAACTGCTACAAATACAATCATCTAGCAATAAACTGTCCCCAAAAAGATAAAAAGTTCTGCTCCGAATACGCAGCAGAGGGCCACACATTCAGAGAATGTAGCAACAAAGATAACCCCAAATGCCTGAACTGCAATGGGGACCACCGAACACTAGCAGCGCGCTGCCCCATAAGGAAAGAAATAATTAGGAATCTGAGAGAAAAAGAAAAGGAAAATAAGAAGATAGTAACAGACCCTAACAAGACATATGCAGCAATTGCAAAGTTGCAAGATACCACCTCCAAAGTCCTGACGAAAATCAAAGAAAACCCCCTCATGCAACCTACATACCTTAATCTGAGCGAAGGATTACCATTCACAATTCTAACTAGTATTATTCATGCACACATCAACAACATCGCAAAACCAGGATCCTTAGGAAAAACGATCTGGGAAATGTTTGCTGCAAATAATCTGCCGGAGGTGAAATTCCCAAACGACGCCCCCTCAACAGAAATATTTAAAAATTGTCACCGAGAATAGCCTAGGAATAACCAAACCACAGGAGCACATAACCAAACTAGTCATAGAAGAAAATGTGATGGAAATAGACCCAATCAGCCAACCAGTCACACCACACCACAAATCATCAGATTCCACAACTCAGTAAACAGAGAAACCACAACCTGCAAAAGCTGACCCAACCAAAGCGAAAACAAGAAAAGAATCCCACTCTGGCCATCGTGCCCCCCCACCCCCCTCGCCCCCCATCTTCACCAAGCGAGGTGCAGCCAGCAGACCTAGGAAATGAGATCGGCATCCGCTATTACTCAGTCAACACACCACCTACAATAACAAATGATAGACTTCTGCAGGAAATCAAGGTAGGCACAGTTAAATTCACCTATGAAGATGCCAGGGTAGAAGAGTCCTACATAGACACGTTGATAAATGCAGGACTAATAAACACCAAATATAACAAAATTGAAATAGTAGACATAACTAAGTTTAAGAAAATCAAAACGGGATTAAAGGAAGAAAGGAATAGACACTCGCCAGGAGATACACGAGCCAGCAAACACCCGACACCAGGTTCTCGGGATCCATGACTATACAAAACAAATTATTAAAGATAATGGTTCACATATGAGATCATGCTCACACAACTAGTTTCATATTGCTGAATTCGAATCTGATATTTGTTTTGTTCTATCAGACCAGGTTTTATAAAAATATCAATAAGTACAAATATTTAGTATTCCATCACGTGTCGTGCAAAAGATGAGATTATCTCAAGTGACTGTGCTTTCATGACTAATTTCATATTAATGAATATTAATTGGATGTTTCATTCTACCATATAGTAACATTATCGCGTCATGCAAGATATAATTTTAAACCTATCACAGATAAGCTCATAAAAATTTTTACCAAAAAACATAAGTTCAAATCCTTTATAATGACAAAGTATGAAGTTCTAAAAGTGCTTCTGAACTTTACTCTTTCTCTTGTACAGCTTGCTTTCTTCTCGTTGCAGTGTCCAGCAATAGTCGCCCATCATGTTAGGACTGAATTGTCCCTGATATCTGCTCTCCATTATGGCGATATCTTGATGAAATCTTTCGCCGTGTTCATCACTAACGTCTCCAAGGTTACCTGGGAAAAATTCAATATGAGAGTGGAAAAAATGCAATTTCAAGGACATCCTTGCTCCCAATGCATGATAATTCTGAAGCATGGTTGTTACGATTTCTTTGTAGTTGTCAGCACGATAGTTTCCAAGAAAATTCTTCGACACATTGACAAATGATTCCCATGCTTTTTTCTCCAGTGGGTTCAATGTTTTGGTGAATTCGCTATCATTAACTAGTATACGAATTTGTGGTCCATTCAAGACACCTGCTTTCAACTTGGCTTCGGAAACCACACCACCTAGTTTCTGAGATAAGTATAGAGTCCCAGCACCGAATTGATCCATAGCTTTGATGAAATTTTTAGCCAAACCGAGCTTTAGATGCAGTGGAGGCAAAAATATCTTTTCTGGATCTACAAGCGGATTGTGAGCACAGTTAAACCTTCCAGGCGCATCTCTTGGTCTTGTCGGCCAATCCTTTCTCACATAGTGCTCTGCATCAGCTCTGCTGTTCCACAAGCACAAAAAGCACATGTGCTTTGTGTAGCCACTCTGAAGGCCCAGTAGTAAACTGATGACTTTGAGATCGCCACATATCTTCCACTGGTGTTTCTCATACTCTATAGCAGCCAACAGAATTTTCATTGTTTCATAGCTCTCAGTCATTTTTGTTGCGTGTGCTATTGGGACAGATGGAAGCCGATTGCCATTGTGTAAAAGAACAGCTTTCAGAGAGTCTTTTCCTGAGTCTATAAACAGCCTCCAATCCTCTGTCTTGTATGTTTCAGACTTGCAGAGTTGTTGCATGAGAGATACTGCGTCCTCGCAATAACAAAGGTTGTTTGCCATCTTGAAAAATGCAGACAGCTGTCTATGTCGGTAACGCGCTGTAGTGATATGCACTCCATCTTGTAGCAGGTTACGCTGCTTTAGTCTGGATCCCAAGACTTCAGCCTTTTCTTTTGGCAAGTTTAGGTCCCTGATGAGATCATGAAGCGCTTCTTGAGTAAATAGTTTAGGCCTGGTATTTTCAGAGTCATCCTGGTAGTCGTTTTCCATTGAGGTAGAGGTAGAATCGGAATCACTCAATTCTTGTTCAGTCGGTGGATTTGGGACTGGAAGTTCAGCACTGTGCGGTACTGGTCGGATTGCAGAAGCAATATTGGGGTACTGTACCTTGCCTCGTGTCTTGATTTTTATTCCCTTAATATTTGTGAGACAGAAGTAGCAGTCACTACTGTGGTCTTTAGGTTCACGCCATATCATTGGTACAGCAAACGGCATTCCTGAACTTCGTTTACCACACATCCACTCGCTCAGGTGGTTAACACAAGACTTACAGGATACATGAGGTGCCCATGTCTTGTCTTGGTCACCCAAATGACATTTGAAGTAACTTTTGTAGTTCAGTCGAACAGCTTTTGTGATTGGTTTCTTGAGGCTACCAGGAGTGAAGGCACCACATATGTAGCAAAAACTGTCAGCACCGTTCACACACTTGCGACGTTCCATGTTTTGTTAATTTCAGAGTAATTACAAATCATGCAGGTGTAGATATGCAATATCATGAATCAGCAAACTGAAACAAACAAAAAAGCACAAATCAGGACAAAATAATTGCATAAGTGGAGCCAATGAGCATATAAATTACTGTATGAATAGCATGGTACACTAACTATATATAGATATGCTGGTTCTGGAAAACTGAGCCTGATACAGCTATACGAATGTCATAATTGAGTTCAGCACATACAATTACACTAGAATCAGACTGTTTTGATCCAGAACCATGAGAATGTTTTTTTTATGTTGACCAGTCTAATTCAACACAACGTCCTTGCCTGGACTCTGGCGAGGAAAACAGAACTCATTAACATATACAGCACAATAGACCCAGACATCATCCTTATCAACGCACACGGGCGATAAGACAACGAAACAATAAAAATATTTAATTTTCACGTCTACGAAAAAATATCCACGAAGAGTTACATGACGGGATAGCAATAGCAATAAAACGAACGATTCAACACAAAATAATTGACAGCTTCCAAGGTAACTTCTTGGCAGTAGAAATAAACACCACCAAAGGTCCAACAATAGTAGAAACATCATACCTACCATTCAGAAGACCAATATTCCCGACAGGCGACCTCCTAAAACTAACCAGGCGAAACAGCCCGGCATACGTTCTAGGCGATCTGAACTCTCGATACCCAAAGCTTGGACATTACAACAGAGACCCTGCTGGAGTAGTACTGCACAACCGAATTGAGCAAGGCAGCATTACACACCTAGGCCCAGACTTTCAACCATTCATAACACCGGGAAACTCTGGGAATCCCGACATAATTCTGACAAACAGACACCATCATTTTCACACACACGTAAAACCTGGACCCACCAGCACCAGTGACCACATACCCATAATAGCAAATGTTTCCACATCTCCAATACAAATTCCCTCGACACCAAGATATTCATTTAATAGAGCTAGCTGGGAAAGTTTCAAAACAGCTCTCAACACCGACGAGACAGTAACTCTCCACAACAAAAGCACCAACGAGATCGATAATGCCTTAGAAACCTGGTATTCGAAAATCACAATAGCCATGAAAAATAAAATCCCAAAAACAACATATCGCACACTACCACATGCACAATTAACACATGAAGAAAAAATCATCCAAACCAGGTTCACCAACCTACATGAATTTATAAAAACATACGGCTGGAGGCCACACATCACTGTATTATATAGAAATCTTAAAGAAGAACTACTGGAGAGATGCAAAGTAAAATACGACGAGAAATGGAACCAGCTAATAGCCAACACACAGGCAGACTACAGAAACCTAAAAGCCTTTTGGACTAATGTAAAAAATCTCATGGGAACCAACTCAGAGGAGAGCAGCTACCTTATAGACAACAATGACAAGAAGATTACAGAACCTAAACTCGAGGAACCAATATTCAGAACATTCTGGAGCAGCATCTACCAAATCACGGATGAGGACAACAGAAACTTCTGCAGTGAAACAGAACACGTAGTTGAACACACTTGAACCAAAACACAGACGAATTGCATCAATCCAGGACAATCTACCTCAACACGTTAGATAATAACGATCCACAAATTGCTCCAATAACTACACATGACATCACAAAAACAATTGCCAGCTTCAAGAATAAATCGCCAGGAATAAGTCAAATAAACAAAACTGTGTTGCAAAACATACCACCACCAATGATCAAACAGCTTGCAGACATCTTCAATGCATCAATAGCAAGCGGATTATTCCCGTCCAAATTTAAACAGGCAAAACTAAGACTCATTCCAAAGCAAGGAAAGAACCCAACACAGGCAGAAAACTACAGACCCATTTCACTCCTCGAAACACCTGGCAAAATCCTGGAAAATATAATAAACCCGAGACTAAGAAACCACCTAGAGTATGAAGATAAATACAACCATACACAGCACGGCTTCAGGAAAGACCGAGGCACCTCCACTGCAATAGCCTTAATATATGAATCCATCGCAAATGCAGCCAGCAACAGAAACCAATGTAACATAGTACTCAGAGATGTCAGCAAAGCCTTCGACAAAAACTGAAGATAATTCATAAAGCAAAACCAGACCTTACCCAATCACGGTCAACAATCAAAACATTCCATAAGCAGAAAATGGGAAAATCCTCGGCCTCAAAATCACAAGGAACGGCATACTACCACATATCACAAAAAGAATTGCAAAAGCTAAGGTCCTACTAACTAAACTCAGAAGATTCCGCAAATTAAACACCAACATACAACTTCACCTTTACAAAACACTAGTGGGAGGAAACGACATAGGAAAGGTTAGGAGTGAGGAACTTTTCAAGAGGTATAGGGAGGCGCTGGGGAAGATTAGAGATAGGAGAGGGATCCCGATAGTATGTGGTGTCTTGCCTAGAAGAGGGGTTGGTCGTGAATGGCTGTCCAGAGCAATTGCTATAAATTGCCCACTGGAAAAACATTGTGCAAACAATGGTTGGGCATTCATTGATAGCTGGCAACGATTCTATGGCAACTACTACCTGTACAGTCGTGACGGAGTACACTTGTCTCGTGCGGGGGTAAAGACGTTGTCTGCATCCCTGGAGCGTGAAATTGTCACTCCAAAGGTGGGGGGGGGGGGGGGGGGGTTCGCCAGTAGAGAGAGGTCGGGGTAAGTGGGAGTCAAAAAACAAGCTGATCCTGGAAAGTAAAATTGGTTACTCAGGACAAGAGGTAAAACAGGACCAGGGAAGGGTAGGTTAAAATGTATACTATACAAACAGTAGGAGCGTTAGAAATAAAATAGACTGTTGAGAGCGATTGTATGTACCGAGCATTTAGACGTCATAGCAATCACCGAAACTTGGAAGAATCTGGCGAGCAAGAACGTTTTATCAGAGTTCCACATAGAAGGGTACAACCTTTTTCACAAGGACAGGGAAGGTAGGAAGGGAGGGGGGTCGCACTCTTCGTCAAGGATACATTAAAATGTTGTATTAATAATTCAATAAAGGGTGAAATAGGAACCGAGTCTGTATGGGTAGAAATCACTGAAGGAAGAGAAAAACTAATTATGGGAGTGATTTACAGGCTCCCAAGTCTTGGGAAAGAAGCATCTCAGCCCATATGGCAGGAAATGAGTAGGGCAGCAAAATATAACAACCTGTGCATTATGGGGGATTTCAACTTCAGAAATATTTACTGGGACAACATTGTAGGTGACTATGAATCTGAAGACTTCCTAGATGCAGTACAGGACAATTTTTTGAAACAACTGTATCTTGCTCTTGTGAGACCACACCTGGATTACGCAGTTCAGTTCTGGTCACCGTATTACAGAATGGATATAGAATCCTTGGAAAGAATTCAGAGGAGAATGACAAGACTAATCCCGGGCATTAGGAACCTTGAGTATAGAGACAGGTTAAAGCATCTTAATTTGCACTCCCTCGAGAGACTAGAGCGAGGGGCGACCTGATAGAGGTGTATAAGTGGAAAGCAGGGCTAAACAAAGGGGACATTACAAAGGTACTCAAACTATCCAACCAGGAGCGAACTCGTAACAATGGTTTTAAATTAGACAAATTTAGATTTAGGAGTGAAATAGGTAAACACTGGTTTGGAAAGAGAGTAGTGGATGAATGGAACAAGTTACCAAATATCATCATTAACTCAAATACGCTGGATAGCTTCAAAAATAGGTTGGAAGCTTATATGAGCAATAGGGGTTGGGTGTAAACGGGACTGCCCAGTATGGGCCAATAGGCCCGCTGCAGTTTCCTCCATTCTTATGTTCTTATGTTCTTATGTTCCTTAACTAATTACAGAACCTACTAGAGGTGACAATATATTAGACCTTATATTAACAAATATAGAAAATATTATCAGAGATATCACAGTAGGGGATGAACTAGGTAACAGTGATCACAGAGAAATCAGGTTCACCCTAAATTGGGAAAAGAAAAACAATGACAATATGGTCAGAGTCCCAAACTTTGGGTTCGCGGATTATCAGGGGTTAAGAAGGTACCTAGGTGAGGTCACCTGGGAACAGTCACGTCAGTCCCCAGTAGGAAGGGGTGAGGTCAAAGATGACACAACAATTGATCATGACTATAATATATTCACTAGTATACTACATAAAGCACAAGAACAAAATATACCATACAGAAAAATTAGGTCAAATAATAATGAGCCAAGGTGGATGACCAGAAAACAAAAACATGACATAGGAATAAAGAAAGGAATATATAAGAAATTAAAGGGAGGGGAGGAGCAGCTCAGAAATAGGTATAATGAACTATCTAGGAATATTCAGAAAAATGTAAGGAAACCAAAGAGAGACTATGAAATCAAAATAGCAAGAGAATCCAAGGCGAATCCCAAGGGATTTTTCCAGGTATACAGAACAAAGGTCAAGGACAAAGTTGGGCCTTTAAAGTCAGGGAGGGGAGAATAGATAAATGGCAGTGAAGAAATAAGCAAGGCATTGAACAGCTACTTCTTATCAGTTTTCACAGAAGAAATTTGCGAGGAAATTCCAGAGGTGGAACTGATATTTAGGGGAAAGGAAGAAGAGAAATTAATGAATATCACTATCAGAAAAGAAGGTGTTCTTAAGAGGATAAATAAACTAAAGAAGACAAAATCCCCAGGGCCAGATGAAATTTTCCCTCGAGTCTTGAAAGAGTGTAGGGAAGAGATTAGCGGACCCCTCGTAAATTTATTTACAAAATCATTAGACACAGGAGTTGTGCCAGACTTGTGGAAACAGGCAAATGTAGTACCCATATTCAAAAAGGGAAACAGAGCATCAGCGTCAAATTACCGGCCGATCAGTTTGGCGTCAGTAGTGGGGAAATTTCTTGAATCAATTATAGCAGATAGCATCCGATCGCATTTAGAGAAAAGCAAATTAATCTGCGACTCTCAACGTGGGTTTACAAAGGGAAAACCTTGTCTAACAAATCTGCTGACGTTTTTTAGGAAAGTCTTCGAGGTAGTAGATAATGACGAAAATTACGATGTTATTAGTTTAGACTTTAGCAAAGCATTTGACAGAGTACCGCATCTGAGGCTTCTGAGAAAAATTAAGGCTCATGGTATCGAGGGGAAAGTTGTAAATTGGATAAAATCATGGCTCACCGATAGAACGCAGAGGGTCAGCGTAGATGATGTTAAATCTGAGTGGGGCCGTGTAACCATTGGGGTTCCCCCAGGGGTGAGTACTAGGCCCACTCTTGTTCATAATCTACATAATCGATCTAGATACTGGGATCAGCAGTGACATAAGCAAGTTTGTGGATGACACCAAAATAGGGTGGCAGATTAATTCAGGGCAGGATGCAAATGCATTACAGGACGATCTAAATAAACTGCAGGGGTGGTCTGAAAAATGGCAAATGAAATTCAACACCAGCAAGTGCAGCGTACTTAATATTGAAAGAACAAATACTGTCAATGTATACAGCCTTAACAACATCAACCTAGAGAAGTCGACTTGTGAAAGAGACCTAGGGGTACTTGTAAGCCTGGAACTACGGCCTAGAAAACAGTGCGTTAATGTTCGAAATAAGGCAAACAGAGTATTGGGTTTTATATCTACAAGTGTAAGTAATAAGAGTGCAGAGGTCTTATTGCAACTATAGCTTGCGCTAGTCAGGCCGCACCTCGATTATGCAGTTCAGTTCTGGTGCCCTTATTATAGAATGGATATCAATTCACTAGAGTCAGTGCAGCGAAGAATGATGAAAATGATTCAGGGACTTAGAAACCTTCCATATCAGGATAAGTTAAAGAAACTAAACTTGCATTCCCTAGAAAGACGAAGAGTGCGGGGAGATATGATAGAAGTATTTAAGTGGGTGAAAGGAATCAATAAAGGGGATATAGATAAAGTTCTTATAATATCCGAGCAGGATAGGACTCGAAGCAACGGATTTAAGTTGGATAAGTTTAGGTTTAGGAGGGAGATAGGAAGGAACTGGTTTACAAATTGGGTGGTGGACGAGTGGAACAAGCTTAGCAACTTTGTAGTAAGTGCTGGAATGCTGGAAAGTTTCAAAAGGAGACTGGATAGATTCATGGATAATAGAGAGTGCTAGTAACTCTCGACAGGAGCTGCCATGCACAGGCCAACCGGCCTATTGCAGACTCCTTATTTTCTTATGTTTTTATGTTCTAGTCAGACCACACCTGGAATATCCCCGAATTCCACTTAACACTATAACAAAATCAAATAAACTCAAAATACAAGCAGCTCAAAACATAGCCCTCAGAAGAGCAGCAAACCTCGGACCACCATATACAAAAAATTCCAGAGAGCTACACACAGAACATAACCTAACCACAATCAACATCAGAACACATAATCAAGCATTAGCAATATGGGAAAAACTACAAGAACTAGAAGACCCCATATTCCAACAATTAATGCAAGAAGACATTACCGGAACACACAACTGGTGGCCAAAGAGCATAACATTTGACAACACAGAACCAGAACCAATATACACGAAATAAAAACGAAGAATACTTAAAGGACACGGAGGGCCCCCCTCCCCAAACACCATAATCTACCTTAGCTTAGATTAGCTTGGCTTCCCTTCTTTTGCTGTAGTGGACTTGAACTGCTGGCATGGCAGATTTAGCCTCGTCCCCGCAAGGTGGACAGCCCACCTGCTATTAATCTCCCTCTTTATTTCCCTCTTCCCAACCTTTACCTTCCTCCTATACCTTCTTCCATCTTCCTGAGCCAATAGGCTCTCTTTTCTCCATCCCATCGGATCGTTGTCCAGCACCCACCTTGGGTCCTGTCATGCTCTCATCATGTTGACTCTCTTGCCCATTCGGTCTCTTAAATAGTTTATCTCATTGTCAAATTTGAGGCCTGTGTCAATCCAGATGCCCAGGTATTTGTATACAATGACCCACTGTAGAGCAATACCTTGTATTTGCAGTTGTGTCACCGGCTCATTGTGTCCAATCCTCATGGCTTTCGATTTTGGGATTGATATCTTGAGCCCGAGCCTCATATATTCTTCACTGATGAGGTCTAGTGCTCTTTGGACTTTGCTGAACTGGTTTCTGCCTTTTACTATTAGTGCTAAGTCATCAGCAGTTTGGTACCCTCCTGAAAGGGGAGCCAACACAAGTTGCACTCCTCCTTGTGGTGTGCCATTTTCCAGTCTTTGGTGATCTGAGACTTATCCTTGACAGGTAACTCTTGCTGTTCTGTTTTGGAGATAGTCGGTAATCCAAGCCAGTAGGCATTCCTTGACGCTTTTCCGAGCCAGAATGGTTACAATGGCCTGTGCATTTGCCAGCTCAAATGCTTTCTCTAGATTAGTGGTTCTCAACCTTTTTCACTCCATTCCCCCTTGAGGAATTTTCAACATCCTAGTGGCCTCCTTCATTTTTCTCCCAAACACCCCCCCCCCCACAAATAACGTTGAAAAATAAAATGCAGATGAGGAGAATACCCTTATTATATTTCAAGGTTGAAAATCATCATTATCTTATATTTTGATAGACTTACATGATTTACATAACTGACGTCACTGACTAGAGTGACTACGAGACAAGCTTCACAGCAAACTTGAATTTAGTTGGAAAAAAGTTCATATGACCTCTGCATATTTTATCACAGCTCAATGGGAAGGCTGACATTGTTTCCTTTCAGTCAGGTGACTGATCCGAGGTTGTGTCACTGATAATGCACATCTCATGTCCGGGTCCACATCCAGTCGGTTCCGGCTTTTACTCTTTATGTGTAGAAGGGTGGAGAAACCAGATTCGCATAAATAGGTAGTTGAAAGAGTCAAGAGGACTCGAAGTGCAATCTCACTAATTTTTGGATATGACTGATACATTGAGAACCAGAATATAGTCAGAGATCTTTCTTCATAGAGATCTTTGGCAGCAGAATCATTCTTGAGATCAAGAAATTCGTCCTGAACATCATTGGGAATGGTAGCAATATCAAGAGTGGCAGAGAAAGGATTTCTCACCAATTTCCCATCTTCCTCCTCGAATTCTGGGAAATACTTTTTGAGCTCGCTTTCCAAGGATTTCAGGTGCTGAGTGATTTTAGTTATGAGTGATGGGTCAAGCAGATGATCTTCATTCTCATCAAGAACAGTTGAAAGATTCTCAAACATGGCAACATTTCCTGCATTGACTTTCCTTTGCCAATTCTGGAGCTTGGCAAGAAATGCACGAAGACAACCCATGAGGTGAAACACATTTCGGTCCTTGCCCTGCAGCTTGAGACTCAGCCTGTTTAGCTGCTCAAATATATCTGCTAAATATGCAAGACGTGGCTCCCACAACACCTCATTGAAATGACTAATAGATCATCTTTTCCTTGCATTTCCAGGAACAACTTAAGCTCTCCCCGAACTTAAAACACTCGATTCACAACATTGCCCTTGGAAAGCCAGCGCACTTTGGAGTAAAAGAGGAGGGCTTCATGCTCTGAATCCATGTCTCTACAAACGTTCTGGAAAAGCGAGAGTTCAGATCTCCAGCTATCACAAAGTTGACACATTTGACCACTGCCTCCAGGATCTTGCAAAGTTCATCAGGGAGGGTTTTCGACCCCAGTGCAAAACAATGGATCATACAATGGGTCCCCTTGGCATTCGGAGCTACTTCCTTGACACGCTTCTGGAACCCCGATTTTGATCCCAGCATCGCCAGAGCCCCTTCCGTACAGACTCCACAATAGTTTTCCCAGCTGATCCTGTTAGCTGTGAAGAAAGAAGACAGCTTTTCCATCACATCTACAGCTGTTGTGGTAGTCTCAAGCTGTGTACAGAACAGATATTCCTCCTTGATGTCACACAAGAAAACATACCTAACAAATACGAGTAGCTGTGCACAAGAGACTCACGTCCTTTGACTCATCCAGCTGTATTGCAAACATACCAGTTGGAGATAATTTAATCTCCTGTATCACTTTTTCCTTTATGTCATCTGGCATTTCATTAATTCTCCGTTTCACTGTATCTTTTGACTAGGAAATTTGTTGAATTTTACGTTCACTTGCCTCTCCAAGAACCCGTTTGACCATTTTAAAGCACTTGGTTTAATTAAAGTTTCACCAATTGTATAGGAATTCTTTTGCTTTGTTATTTCGAGGGAAACCTCGTATGATACCTCAACAACACTTACGGTGTCTCTCTCCGCATACTGTGGATGGATCGTCATCAAATGATGCTTCAGCTTACTAGGCCTCATAGAATCGTTCCCCAGCACTTTGAAGCACAGCACACACTGAGGTTTCTCAATGCCATGAGCGAGAATTGATGTAAATCCGTAGTTAATGTATCCATCGATGTACTTCCGCTTCTTAGCAACACTAGTAGCAATCACAAATCTAGAGAAAATAAAGATGACAGAATGTCAGAACAGACAAACAGACAAGTGATAAAGACTAAAGAATGATAAAGAAGGACAGATAAATAGGACAAGAGTTAGAATGGCAAACACACACACACACATTCATATACACAACACGCCCATGCACTCACACATAAGGCACACATACAGTCATACACAAACATGCACACAGGTAAACATTCACGCTCAAGCAAGCAAGCTGAAGTGTACTTCCTGTAAGCAAGAACACGCCTCCTTTGATAAGCACTGCCCTACTTGGAAGAATGAGAAGAATAGTGAGCCATACCAATTTAGCACTAAAAATGGTAGGATTATATAAGTAAAGAATGAGTATGAATAACAATGGCACCAATAAATAAGGAAATAATTAATAAAGGAAGTGAACAAATATTTCACCCACGTAAAGCAGCGACCACATGAATTATGAAACAAAATAAGTAACACCAATTACGGAGTATATTATGCTTGAGTCAAGCTCAAACACAATATATGGTTCAGAGTCAATACACTCCACTGTTTTCGTGATGGTATCCCAGGCCAGACTGAGATCATTCGGACCTATCACCACTTGCAAAGGGATGACACACGGACGCGTCAGTTCAGCAGCTCGGTGCAGCGCCTGTCACACAGACAGGGACTGGACCTGTGAAATCTTAAATAATCCGTAAAAAAAAAAAAAATAGCACCAGAGTATGTAAATATTAAAATTGTATTGTCGTTATGATTAAACAAAATGACAAAAAATAATTAAATTTCTCTTCTGCCAAGTCAAAATAAGTAATACAAGTTTTGTTTAATTCAGATTCCCAACATTATTTGGAAACGTACCATTTATAACAGCTCGCCGTGGCTCCCCTAAATTCTTGCCGTGGCTCCCTTGGGGGCCATGGCCCCCCAGATTGAGAACCACTGTGTTAGGATAATGGAACTGGAGTTAGAGAGGGAGAAGTTGAAAGTAGAGAGGGAAGTAGAGAAGGAAAAGTTGGAATCGGATGGAGAGAAAAGAGCTCATGAGTTGCTTATGAAGGAAAGGAAATGCAATTTGTATTAGAAAGGGAGGCAAGAGAAAAGGAAGCGAAATTAGACGAACAAAAATTTCAGCTTGAATCAGAAGAAGAGAAAGACCACCATAGAGCAGGAAGACTTCGAATAATGCAATTATGACCCCATTGTTTGATGTCTAAACAGTCAAGGTTAGTTCCTAGGTTTGATGATGATCATCCTGAAGAATTTTTCTTACAATTTGAAAAGATTGCTGTGTTGTTAGAGTGGCCTTACGAGTATTGGCCTGTATTACTACAATCAGTGTTGAGCGGAAAAACTAGGTCAGCCTTTATAGCACTAGAGGTGGCACAAAGTATAGACTAAGATAGATAAGGAAACTATAATTAAACCTTACCAGCTGACCTCTGAACTTTATAGACATCAGTATAAAAATGTGAGGAAACAAGATAGTGAAAGCTATATTGAACTAGCAAATATGGTTAGAAAGTTTGGTCTGATATGGTTTAAGGCTGCCTGAGCTGTATCTTATGAGGCATTAGTGGAATTAATATTACTGGAGCAGTTTAAGAGGGCAGTAACATTGGATATTTCGGCATACGTGGAGGAGAGAGATGTAGAGTGTTTGACTCAGGCTGTTGCCTTATCTGAAAATTACTCTTTAACTCATCGAGGTTTTTTTCGCAGGACCCAGGCTCATACTGTACCGAGTAGAGGGGTGACTCAGTGTACTGTAAGGGTGGTAAGTCTGGTGGAGTCGGTGTGTCAGGCCCAGCTCCATGTGGCCCTATGGAAAGGACTGGAAGTGGTGCCTCGTCCATGTCTAGGTATTCTGGAATCTCTGGTGAGGAAGGACTAGTATGTTACTATTGTCGACAGGTTGGTCATATTAGACGTCATTGTCCCAGGTTATCATAAAAACAGGATAAAGTGAAGCAAAGTGTGATGACTTGTAGTCCTTTGGTTGGTAACCCCAGAAATAGCAGTGAGAAGAGGTTAACAGATTTGTTTGAACCTTTTGTGTTTAAAGGATCAGTTGGTATTGGAGTTGACTGTAAGTACTCCTGTGTTGAGGGGTGCTGCATCTGCCTGTAGCTTGGTAATAAGGTGTAGTGTGCCTTTTCTGAACAAGGTTTTGACAGGGGAGAGTATTCTTTTACAGGGAGTTAACCATGAGCAGCCGATTCCCCTTTGTAGGTTATACCTGAAGACTGACCTTGTGAGCCAGTTTGTCAGTGAAGGGGTGAAGGATACTCTGCTTGTAGAAGGAGTGTCGTTCGTGATGGGAAATGACGTTGCTGGTAAGAAGGTTGTACCAGAACCTATTGTGACGCAGAAGCGTGTGTTTGATAGAGACACTGAGGAATTAGAGAAGAGAATTCCGCGTTTGTTTCCTTCCTGCACTGTTACTAGGAGTCAAGCGAGTATGCAGAGAGAGACTGGTGATTTGGTTGAAGTTGAGAGTACTGATAGTTCCAAAACTTGCAGCCTGTGAAGAGATGGTGTGGACTTAGGAGGATTGTTCGAGAAAAGCTCGAGTGTCGGTTTTGGGGTAGTCGCATGAAGAGGTTGTGCCGCCTGATGTCACCAGTCCTGTTCTCGAAGATCGTTTGGTGATGGAAAATGTACCAGTGAACAGGAATATGTTGGTTGAAGCTCAACAAGATAACCCAAAATTAACGACGTTACTACTAAGAGCATTGGAGGTGAAGGATTCACATCAAATCCCTGTTTGTTATTTTATTGATGAGGGAGTTCTTATGCGTAAGTTCAGACCTGTTTGTGGAGATGAAACATGGGAAGAAGTCCATCAAATTGTAGTTCCGTCTTGTTCCCGGAAGGAGATCTTGAGCTTAGCACATGATTTTGTTGAAAGGCATCTCTGGGTTAACAAGACTTATAATGAAATTATACTTAACTTCTTTTGGCCTAGGTTAAGGAAGGATGCATCTGATTACTGTAAAACTTGCCATGTGTGCCAGGTAGCTGGAAACCTAACCAGTTGATTAAGCCAGCACCCTTGAAACCCATTCCAATTATATAGATGAGCCCTTCAGTTAAGTAATCATTAATGTAGTTGGCCTTTGCCAAGAACGAAAAAAGGGAATCGGTTTTTGTTAAGTTATGTGCTCTGCTACAAGATATCCTGATGTATTACCGTAAAGAAGAATTACTGCCCAAGTTGTTGCTGCTTTAACCAGGTTTTTCACCCAGTATGGCGTACCTCGCGGTGTTCAATCTGATCAAGGGACGAACTTTACCTCTAAGGTGTTCAAACAAGTGATGCAGGAGTTGGGAATTAAGCAGTATCTTGCCACAGCTTACCACCCAGAGAGTCAAGGGGCTTTGGAGAGCTTCCATCAGATGTTCAAGTCGATGTTAACAAAGTATTATATAGAACAAAGTAAGGACTGAGATAAGGGAGTGTATTTTTTGTTGTATGCTATCCGTTCCTGTCCCCAGGGATCGTTAGGATTGTCCTTTTTCTTTAGTGTATGGACATTGTTACGAACGTGTAGTATTTTTCTATTATTTTTTATAACATGCTTCAATGTAGTTCCATATTATTCCTGAAATGATGTGTTATATTTACTATTATATATTCTAGTCACCTTACCCTGTGCTGTTAAGGTTTTAACTGTCATTATTTATTCAAGCCCATCTTATTTCTTCATTTAGTATTGTAACAAGCATTCTTTGTTTCTCTAACGAACATCTGCATCGTTAAACGACCCATGTTTCACCGGCGTGTCTCACTGGCGGGAGCCGACCTTATATATAGTACCCCACCAGCAGACGGAGTTCAGTCCAGTCCTCCTGTCATTCAGTCCACGTTCTTTTGAGTGACACCCGACACCTGTTACTTATACTTTATTTTATTTCTGTGTTGTTCCTGTTGCCACCAATGTGGTATATCTATGTGAGTACCTATTCATGTCTCTTATGTGTCCATCAGTGCTTGCTTAGTTACATTTAAGTAATTCAGTGTTGTTTCACGATAGTTAATTTCAGTGTTAGTTATTTTATATGTTTATGCAGTGTTAACGTAATCCAGTGCTTTATTTTTATTCTATATGTTTAAGAAGTTCTTTTGATGTTTCGATGTTTTAGTATCATTTGTGTCTTAAAAGTTTCGATAGAGAATCTATTTGTTGTGACAGCCTACGAGGCTCTTTATTGTGTTAGTATTTAATTTAATTAAAGTCTTAAAGGTTTACTTTATTTATTTTTATCCCCTTTTGATTTACTTCACATTTTTTTTGTTTGGTTACGCCTGGATATTAAAGTAAATTAAGAGACGGCATAACAACATATTGTTAGACGACCTTTGGAGGTCCTGAAAGAAACATGGATAGGAAATAATGTAAAAATGCCTTTAACTCAATATGTAAAGGGATTTAAAGAAAGTCTGAGCAAAGCTTACAAAGTGGCCCAAGAAAACTTAATAGAGACCCAAAGACAAATGCAGGACAGGCATGATATAAAAACTCAACAACTGAGATTTGAGCCTAGTGATTCTGTTCTTGTTTACCTGCCTCTGTATGCCAAGCCATTTCAAGAAATGTTTCAGGCACCTTTTGTAACAGCTAGGAAATTTGATGATATTAATTATGTAATACATACTCGTAGTAGAAGAAAGAAAGTAACAAAAGTTCATATTAATCTATTTAAACCATACCTTGATAGAGTTCAGCATAGTGCTACTTTGAATGTAAATGTTAATGATAGTCCTAATGAAGACCAAGAGCTTGAAATTAGAAAACCAAAATTGCGTAAGTGATATCCTGAATAATCTTCTAATGAAGTTCTCTCACCTTTCGCAGCCAGAAGTGGATGACTTGTGCAATCAGTTTAAAGAATTAACTCAGATATTTGGAGATGTGCCGAAGCCGTGCAAATGTGTGGGGCATGATATTGAACTGGTGGACGGTGTTCGTCCGATAAAGCAGTCTCCTTATAGAATGAGTCCTCATCAGAAGGTGCTCATGAGGAAGGAGGAAGACTACTTACAGCATGGACTGGTGGAGCCAAGCGACAGTGAATTTCGTCTCCTATTGTGTTGGTGTCCAAGCCTGACTCCAGCAAAAGGTTGTGTACCGATTATCGCAAAGTCAATGAGATCACCCGGACGAACTCGAATCCTCTATCTAGGATGGATGACATCATCGACGACATCGGAAACGCCAAGTACATCACCACCTTTGACTTGTTGAATGGGTATTAACAGGTGCCACTGACTTGCAGGGCTAAGAAGATATCTGCCTTTGTGACACCGGATGGTCTATATCAATATCGTGTGATGTCGTTTGGCCTGAAAAATGCACCTGCTACATTCCAGCGATTAATAAACACAGTCTTAGCGTTGCTACACAATGTGCGAATCTAAATCGATGATCTTGTCCTTTTTTCAAACATTTGGGAGGAACATATGAAGTACCTGAGAGAGCTATTCCAATGACTGGCATACTACCACCTAACTGTAAATTTAGCCAAGAGTGAATTTGGTCATGCTCAAGTAACATATTTCGGGCTTGTGGTTGGCTTTGGAAAAGTGTCGCCTGTAGCAGCCAAGGTGGAAGCTATAAAGGAGTTTCCTGTCCCTACCAACCGAGAAGAAGTCATGAGGTTCCTGGGAATCGCTGGCTTCTACAGACATTTTTTCCCTAACTTTGCTTGTGTTGCAGCGCCCCTCACAGATTTAGTGAGTCAAAAGAAACCATTTGAAGGGACTACAGAGTGCCAGTTGGCATTTAGGAGAATATGCCAATTGCTGTTAACATCTCCAGTGTTGAAAGCTCAAGATTTCTACCAGCCATTAAGTCTCATGGCTGATGCGAGTGATGTGGGGGTTGGAACAGTGTTGATGCAATATGATAAACATAAAGTTTTGCATCCAGTGTGTTACTTTTCAATAAAATTGAAAGGTTATCAAAGAAAGTATGCAACCATTGAAAAAGAAGCATTGGCTATAATTTTAGCACTTGGAAAATTTTAAGTGTATGCATATTCTCCTTCATTTCCATTAGGGCTATACAGTTTCTGAATAGAATGAAGGGAAAGAGCAATTGATAGAGATGGTCTATAGAGTTGCAGCCTCCTAATTTGGAAATAAGGCATATAAAGGGGAAGGATAATATCATAGCTGATGCTCTTTCAACAAGTACATTGTGACATGTATAACTATATTGGTTGTATGTGAATTGTTGTTCTTTGATTCATTTTAGGTGATTGGTAATATTTGTTTTTATTAACTAACATTTTAAAGCCTGGTGGCTTTCATTTTCGGGGGAAGTGTTATGATGAACTACTACCCAGTTTGTGTAGGGAAAACTATGGTCACAAGATGGCGCTGGTCATCAGTCAGCCTGGGGTGTAACTGGTCGGTCTTAGTACCATAATAGGTGGAGCCCTATGATTGGTCCTGGTCGGGAGGTGGAAAATCTGGTGTGCTGCAGTCAGTTACTGAGTATAGGCCGTGAAGTCAACATCTGGTCGCCTGTCTCCTAGACCATAAGTATCGATGGTTAGTGTACTCCTATTGCTCCAGACCCCAGAGTTATTTATTCTCTATGGTGATGTTTAGGATTTAGTGATTAGATATTATAGTGTGATGGTAAGGATTTAATGCTCATATATTATTCCTTCAGTTTCCGGATTTCTTTTGTTGTATATATTTTTGTTATACAATTCCGTCATCATCTTTAGTTACCTTTCCAAATAAATAGAAAGAATCATCTTTTAAGGTAATTTTCCTTATTAAACAGTTTGGAGAATTTGTTATGGGAGGGGCGGGTTATAAACTCGCTTTGTGTCGTTACAATACATACCTTCATATATGTTTGGATATATACCGGTAAATTTATAATACATTTTACTTATATCATACATTGTGTGTAAATATGTGTGTGCACGCGAATGGAGGCTTTTGTTTGTTTGTTATGATTCGATGTGTGTGTATGTGCTAGTATTTATTGTACATCACTTTATGCATACGGTTTAGCAATTGGTTGCATTTCTGTGAATTTATATTTTACACTCGGGCTTGTGTACAGACTTCACTGTGAAACTGTATGTCTCAATAGTGTGTGTTTTTACTCGCATATAAAAGGATGAATCATAATGCTGACTTCTCATATGTATCTTCAGTATAAATGAGGGGGAAAAAATATTACCATATCTTCAATATCAAACTTTTGACCTTGTAGTGGCTCAAGTGTCGACTTTAAAAAAAATTCTGCCTCAGTTGCCCACTGTCCAGATTAGAGAACTACAATACTTTGATCATGTCAATCTTCACTTTCTCTCTCTCGATCTCCCTAAAATTGAATAGGTTGAAAGAAAAAATCTTTTTGATTGGTGAACTATCACTCTATCTTATAAGATTTCCAAGAAACAAAAATTTATATGAATTCATTTATTGTTTTTTTTTATACTAGCCATCCATCACTACATATAACACCATTCATCATCACTACATATAACACCATCCATCATCACTACATAAAACACCACCCATCATCACTACATATAACATCATCCATCATCACTACATATAACACCATCCATCATCACTACATATAACAACATCCATCATCACTACATATAACACCATCCATCATCATTACATATAACACCATCCATCATCACTAGAGATCGGTTAAGTAGTTTCCGAGATTCTCGTGCGGACACACACACAAACAGATAGACTTCTTTGTTTTATATAGATATAGATCATCACTACATATAATAACATCCATCAACACTACATATAACATCATCATCCATCATCACTACATATAACACCATCCATCATCATCACTACATATAACACCATCCATCATCACTACAGATCGGTAAACTAGTTTCCGAGATTCTCGTGCGGACACACAAACACACACGCAAACAAAAAGACATACTTCTTTGTTTTATATATATATATATATATATATGCTGATAACCACAAGGAAAGAAGAAAACTTCGTGTTTTCTTCTTTCCTTGTGGTTATCAGCATATACCTAGATCACGCGCACCTACAGTGATTTACTTGCATATATATATATATATAGCTATATAGATATATGCTAATAACCACAAGAAAATACGAAGTTCCCAAGCACTTTCGTGTAATTCACATCTTCAGGGGTGAGTACAGATTAAGGAGAAATACTTGACAAGGCTAATATATACATTAGAGGACAGTGAGATCAAGTCCGTATGGGACAGCAGGTGTGCTGCTGTGCTTAGAGATGGTATGATCATTTTTTTTTTATTATGAAGATTAGTAAGAGTCACTGCCTTATGACTGGAACATTGTGGACACCTGCTGTCCCCCAGGGACTTGATCTCACTGTCCTCTAATGTATATATTAGCCTTGTCAAGTATTTCTCCTTAGTCTATATTCACCCCTGTATATTTCACACAAAGCCTGTTCAACGAGCTTATGGCGCCGTGAACCTGAACAGGCTTTGTGTGAAATATAACAGAGTCTAGGACTGCTTTTAGTATCCTGGTGGTCCTGAGGGAGCGTTCCCCGGTCACAGTCATGGGCTCGTGGGCCGTGGGTTCGAATCCTGGCGGATTGAGGTGTTGATTTATATATATATATATATATATATATATATATATATTAAACAATTATTTTATACAGGAACTAAGTAATATATAATACAGCCCTACCTACTGAACAAGCAGGGTTTAAGTACTGATATTTTATGTAATACTTGCTTTATGTTCCTGCTTTTATTGTACCACCAAAACCGTTTTATCAGAAAATATCATGTAGATAGATAGAAATTACCATTGCAATAAATATACAGTATTTGCCAATTAGACATGATGCTGACAGCTCTGTCCTCTTGTTCCACCTTAATACAACTCATGTTGTACTGCTTCCCTCCCTTATCATATTTATGTATATCAACTCCACTGTAAAGTATGTATATGCGTATAATATAAATGAAATAAAATAAAATAAATAAAATAAATAAATATCGAAGTGATAACCGTGGTAACATTCTGATATGTTCTTATTACCACCATGCTATGTGTACTATTCCAGATGATACTAAATGTTACATAATATTTCCTTGAGATAAATATACAGTATATGTCAGATGCCTTCACAAGAGCTCAGGCCCACAACTGGCTCGGCCATGTTCACATTATGCTTTTATCGACTCTGTATCTATGTTATTCTGGCTAAGTAAACTGTTTCAATATCAATATCAACCAGTAAGGCAATTACCTCTAAAGTCAACCTATTTTTGGGTGCCACATAACAGTAGTAAAAGGGTACTTGAGAAGCAACACTAGGGTGTGATCCACAGACTGGACTGATTTATCCTGTAAAGGGACTAAAATGACAAATCGAGAGAAATCATCAACTCACACCAGACGTACTGAGAACCTTGGTGGCTCTTTGGAAGTTGCAACAAGTCTATCGCGACAGTGTTGAACGAACGTTCAGGCTGTGGATATTCAAGCATTGGCGCAAGTTGAATAGTGTGGCCATAATACCGATGGGTAAAATAGTGCCAAAATATAAGATGAACAAAAGAAGGAATAAGATTACAGTCAAATTTCTGATTTTACATCTCAATGTTATGGTACCCCTGTAGAATAATCGAGTCCATGGAGCTATTGTACTCACAAAACAACTAATATACTCGGATAAAGCATGTGTACCGGAAGTGTCAGGACCCAATAGCCCCCAAGGTACAGTAGAAGTGTACGCTTGTAATAACCCCAGGGCACAGCAGAAGTGTACGCTTGTAACAGCCCCAGAGCACAGCAGAAGTGTGCGCTTGTAACAAACCTCAGGGCACAGAAGTGTGCGCCTGAGCCAAAACCCGAGGCTCAGCAAAATTTTACGCTTGTAGTAGTTCCTTAGACACATCAGTGTACCTGCTGCTAGTGCCAGGTCCAGTTGTAGTGCCATACACCACCCCAAATCACAACCAAACGCACCCAACTGGACGAAATGGCAGACGTAGAAAACAAGGAGAGGCCACAAGAAATCGATCTAGATGGGAAAAATGATGAGCGACCACCGGAAAGTGTACTAACTGTCATCGATAGGCACGACTCACCCCAACTAAGAACTAGCCGAAACCCAGAAACCAGCGATCATTGGAGGAGTGCGCTGATGGAAGGTTTGGAAAGTTACATTGAAGAGTTCATCTCCAAAAAGGATATAGACAAGCTTGCAGCTACAAGGAAGGGAAATGGCCCTGTCAAGAAGATCCAACAGAGCAAATATGAAGCAGATGCACTGCCCCAACGGGGGGAGGATCAACCGATGAGGGAAAAGAAGAGCCATGGAAGAAACCAAGGTGAGGCGGCCACATCCAGGAATGAGGCTACTATTGACAAAATTAAGGTTGTACCATCACAGTCTGCAGATATAAAGAGTAAGGAACCGTGTGAGGTGCTGGGCAAGGTTATGTCAGCCTTACACTCTCGAGACATACGCCTTCCTACCTTCAAAGGAAAGAGCCGTCGCGAGTATTGGAGCCTTATGCGTTGCTTCAATGACGCTATAGACAAGATCCAGATGTCTGATCCTGAGAAGATGCGCATCCTCCTGCAGGATTGTTCTGAAGAAATTCGAGACTACCGATACTCATATAGTACTGTGGAAAACGGGTACCAACGGGCTCTAAAAACACTGTGGATACAATTTGGTGGAGAAGATGCCTTTATTCGTGAACAGATTCAGACCTGATGTTGACCCCGTCAGTACGTACTAATGACATAGCGGGACTTCAACGCCTAGCAGACAGGCTGAATGTATGTATCTGTAACTTAGAACCCCGCGGTGTACTGTGGAAAGTTGATAATCTGTTGGGAAAGAGTTGCTGGTTGAGAAGTTATCCAGTCACTTGCGCTAGAATTACCGAAGCAAAATGGAGAAAAGGAACCAGGGTTAGAACATCTCTGGGTTTTCATACAGAAGGCCGCTGGTATCGGAAATGCGAGACAGGCATACACAGACACATGTGGGGGGGGGGGGCAGAGACAAATGATATGCCCGCAATAATGCTAGCAGGCGTTCTGCAGGGCTGGCTGTCACGGGTGCAGAGCGCACGACTTGCACGCTCTGCTCAGAAGATCATAACTTGAATCAATACCTCAAGTTTCGTACTATGGCAGTATCTGAGAAACCCCGAACTGTACAACGATTACGGTACTACTTCCTGTGTCTCAAAAAGGGACACCAGGCCAAGGCGTGTCCGATGGGATACTCCTCATGTGACATTGATGAATGTTCAGACTTAGACTCCAGATGGTTACACCCATCTCCCAAGTCCATGCAAAGGGAAAGGTATGAATATAGTCGCCAGAACCAAGAAACAGATGAGAGTAAGTTTCGAGACCGCGATGAACAGACTATGGACACGTGTGAATACCCAATCAAGAGGAACCACGGCATCAAGAGAAAAAGGTCGAAACCTACACAACAAGATGATTGGTATGGACAACGCAACAAGAGGTCACGAGGTCATGAAGATGGAGGCCGACATAAAAACCTATATTGGAAATTTGGAGAGTCAACCAAGAGGGAAAAGGTAAGACCCAGTCAATGACTTAAGAAGAGCAGAGTGGCTCTTCCGCTGTTGTAGGGGACGAACTCAAGACTCACGACAAGAACTAATGCACTCTTGGACTCCGGTAGTAATTGGTCCTTCTGTGCGAAGAGTCTACTGCAACGATTGAAGAGGTATGGAAACCAATGTCACTCTTTATTGACACTCTTACCCATGAAGAACAACGACACACATTGGAGATAGACTTGGGGGTCAAAGGTACTCAGGTGCGAAGGTCTAAGCGTACACTATTACTCCAAGATGTACTGCTAATGATAAGTAGGAATCTTAAGCTAAGTAAACAATGTGTATTTGCTCGAAACAAGGCTAATAAAGTACTTGGGTTCATACAAAGGAGTGTTAGTTACAAGACTAGCGAGGTCATCTTAAAACTGTATCTTGCGCTTGTGAGACCTCACTTGGATTACGCAGTTCAATTCCGGTCACCGTATTACAGAATGGATATAGAATCATTGGAAAGAATTCAGAGGAGAATGACAAGACTAATCCCGGGCATTAGGAACCTTGAGTACAGAGACAGGTTAAAGCATCTTAATTTGCACTCCTTTGAGAGACGTAGAGTGAGGGGAGACACGATCGAGGTGTATAAATGGAAGTCAGGACTAAACAAAGGGGACATTACAAAGGTACTCAAACTGTCCAACCAGGAGCGAACTCGTAACAATGATTTTAAATTAGACAACTTTAGATTTAGGCGCGAAATAGGTAAACATTGGTTTGGAAATAGATTAGTGGACGACTAGAACAAGTTACCAAATATCATCATAAACTCGAATACGCTGAATAGCTTCAAACATAGGTTGGATGCTTATATGAGCAATAGGGGTTGGGTGTAAATGGGACTGCCCAGTATGGGCCAATAGGCCCGCTGCAGTTTCTTCCATTCTTATGTTCTTATGCTCTTCATACTTCGCTATGAATGCAGATTACTAACATTTGTGCCACTGCTTACTAAGCCTTTCAATGCCCCAAGAGTATACAAATAAACTGTGAATAACTACCCATACCATGAAAAATGGCGGCTATTACCAAAGCTGTATAAGAACCTACTATGAAGCCAACTTAACGATGTATTAATTTTCTCTTCATGTGCAGCTATGACCGTAGGAACATCTACGAAGAGGCTAGGAGTGGAAACGTCATAGTGGTGGGACTCCATCCACGGCATGGGTGACGTCACCCAGGTTGAGGAGAGGTTCAATGTTACCAAATATCTTGACATTTTGCAGGGTTTTTTCGCCCCGCACTTCGGAAAAGGAGCTAGCCATTCCCTACAGGCCATATCATTTTTGTCCAGGACCGGTGTCCAATCCATATGGTCAGAGCAGTCCAAGAATGGTTTAGAGGCCGAGATGACCTGCAGCTTCTACATTGGCCGAGTAAGGGGACCGAAATGAACCTCATCGAAAATATCTGGGGGAATGTGGTGAACTGTTGGGAGCCAGAGATGGAGCGGACACCAGCTGAACTAGTGGCCCACACCCATGCCCAATGGGAACTGTTCCACAACTAACCACAGCTCATCTGGGACCATGTCGCCTCTATACCCGACAGACTGCGAGCGGTGATCGAGAAGGAGGGTGGGTGGACTTATTACGAAGATTAGGAATAAATGTACAGTAAATCATATATGTGTATTTCGTTTACCCTCTGATTATGATGGATATCATACCCTGGCGTATAACAGTAACCTAACATTGTGGAATTTAAAAGCTTAACATAACTGATGTAAGAAGATAACGGATGTGAGACAATCTTATATTTGCTAATTGCCATGGGTAGCTTTAAAACGCAGGTATACATGAATTTGGCAAGTTTACAACAAAATGTGTAGTTCTGAAGTCAAGTGTCCAGTTACAATGACCTGTTTCTTCCAGTAAAATAGGATGTTTTCGGAGATGACTCAATTTAAAAACTCACTCTACATCTTGCCACCTGCTGTGCTTTTTTCCATATATGTGCTTGTCAATTTGCTATGTGCAGTTTTATCTTGCGATCCCTGATAATCCGCTTTAGACAATCATACATGTAACAAGTGGATTAACAGATTGTGGGTGAGTATTTACAATCATTGCAGACACTACAGCTAGGCACAACACGGGCCATTATGTGGTGGGTGATGTGGGCTAACTCCTCCCTAAACAAAAAACTATTACTCCACATACCAACTTACCGACACCATAAGCCCAGCCCCCCAATTACAATTAAAACCAAACAACCTATATACACAACAACCCCCCCCCCCACCCCCCCAAAAATATCATTCTAATCTCCGTTCATAATTTGACAAAAAAGCTCAAATCTGTCTCCTGCTATTATTAAAAACTCCCTACGATACGCTCATCCTTCCTTGCTACGAATACTTTGACATTTCAAACTCAAAGATTCAAAACTCTTCCTCCAACTTGCTCCGCTCCTCTTTGACATAGCTCAAAGACTTTACCTTCACCTTTCTTCAACAACTCGACAACTTTCTACATTCCTTTTTCCCCTTCCTTGTCTTTCTTTGAGTGAGTGGTGCCCATGCGTCCGTCCACCTGAGCTTCTCTGCTTCCGCCGCCGCTGTGGCGGGGCGGTTTTTCCTCCGCTTCACCAACACAGCCTGAGCTCTAGACGACAACCAGACCACCCACGCTTGGCCCGTTGCCAGCCCGATCCTACTCCCGCCCCCCCCCCTCGACCTCTTCCTGGCGAGGAGTTGCAGCACCACCCACCCATCTGGGCACATTGCCTACCCCCTCACGCAAGCGGTGTTTAAGCCACTGCACCTTTCCTCTCCTTCTAAAATTCACTTCAATCCTCCCTTTATCCTTCCCCTGAACCGCCTTCCCCCCTGTCACTAGCCATTAGGTTAAGTTAAGTTAAAGGCTGAGTGGAGGTGTGACTGTCTGCCGCACCACTCCTGTCATCATTCAATAGATCATCGTCGATCAAGTCGAAGCTGAGATATGAAATATAAGACTGCAATTCGGACATATTACTTTCATTAGGTCATTCATGGGTCTTTACAAAACAGTTGACTTGATAACCGAATCATACTACTTTAGCATTTTTAGCTACTGACAACTGCACTTGCTGCCTGCTCGAACTAGTTTCTATCTACAATATTGTATGTCCACAGAGTGACCCGCAATGAAACCACTGTTACAATATGTAAGATTTATGGCATAGCTCTTTGGTATAGTATACTGTAGGGGTATCGAGATATTAAAGTTGTCTAGCACTCAGGATGGAAGGAAACTCTAATGTGGTTTTCTTGTATAATATATATAAGTTATATGATAGACAGTCTGGTGTGGAGATGCCGTGTGGTGGGGAGCAGCTCAGTAGAAGACGTTCGGGAGTATCGTGTTGAAGGAGGTAGATGTGCAGGAGCTTCGTTAGAGAAGGTGTTGCCTGTTGCTGGCCTCCTGGTTGAATGAAATGTTAACAGCGTGGAGCTTGCTGGAGGAGATGTTGCTTGTTCAGGAAAATGGGCAGAATGAGAGTTGGTTGGTGTGGAAGCTCAGAGAAGGACATGCTCGCTGGCGGGAGCGAGGACCGCCAGGCAGCGGCAGAGGAGGAGGTGTAGCTTGTTCAAGAAGATTGGTCAGACTGAATCTCGATGATGATGATAATGAAGTAAAGTGGCAAATGACTTTGCACTGGGAAAGGAGAGGAGAGAGAGAGAGAAGTAAAGCGTGGAAACGGGAAGAAGAGTGGGAGGGGTAGATAGCAGGTGGGCTGTCCACCTAGCGGAGACGAGTTGATATGATTGGGTGGCGGCAGCGCGCAGCACAGGTCCGTCCGCTCAGGGAAGGAGGTTGAGGAGGGAGGGGGGAGGAGTTAAGCTAGCTAGATATTCATTATTGTAGTGAGTGTTAATTTTTATTTGTCCGGTGGTAGTGTTATTTGTTTATCTCTTTGTGTAGAGTGGTTCTTGTTCTGTAATGTCAGCATGGAAGCTCTTAGGCCACCAGCTGTGTATTTTAGTTGTTCCTTCTTCTTTTAACTTGGAGAATAATGGGTCCTCCATCTCTTCAAGTTTGGTCCATACTCTCTGTGCTTGGCTGTGTGTACGTATGTTCAGTGGTTCGATATCGAATAATTCGTGAAGTTCTTGTATTTTGGTGGTGTATGGCGGAAGTTGCTTTGATGCTCTACGGATAGCTTTGTTTTGTACTGCTTGAAGTTTAAGTTGACTGGATTTGCTGATCGTGTTGAGTGGTATTGGTGGATAATCTAGGTGTGGGCGGATAAGTGCTTTGTATAGGTGTAGTTGAATTTTGGTGTCCATTTTGCTGAATCGTCTTAGTTTCGTGAGTTGTGATTGGGCAGTCTGTTTGCGTTGTTTTACGTGTTTTGCTATGCCTGTTCTTGTTATTGTGAGTCCCAGAATTTTACCTTGGTTGGAGTATTGTATAGGTACGTTGTTGACTGTGATTGGTGTAGGGTTTTTTCTGGCAATATGTATTATCATTAGTTTCTGTGTATTGGTTTTAATTTTCCATTTTTTTTCATATTCGTTGATTTGTTCGATGGCGTGGGTTGTTATCCTTGCCATCATCTGTTTGCCCTTGCCTGGATGTCGGATGATTTGTGTGACGTCATCAGCATAGGCTACATATTCTCCGTGTACAGGAGGTGGCATGTCCGCCGTATATATTGTGTAGAGTGTTGGCGAGAGGTTGCTTCCCTGTGGTACTCCGCTGTATAATTTGAAGCTTGGGCCTGTGTGGTTACCTATGATAATTTTGGCCTCTCTATTATCGAGGAAGTTCCAGAGAATGGAAGTAAAGTTGTTGGGAAGTTCTTGGGTGGTAATTTTGTATTTGAGTCCTAGGTGCCAGACCTTGTCGAATGCTTTAGCTACGTCCCTTAGTACTACGTTACATTGTTCGTTGTTGTGCATCGCGTTTGCTATGTTTTCGTAAATTAGGGCTAAGGCTGTATGGGTTCCTCTATGTTTTCTAAATCCATGCTGTCTGGGGTTGTATTTCTCCTCAAATTCGAGGTGTGTTCTCAGTCGGCGGTTAATTATTTTTTCTAGGATTTTTCCCGGTATTTCTAGGAGAGAGATTGGTCTGTAGTTTGCTACTTGGGTTGGGGATTTGCCTGGTTTTGATATAAGTCTGATGATTGCTGTTTTAAATTTTCTTGGGAAGTAGCCAGAGGCAAGTGCTGCATTAAAAATGTGACTGAGTTGGTGTATCATGTTGATTGGTAGATGCTGGAGTATGGGTTTGTTAATTTTACTGATGCCCGGGGCCTTATTCTTGAAACTGATTATTGTTTTCTGAATATCCTCTGCGGTGATTGGTTGAATCAGTGTGGAAAGATCGTCCAAAGCGTGTGTGTCTATGCTGGGACTTGGGTGCCAGATGTGGGTTGTGTGTGTCATGTGATTGGTTACTTGTTGCTCGGTATTCATACAGAAGTTCAGGTTGTCTTCTTGGCTTATTTGAAAAATTTGGCTCCAGTATTTTCTGAATTCAGGTTCTTGTTCTTTGGGTTCAGTTAATTTGATTTGGTTGCTATTTAAAATGTAGTTTGACTCGTTGCTTGAGATTCCCATTAGGTTTTTAATTTTTCGCCAGAATTTTTTCGGGTCGTGGTAAGTTGCTTCTGTGTCTGTTATTAATTTCTCCCAGTTGTTCACGTATGCTTCTTTGGACATGTCTCTTAGTTGATCGTGTATGGTGTAATATTGTATTCTGTATTCTGGCGTCCATCCATGTTCTAGGATTAATTTGAATAAGTTACTAAACTGTGTCTGTAAAATTCTTGATTGATGTGTGTATTGGGGGTGTGGTAATGTGCGGTGAGTGGTCGTGGGTATGTGGTGTTCCATTGCTTGGATCACGTTTCCGTACCATGTCTCCAGTGTGCTGTCTATTTGGGAGGTGCGTTTGTTGTTTAGCCGGGTTATTTGGTGGTTGCTTAGCTCATTTTGGAATTCCTCCCAGTTGGATCGGCTGTAGCTGTATCTCGTCCTGGCAGGGATCTGAATTGGCGACGTGGAGAGTGTGGCTACGATAGGGAGATGGTCACTGGTGGTTATTGGGCCGGGTTCCATTTGCAGGTTAAGATGGTGATGCTGGTTTGTTAGTACTATGTCTGGATGTCCGATTTTACCTGCACTGATGTATGTGGGGAATTCCGGGCCGAGGTGTATTGCGTTGCCATGACTCAGTAACGTGTTTAAAATCTTGCCCACGGCGTTGTTGTCCTGGTGTCCCAAGACGCGATGTCGAGCATTTAAATCACCCAAGAAATATGCTGGTATGTTTCTTCTCAGGAGTTTGAGCATGTCTGCTAGTGGGAATATGGGTCTTCTCGGAGGGAGGTAACAGGTGCCGATTATAATAGGTCCTGTTGGGCAGTTAATTTCGATCGCCAGAAAGTTTTCTTGAAATGAGTCGTGTATCTTGTGTTGTATGTTTCGTTTGATGGCTATGGCTATTCCATTATGTTGTGTGTCTTGGTTGTTTTTTTGGTATACTGTGTAGTTAAATAGTTTTATTTTTTCTGAGTTTTTCTTTCCATGCGAATTGATGAGAATAATATCTGGGTCTATGTTACGGTATGTGTTGTATAATTCGCTTGCTCTTTGTGGGATCCATGCTAAGACATTATGTTGGATTATTTTTAGCTTATTTATTATGAAGGCTGGTGTCTAGAGCTGGTTTGCGCCATTTTTGCTGACCGGTGCTCCCCTGACAGCCTCCTGTCCAGGCCCAGGCGGATCTTTTTATATGTTGACTGATCAACTCTTTCTATTCTGTTGTGTTTTGTGAGGATTCTTCCCTTCTTCATTAGTGTTTCAATATGTGTGTCATCTAGGTCTTTGTCTGAGTATGTGTATTTGATCTTGCCTTGCCTTATTTCTGCCAATAGTCTTTCTGTTGAGACTATGGGAGGAGCTGTAGTGGAGTAAAATCGGATACCAGTTTCATGCCCTAGGTCTTTGTTCTCCGTAGCAGGTGGTGCCTTAGTTCCTGTTTGGTTCTTTTTTGGGGTGTTGACTCTGGCGGCTTGTTCTGTTATTGTGGTGGTTTCATCTTCGCTTGAGTCTTCCATTGATTCTTCCTCGCTTGCTGGCTCGGGTTGTATGTCTGAGGTAGTCTGTTCTTGTGTTGATGGTTCGTGAGTTGATGGTTCGTGAGTTGTTGGTATTTGGATTTCGGTGCTCTCTGATTTGTACATGAAGTTGAAGATTTCAGAGGAAGGCACATCATTTGGGAATTCCATATCTGGCAGGTTGTTGGCGGCGAACATGTCTCTTGCTGCCTTGGCGAAAGTTCCAGGTCTGGCTATATTCATGATGTGGGCGTGGATTATGGATGTCATTATTTTTACAGAGAGATTATTTCCAAGCTGAAGCACAATAGGTTGGTTTGCGGGGGGTGGTGTGGCGACTTTTTCGAGGATCTTTGTCGTTTCTCTGGTTAGTTTGGTTACAGCTGAGTATGTCTTGTTTTGCTGTTCCTGTGTCTTCTCCCTCTCCTTCTCCTTCTTTTGATTGACTATCGCTTTTCGTATGGGGCAGCGAGTAGCCAGTGTTCTGTGATCCCCTTCGCAGTTTAGGCATTTGGGGTTGTCTTTGTGTTTGCACTCTCTGAAGGTGTGCCCCTTATTCCCGCATTCTGAGCAGTGCTTGGTGTCCTTGTTAGGGCAGTCTGTTGCCATGTGTGAATATTGGTAGCAATTCCAGCATGGAGTTATAGGGAAGAATTCCTCCTGCTCCACCTGGCTGCTGCTGACGTGGTAGTAGGAGAGACACAGTCCCTCCTGGATTGCTTTTTGGGCCATGGCTATTTCAGTGAACCGTATTTTCAGCATGGATGGCAGTTTGGGCAGCTTGATAACGTCCTCCACCTTGGCCCATTCATTTTTGTCTTCTATATCAGATGCCAATTCCTGTTCGCTAGATTCTTCAGTGATTGCTTTATCTAATTTTTTGATCACGATTGACTTCCTCGCTCGGAGTTGAGGAGGGATTGCAACTTCGAATTTCGCGGATTTCAGTTTCCTGGTGCTGTCGTTCGATAGGAGTTGGTCAACATCATTCTCAGTCAGGCACAGGGCGATGAAGGAGTCCTTGGTCGTGATAAGGTTTGAAATTTTGATCAGTAGTGTTGAAGTAAGGAGTCTTGCTAATTCATTTTTTCTTCCGTCAGTCACGCCCCCTTCATGGGAGCGTATCCGTATCCGGTGTGCCGTCATTCTAGAGGGTGTGTGGTGGACATGCCACCCTTGAGTGATTTCAGACTTGAGACCTACCTATTCCAGGACAGAGTTTGTTACGAGAATTACAGCACTCCCCACCGCCACTTGTTGGTTGAGTGGTCGTAGAGTGGTTCCCGCAACACTGTCCCGAAAGCCCCGTCAGGGGATCCTACTTCCCTAGTGTTACTGAATGCTCACTTATAGGCATGAGCTAGTGTACCTAATTGGGGGGGAGGGGTAAGGATTCAGGATTGCGACCCCCTTCCCAGGTGGAACACGCACTATCACGGTTTCCCAGGAAGGCTCGGCGGAGGGGGGGGGGAGTTCTGCTCCTACCCCCTTTCGTGTTCACAATCTCCTGCAGTGGAGGTGAACAGTTACAGGGGGGACCCAAGGACGAATACACCTCTAGGGTGCAGGTCCCCAGGCCAGAGCGAAAAAGAAGGAAGATCAAGGAGAAATAGCCAATGGTGCAAGTGCACCAGTGGGATCGCGGCCCAAGTCCGCTGCAGAAAAACCGTTACAGATCTCCCAGTCTGGGCCGCCTCTGATCAGGAGTCACCCCTGATCAGTAGGGAGGTACAGAAAGGGCGTTGTCTGAAACGAGCTTCCCTGTTGTATGAAGTAATGGCAATGAGGTTGATGATTGAGTGCAGTTTGTCAGTGGTAAGAGATAGGCTGGCTGGCTTTGCAGTGAGGGGTCTAGAGAGACGTCCGTTCACAACGAAGACTGGCTGGCGAGTGATCGATCGACTGAATCTCAAGGGAGAGACAGAGCTTATATACCCCGCAGCAGCCGCCATGAGTCATGGTGGGAAAACCCGAGAAGTAGCCAGTGAATAGTTTCGTTGCTAAGATACGGTAACATCTGGTTGGTTGCTAGGGAAGGCGGCACATTGGAATGCGATAGCAGGTGGTGAGCTGCTACGCAGTTGTAGGCAGTTGTAGGGGAGAAGTCCACTACAATACTTATTATTATTATACTGGTTGTAGGAGATCTGATAAGCCAGCATTATAAACAACCTCTCCTACAGCTTTATCACTAATTGAACGTTTTAAGATTTCTTCAATTTTTCATGATTGTCTTACCTCATTGACTCTCCTTATCTTATATTTATTGTAGAGTCATTTGTGTGTGATCATTAACATTACTATGACACTGCATAATTATAAACTACTAAATACAGCGGTGTGTTTCATAGTGCTGAAAGCAAGGACTAAATCTATTAGTCCTTGACTCCTTTAGTCTGTTACTCACGTTAATAAAATATACAGTGAAGGCTTTATGTCTTTGCCATATGATACACCTACACTACACACCCACTACACTCTCCTCACTCACACACACACCCACACTTACCCAGACTTACGTTTTAGACCGTGTTCTAAATGAAATCTTTCTTTGTAACCTGTTATTCCCAACGAAAATAATCAAATAGAACTGTATACAGAATGTTGATTAATACTGCTCTGCACACTGTTAACCTGGCAATGCAGTCTGAAAAAACTGTGTCAGGTGCTTTAGGGTTGCCACGCAACCTCTGCCGTTTTTACTGCTCCATAATATATTCGGCACATTTCAGATAGGCTATTTTTAGTTTTCATTTGAAGTGGTTGTTCATCAGTATCATTCAGAAATATAATATGTTAAGTTTAATTATTGACACAGCTGGTAGAACAGGCACCTCTATAATGCCAGGGAATGCAACTGCTTGGTCTGGGGAGACACCCCTTTCCCAGTCTCTCCGCGATCCGCCACTAAACACATGATCACCTTTTACAATAATTAAATTATCACTGTGGGAATAGGTGCCGCATTACTGTTAATAAAACGAAGAATCGGTAAATCAGTTTAATGTTAACTGGGTATGTATTGCACCTATATATGGACCTATTATTAATGTCAAAGTAAACACATATTTACACTGCGTCTTTCCTCAATTGACCCATCTGATAATATGTGTGCGTCTAATGATAGGCAGCTAAGGAGTTATGTGTGTGTGGGAGATACAGAGAGAGAGAGAGAGAGAGAGAGAGAGAGAGAGAGAGAGAGAGAGAATATAACCAAGAAAACATAGTTTCGTAATATTAAGGATATAAGTTATCCACATTTTGATGATTAACAATAAAATAGCTGCCAAGCTCTAACACTGCAGGAGTTAACAACCCGACCCCTCCTCATTGCTATCCCTTCACTTACTAAGCCCCCACCCCTCACTCCCAGAGATTTCCCCCTCCCTCCACATTGTCCAGCACCATCTATGGGTCAATTTAGCGAGTGCTTTTGATTGACAACTTAATGAGTCTCGTGGTTCACGCTGGGAAAGGATCATCCGACAATTATTTCCAGCGTGTGCACACGAACACAAACACGCTGTTGCCACACGAGCTGAACCAGGCAGAAATGTTGCAGAGTGTACCCCAAGCAGGCCATCCCAAGCATGACAAATGCCTAGGGGAAATTAGAAAATTTTACTATTGGAATACAGTGAAAAAAGACATCGAGTAGCACATTGCTAAATGTTTATCATGTGCACAACACAAGGGTACTACTTTTCTACCTGCTCAATGCTGGAATACCCTAAACCGGAATGTCCATTTGACACAGTCGCCATTGACCTGTTCTAACTTCCGAGGAGTGTTACATATGGCTATGTTGCCAATAAAATTTCAATCCAACTATTCAGACCCTTAAATCATAGATTGCAGCCAACAATCATGAACGAAGGAACCAAAAACTATTATATTATTTCACCTGAAAAGCAGTTTTAGGGCCAAAGAATGCAAATATCCGTTTTTTAGAGTAAAATTTAATGACATGTTTCAGAATAATGTATTTCAGAGAGTCCGCTGAATGATTCACTGAAAAAATCTTAAACATACTAAATGCAATAGTTAAAAAAAAATAATAATAACTGTCACTCTTTCACCATCTCAGTTTAGTCCCCAAACTGTCCTCTAGTTCCTCTGAAAGCTGGTTGTGCAGATTGTCACAGGACGCAAGTTGGCATGATCCACATGCAGAAGTACATGGAAGCCCATGTTACGACCCTAGGCCTTCTTAGGGTGTAACAAAATTACAAATTCAACTTCTCTGTATATTATAGGTCCAAGGAATAGATCCCACCAAAATCATCACCTCAATACTATGGGGAATATTGAAATACATGCAGTAGTTTTAATTACAGAATATATTAACAAATAAACAATAAAATAAATATATCAGTATGTACAAAAATAAACAAACACAAGTTAAATCTGATCAAATAAATAACTCAACCGAGTGACAAAATAATGAACACAAAAGTAAAGACTTATTTAGTCTAGAAACTACGATGGACAACGTGGTCTATCCACCACACGAAACCTCTTAAATAAGTAAGTTATTTTCCGTGGAACTCTGAAATATGATTGACAATAATCTTCCACAAATAATACTTTACTTGGTGTTATAAAAATCGAGCAAGTCTTACACGTTATACCACTAGAAACATACTGTACAATAAGAAAGGAGATACTCTATACTTAACTAAACACTGCCGGGCCCATACTAAAGTAAACAAAGCGAGCGGACGCGGGCAGAAATGGCGTCACAAACAAAAGACGTTCTCGTTGCAAATCCACAACCAACGATGGAACGCTCACTCGTAACATCTCCCCCCTAAATTTAAAAGTTTAAGAAGCTCTGAATAAACTTTTACTCAACACGAGATAGAGTGTCAGCAATAATATTATCACAGCCCTTTATGCGTTTGATTTCTATATTATAGGGTTGAAGAGCTAATGACCACCGTAACAGTCTTTGATTCTTATTTCTTATATTATGAACAAACTGACGTGGATTATGATCTGTATAATCTATCACTGGGTAAGGGGATCCACTTACATACACCTCAAACTTTTCCAGAGCTAACAAAAGCGCCAATGCTTCTTTTTCTATTGTTGCATATCCACGTTGATTCTTTTTCAGTTTGACCGAGAAATAATAGTTCGGGTGCAATATTCCATCTTTTCCTTTTTGCATTAACACAGCACCAACTCCTGTGTCACATGTATCCGATTGTATCACAAACTGTTTCTTAAAGTCTGGGAGTTGCAGTACAGGTGCCGTCGCCAACAACCCACAAACCTTTTCGAATGCTGTCTGGCATTCATTAGTCCACACAAACTTTCTTTTTGGGCTGACCAAATCTGTCATGGGAGTGACCACCCTGGCAAAATTTTGACAAAACCTCCTGTACAATCCAATCATCCCGAGAAATCTTCTGAGAGCCTTTCGATTGTGAGGTGCGGGCACACTTAGAATATCGACAACCTTGGCATCAATTGGAGCAATTTTCCCTTGTCCAATGACATGACCAAGGACGATTAAGGTGGCATGTCCTAATTCACTCTTAGGTAGGATTACGGTGAAGTTGAACCATGCTAGACGATTGAAGAGTTCACGGAGTCGGCCAATGTGTTGTACCCATGTGTCACCGACGACGACCAGATCATCTTGATAGGCGTGTACAGTACACTCCAGGCAGGCCTGATGTCACTATATGCATCGCTCGCTGAAATGTTGCTGGTGCTCCTTTGAGGCCGAAGGGCATAACTTTGTATTGCCACAGCCCCTCCACAGTGACAAAAGCTGAAATCTGCTTTGCTTCTTCCGAGAGTTTGATTTGGTAGTAGCCTTTGAGAAGATCCAGCTTGGTGACAAATGATGCTTGACCCACACTATCGATGATGTCGTCGATGCGCGGCAATGGATATGCATCAGCACGTGTCACCAGGTTGACCTTCCTGTAGTCAGTACACATGCGGACACTTTCATCGGATTTAGGCACCAGCACACAGGGTGACGCCCATGCACCACTGCTCCACTCCACTAGGTCATGTTCCAGCAGATACACCACCTCCTGCTTCAGCTTCTCCCGCTTATCAGGGCTCATTCGGTAGGGTGCTTGCTTGATGGGAGATGTGTCAGGCAGCAGTACCAGGTCATGCTCCAGCAGAGAACACTGGCGTGGCACATCGTCGAAGAGTGGCTTGAACTCCTGAAGGCTACCTGTACCACATCCTAAGACTGGTTGTTGTGAAAGATGTGGGATTCTTTAGAAATAGGTCACACAATATACTGGAATTACAGATTTTTATGGGGATATCCACTTGAAATCAGTGTCTGACCACCTCCTCTCCTCCTGTTACTGAACAAACCACCACTTACTCCTACCAAAATACGGTTTAACCTGAGGCGGAGTCAAACTCCAATTTTCTTATCTGGAGTCGCTATGACATAGTTGAGTCATTTAATTTCTTAACTCTAGTGAATGGACCTCATATTTAGCTTGAAGGGGATTTCTATACAGGGGTATAAGTGCTAAAACCCTATCTCCAGGCTTAAATTCTCTAGCTTGACAATACTCATGATATTGCTTTTTCATTTTCTCCTGAACTTCTGACAGATTTTCACGAGCAATCTCACCTACTCTCTTCAGTTTCTCTTTAAACCTCTCTACATACACTGACAAAGGGACTTTTATTTGATTACTTATCAAACTTTCCTTCAACACAGTCATAGGACCTCTTACAGCATGACCAAAAATCATTTCAAAGGGACTGAATCCTAGGGAGTCTTGGGGACTCTCTCTTATGGCAAACAACATAAGTGGTACTCCTTTATCCCAATCCTTATCAGACTCCATACAGTATTTCATAAGCATTGATTTAAAAGTCTGGTGGAACCTCTCTAGGACACCTTGGGTTTGAGGGTGGTACGCAGAAGCTAAGTATTGTTTAATACCCAATTCATTCATCACCTGCTGGAAAAGGAAAGAAGTGAAGTTAGTACCCTGATCCGACTGTACAATTCTAGGAATGCCATATTTAGTGAAGAAGTTAATCAGAGCCTTTACCACACTCTTTGCTTTGATGTTTCGCAATGGTATAGCCTCTGGGTACCTGGTGGTAGTACACATGCTTGTTAACAAATATTGGTGGCCACATCGAGTTTTTGGGAGAGGACCTACGCAATCAATTATAACCCTGCTAAATGGCTCATCTACCACAGGAATGGGTTTTAGGGGAGCAGGTTTTATGAAGTGGTTCGTTTTACCAGCCATCTGACATTCATGGCAAGTTCTACAGTATTTGGCAACATCACCTTTCATACCAGGCCAGTAAAAATGCGACAAAATCTTTTTGTATGTTTTCCTAACTCCTAAATGTCCTCCCAAAAAGTCATGTGCTTCTCCCCTGTGACAACTGGGAATCACAACCTGATGCACAGCATTCCACTCATCAGCAGGATCAGATATAGATCTGAACTTCCTCATAAGTAACCCTGAATCCATGTAGTAACAAACAGGCAAGCGAGCCGCTTCTTCCATATCCACAGCCTTCCTACATAGCTCATCTAATTCGGGGTCACTCTACTGATCATCTTTCTGCTTTTCCCTAGTGACAGGTGCTTTCTTAATGGTGATGTTGTCACCAGAAGAGAGATCAGCTTCAGATTTTGGGGAATGAATGTTAACTGAATCTTTAGCTTCACTCACATCTCTCCCACCAATGTCACTACCAAATGAATCCTCCTGACTGTCAAACAGATTCTCAATACCTAAATCCTTTTCATCATTGCCAGGTGCACTACTATCAGCAATACAAAGCTTAGGGTCAACTGAAGGAACGGTCTGTACCTTATTCCGAAGAGTCTGGCTCCTTGTAACTGCACATAATGGAAATAAATCAGGGTATTCTTCTTCAATTACCCTAGTATTATTCTCCTCTGTAGGAGTCGAAGATACCACAGGATCTGGCACCACGCTGGCTCCTGCAATATCATTACCCAGCAAAAAAGTAACCCCTGTCACAGGAAGAGAATCTTGAACACCAATAATCATCCAACCAGTCACAAGTGGAGTTCTCAAAAACACCCTACACAAAGGAACAGTGATCACTCCACCGACACCCTTAAGCACCAAATGCTCTCCAGTATAGGAATCTTCCACGCAGGGAACAGATCCTTTCAACAGAATACTGTGAGAAGCACCAGTGTCACGCATGAAAGGTTCAAAAGAATCCTCCTTTGGGCGATTTCTCACTAAAGTTTTGTCAAACTTCTCCAGAGGTTCGAATGAGAGCACTGGCTCTTCCTTCTTTGCTTCCAATTTAGGGCAATTCGCAATCACATGACCTGGTTTCTTACAGTAAAAACAGACAAATGCTTTAGTCTTGGCATAGGTCTTGGAAAGCTCACCTGAGTTTCCACGAAAATTTACTTTACTAGAAGAAGCAGTACTACTATCCTGCCTACCACCCTTTTCCTTGGTTACAAAACCCTTTCCACCTGACTGATTTTGAGATTTACCAGGATGCATTTTGTGAGTAAGGGCATAGCTATCAGCTAATGCAGCAGCTTTATGAACAATACTAATATCTCTCTCTCCTAAGTACAATTGTATATCTCTTGGAGTGGCTCTTTTGAACTGTTCTAAAATCATCAACTCAACAAGTTCTTCAAAAGTTTCTACCTTGCTAGACTTTATCGACCGTCCACACATTTTACTCAATGAATAAACAAATTCTATATATGACTGTGCATCAGTCTTTCTCATAGTCCTAAGAATTTCTTCTTTCACTAAGTTATAACTACGACAAACTTCACTTGACAAAGACAGAAATGCTAAACGAGCTGACCCAGTGAACACACTTTGAATCATAGCAATCCACGACTCTTCAGGCCACTGAAAAGACTTTGCAATTTTCTCAAACTGCATGAAAAACGCTTCTGGGTCCTCCTCGTCAAAAGCAGGCATAAGTCTCAAATGTTTTGTCTCATCAAACAATTTTGTCTCAGATTCTAAAGACAATGCCTGTAAGTCTTGTCTTCTACTGCTAACCTGTGCTAACGCTAATTCATGCTGTCTTTCACGCTCTCTTTCCCTTTCTTCTCTTTCCTTCAAAGTCAACTCATGCTCCATTTCTAACTTTCTGATCTCTACAGCTTCCCTGGGGTCAAATGAACGCAAAGTCAGTGCCTCCTTCGGTAGCACCTCTTCATTCACAAGTTCAGTTAATACTGCATTTTGAATCACAGACTTCCTTTGACTATGATGTTACTTAATTTCGTCTGTATCAGCAAGTTTCATCCAATCATCCTTTCGTAGAACACAGTCATTCAACATTTTCACGGATGGATTCTCAACAAACTCCTCAACATCAAAAGTAGCCATGATTAATCAATAAAGAATCTCTATATCTAAATATTCCCAATAGTTAATGAGTGATAAAGGGATCTATCCTTTAAAGGTCGCCAATTTTGTTACGACCCTAGGCCTTCTTAGGGTGTAACAAAATTACAAATTCAACTTCTCTTTATATTATAGGTCCAAGGAATAGATCCCACCAAAATCATCACCTCAATACTATGGGGAATATTGAAATACATGCAGTAGTTTTAATTACAGAATATATTAACAAATAAACAATAAAATATATATATCAGTATGTACAAAAATAAACAAACACAAGTTAAATCTGATCAAATAAATGACTCAACCGAATGATAAAATAATAAACACAAAAGTAAAGACTTATTTAGTCTAGAAACTACGATGAACAACGTGGTCTATCCATCACACGAAACCTCATAAATAAGTAAGTTATTTTCCGTGGAACTCCAAAATATGATTAACAATAATCTTTCACAAATAATACTTTACTTGGTGTTATAAAAGTCGAGCAAGGTTTACACGTTATACCATTAGAAACATACTGTACAATAAGAAAGGAGATACTCTGTACTTAACTAAACACTGCCGGGCCCAGACTAAAGTAACAAAGGAGTGGACGCGGGCAGAAATGGCGTCACAAACAAAAGACATTCATGTTGCGAATCCACAACCAACGATGGAACGCTCACTCGTAACATCCATATCTTCTGCAACTGCAATGGGGGGTACTGCAATCAGTTGCGCAATTGCAATGTACCTTTTTCAATAGAGTGTCAGGTGCAACATTCATATCAGACATTATGGGTATAAATTGATTGTCTTGAAGTCTCCAACCCCAGTTCAAAGGATCAAAATCACTCTTCATCCCCATCCTTGTCATGGTCTGAAATTACACCCTGAGACAATGGAATTTTGTGGAAGACTCAGTTGGGGAAGACGTTCGGGCAAAACAAATGATTTTATAGAGACGACTTTCTTAATGAGTATGTCATAACGCAAGGCTGCCAGAGAACATGTGCTTTTTCACAAACATAACAGCCATCGCTTGGCTGCCGAAGTTTCCGATGTCAGTGTGGTTCTTTTCCTGGTGAAGTGAATGCATATGACTGGATCACCTTTCACGAGTTTTTGGATGGCTAATATCTTTTCAACACCATAAACACGAGACGTTGAATCGCATCCTGTGAAATCATGAAGAATAAAATTTGTGTACACAACTATCTGCCAAGAACAGGCTTTATGCAATTGATGTTATACACTTTTGGAATGCCTCTTGACTGACTGTCCTATCTAAAAATACAGTGGTTTTCCATCTGCTGTGCCGTAATGGAGAAGAAGAATTAACAAGTCAGTGCCCTCTTCAATCAGCGTGGTGGAATGTGCATATGCAGTGTTAACTGTGGCCTTAGTGATGTCCACACCAGCGTCCCCTTCTGTCTGAATGACCGTACAGACCACCCTCCTCAGTTCATCACTTGTTAAGCTGATTAGTTGTTGTAGTTAGTTCCCTTTGAAAGGAATTATTCCTACTTCCCTTCAAATTGATGGTTTATCCCTTTCTCTGGTGTGCGTTATCCTTTATCGAGGGACCTGCCCCATACCCGCCAAACACAGCAGTTTCTGCCCAATAGTGCTTACTTGTAAAGACAGCATATACCTTGGCTATTTTACCATAGGTATCTCCCCTCCTCCACTTCAGCTTGCGTAGTAAGGAGCCTCCGTCAAGCACATATCTTTCAGTCGTCGGGATAGCATCTGATGTCGCATCACTTGATGGTATCTTGTTACAATGGTCATCGATGGCTTGAGTTAGTTGAGGCTTTTCAGCCTTTCTCAAGGGATGACGGGTATGGACTCAGCTCATATCTCATCACCTCCTCTAGAGACATACCTGTATGTCCTCTCCTGGACACTACAAGGAATCGCTGGAACAGTAGATCAGGATCAATGGTTCTGTCAGGAGCAACCTTGACAGCAGATAAATTTCCCAGGTCTTGGCTTTGTCTTTCTTCTTGAAAGAGGAGGCAAATAGAGGCTGTCCAATCATTCTGTCGATGATGTTCTTTCCAACGGATTTGTATTCATACACATTAACGTCTTCTTTCGCCACCATACCATTGATGATATATCTCAATGAGGGGTCAGAGGAGAAAGGTGAACATGAAATCACCTTTGTGCTTATCTTCGAAAGGTCTGATCCGTCTCTTTCAATTCTGGCGCCAGTTGAATCTTTGTGTTGTTCACTTGTGATGTATGTGAGATCATTGAACTCCTGCATGGCAGTGTTGATCTCAGATATTATGGGGGCTGACATTGTCCATAATGCTCGCTGTTCTTCCGTCATCTTACTGCCATGAGTCAAGCCGCTGTGCTTTTTAGTGAATTCATAAGTGTTTGCTCGATGGCTAGATCGCAACCGAGGCATGACATGAAACTTCTTGAAACGTCCTGTAAACATCTGGGTGTTTGCTCTCCAGTTCACTCATTTCTTGGATGTATAGATAGGAAAACTTCCGGTAGTTGTAGTGTCCTGCTGCAGCAAATATTGTCAAGGCGTCGGACAGCACGCATGTGATTCAACCAAGACCCAGTGCGATCTGCTATCAGCGCTAGCGCAGGAAGTAGCATCCGCTGATATCCCAGCTACAACTGACTCTTTTTAGATTAAAATAAAGATAAAAACCTCCAATATTCAAGAAAATAACGCTGAAAGAAGTCAAATTAACTAATATCTAATGAAGACAAAAATTAAGTAAAAACCACTGTCATACATCAAGTCGTTTGGGAATTGTAGGCCGCCACATTGGCCGCCATCTTGGATTTACGGATTCGATGGACCAAGTCATAAATCCACTGGCACCAATGACTTCCTTGATCCTTAAAACCCTCAGTTAGATACAAAAATTATTATTCTACACCTAATAATAAAGAAGTTACAGCCGTCTTCCTGATTTTCAGGGTCAGCGGCGGCCACCTTGAAACTGACTCAGTTTTAACCCACTTCCGGTGGTCAGATTTTAGCAGACTCTTTTTCTGTCGTTTACAACACCCAGTAGGTCAAACAAACACTGAAAAACCTTTTGTTAAAAATTTTTGAGGGTTAGGGATTTTTTTTCTTTTCATAAATTGACCAGGCCTAATAGGATTCTTCTGCGCGGATTGATTGATTGATACGTTTATTGAGTTAAAAACATTTAATACATCTCAAAGGGATGAAGTGACATAAGTCATCCCCACCCCAGTCCAGGAATGTCCCTCTCAGGACTCACATAAATCCCTAATATTTCATATAATCAGTTATATACATACATAGTTATATTCTAGATGCAAAATTTCTATATTTCTTTAATATTTCATCTATTTTCCTATTTTAAACATCCTCTAATGCTTGCATGGGTACATTGTTATATGGGCATTTCTATATACATTAAGCAATGGGCATTCCGAGTATATATAATGTGGCGGGGTATGGGATCTGGGTGTTCTACAAACTCTTCATTCTTTATCCTCAGTAATTTCACTTCTCTCAGCCCCCCAAGTTCCCAGCCAATATTTATATCCCTAATCTTAACCTCATATACACTGAATCTTTCCACATGCTCTATCTTTCCCTTATGTAGAATTTTGTGTTCATGAGAACATGATGGTAATGTTTCATTGTTTCACTTTTCTCGTATATTTCATTCCTTTTGAAATTATCTTCTAATGATTGTATTTTCCATAATTTGCTCCTTAATTGTTTCAAAGGTTTTAGTACATATTATGTCGATCTCGGCCTTTTCCGTGGCTCTTTTGCTATTATATCTACTGCTTCATTAAGACCAATGCCTACACGTGAAGGGACCCATACAAATTGAAAATTATGGCCATTTTTTCTTTTATTATATTTACTAATTTTCTACATGAACCAATAATGTTCTAAAAGACTGGACTCCCACTGTTCAAAATCCAAAGCTGCTTACTATCAACAAAAATATGCATCTTTATACATATTTACAACATTTTCCAATCCTACTAACATTGCATATAACTCAGATTGTGTTGATGATATATAACTGCTCAACCCGAAGTCAATTTTGATGTCGTCATTTTCCTTGTTCTTAATGTACTGTCTTATAAAGGATTCCACACCCTGCCCTGCTGCATTTTGACATAACTGAACCTTCACAATGCTCACATGCAATGCGTTTATTTTAGGCAAATTACTAATCTTATTACCATATAAAGCCCTTAACTGTCTGGTTCATGTAATGATTTCTTCATTGTGAAGGCACTATGTCTTACTCTACTTCTTGTTCTTCCCAAAGTTAGTTCTTACAACTCTTCTAAACAGCTGTACACCAGTCTGCCCAGATAACATTTTTTTAATAATATTTACTAATCCATTCATGTATCCTCTCTTGCCTTGCCTGCAGAAGGTCCTTTTATCTTTTAAACCATCATTTATATCTTGGCCTACCAAATTTACCCCCCTGTTTCCTCTCATTAATCGAACTGCTGCCTTTGTAGTGAATTTCATTGACCCTCTGTGAAATGTCTAACATTAGTTCCATTTTCATTATCTCCAATCATTGCATTCTTCTGACACCATAAAATTATTCTCATTGCTTCATTTTGCATGATTTCCAAGCTTCCGTAGCCTTCTTCCTGCCAGTACAAGAGAGGACAGGTGCTGCATAGTCTGTAAGTGATTTGATGGTAGAAATATACATCATTCTCAGTATGCGTTACCCAGCACCTTTACCACAACATGCTAAAGCCTGCAAGGGCTGTAATCTTGCTCTACATTGAGTGAGGACATGATATATATCTGCCTCTTTACTTTCTACAAGTAAAGCCAATATACATTCCTAAATATTTAACTTTGACACTTTCTCACAATTTTTCCATTTAGAAAAAGCTTGCATTCAGTTCCTCTTCCTTTACATTCACACTTGGTTTTTCTTCATTGATAACTAAGCCCTTATTTTGAGAAAAGAACATAAAATTATTTAATGCAATCTGCAATTTTTTTTTTTACAAGTTTCCTTGAAATAAGATGTCATCTGCATAAATGATGGTTACAACTCCTTTGGATTTTTTGTGTGAGGCTATCTTGTTCATTAACACATTAAATAACATTGGACTCAATGCTCCCCCTTGGGTAGTGCCTAGTTCAAGTGCTCTTTCCTCAGACAAACATCCCTGATACCATATGTTCGTGTTCTGGGTAATAAGTTCAATATACAGGAGCGAACACAAACACCTGTATAGATTTTGTAGGTTCTATTTACTGGATAAGAGATATGTACACAAGGGGAGTACCGCTCCTCAACCTGTCTGCTTGTCAACTGCTCTATAGACGACGTATAGCCGTGATACATTAGCAGCTTCCATACGTCGCCAGGCACATTAATTAAGCATGTGGGACATTGATAAATACATTGCCACACGCTACTAGCTAGGCTAAATAAATAATACATAAATGGAGCACATACATAATATACATAGCATAATATAAATACAGCATACAGAATATACATACACCATACACAGATTCTCCTTCCATGCAAGTGGTCACCTATCCAGTGTAACAACTTTCCTGATACCCCTAGAGCAGCCAGTTCATTCGTAACTACTTCACTGTGAGCTTTATCAAACGCTCCTTGTAAATCCACAAAAACTCTACATTTGTCTGCATCATTTGATAAACATTTTATAACACAGTCTGAAGTACATTTCCCTTCCAAAAACACAAATAAATTACAAGATAGATTTTCCCCACAATATATACAAAGCCTATTTAATAATACTCTCCTCCATCATCTTGGAAAAACAAAGATGTTAAGACACTGACCTGTATCACCAGTTGCCTTGGGGACAGAATAGCATGCTTTCTTCCATTCTGTTGTTAATCTACCCTCTTTGCTAGCTCATGTTGAATAAATCTAATAATGGACTATTTTCCATACCAACTAAGCAGTTCAAAATTTTATAAGTCACACCATCTTCGCCTGGTGCTGTAGATTTTCCTTTTTTAACAGCATTTAATAACTCATCTTGAGAGTAATATCTACACATGTTTACATCACAATTATTTAGAGCTGATGGAAATAAATCTTCTTTCATTTTACTCAACTAAATGCTTCTATTGTCTGTTTGGCAGGAGGCAACATAGCTGCTTTAGCCCATTTGTCAACCAGTTTATTAGCTTCTTCCTCTGGATGAGGGATGACTAATAAAATTACTCCTTTTTCCTCTAATTTTGTGAATGTCCTGCCATATTTCTTTGAGATTTTACTCTCCCCAATATGTGCAAAGAAGTCTTGCCATCTTTCTCCCTTGCCTCCTTTCTAGCTTGCCCCATATTTTGGCTATATCGTGATTTCTCTATCTTCTTTTTCTTCTACCATTCTTTACCCAATCTTTATGTGCTGCATAACATTTATGTCTATCCCTTCAACATTTTTTCATTGGTATAGCAGTGTTTCCCTAACCCCATGTGTCTTATCATTTATCTTTTCTGTGTTGACTTAGTTAAATATCTTTCTATCTCCCCCAACTAAGTCATTATAAAAACTATCCATACAGACTGGTGTATAATTTCTGTACCATTTCTCTATATTTTGGGTAAACACTTCTGTGTCAGCCTTGTTTAGTTTCAATCTCTTCCTCCTATATCTCACCTGTCTCTTCCCTAATGGTAATTGAACATACACAACAAAAGTGGTCACTGACTAAACCATATTATCTCCATTCTCCTGGACTCCCTGACTGTATCATGCAGCATGCATTCTAACCTTCCTCCTATAATGTATGAGTCACTTCTCATTTTCTAACAAGTAAGCATCTGGGTGATCTTGTAAAATTGCCAAAATTTTATACCATTACTATTAATTCTCCCCCATTGTTTTGAGTCTTGGATGTCGAGCATTAAAATCTCCTACAGCCAAAAGTTAAGGTCAAAAATATGCAATCTGGTAAGAAGTTGAGGTCAAAGCTTGGCCTCAAAAATATACAAATTTGCTATGTTCAATTCTCCTTCCCCTTCAAATATAACTTTATACAGACACTTTCTATTCTTCCTTGTACTCTACTCATGGGCTTCCAACTAGTTCTGCTTTAGTATGGAATTCTTAATGTGTTGAGACCCCTCTTATACCTTCCCCTGATGAAGATGAAATCCCTTATCTCAGACAGTTTAAGCAGGTCCTTTTCCTGTCCCCTGATCTCTTGAAGGAGTAATTATGTCAATATTATTTTTTGAAGGGTAAGTAATGTCACATCTGTCACTCTATTTCGTAGACCATTAACATTCCAGGACATTATCTTAAAGGCTAGCTAGATCCATGATTAATATTTACATTTTATATCCTTTTCCAATCAGATTCTTTAAGAAGGCCAAATCCTCCTGCACAATTCCCATTTCCTCAAAAGTTTTTCTTTATCAGCATCTTTACTTTACCAACACATTTTAAACTTTCAGTTGTTGCTCCCTGCACTACACAATCCTTTATTTTCCTCTCCTTCCTTTTAATACTTATTTTAAGCACTGAATTTTCCAAGCTTGAGCTCTTCAATTTCCTCTTTCCTTCTAATTCTACATTATTCACAGCTTTGTTTTTCCTTTCTTTATTTATCACTGCAAAATCTGAAACATCTTACGCACCTCTTCTCCCAGAATTTCTTGCACCAGTTTTATCACTAACCTGGAGGCTGCACCCTACTCTCACTTGCTACTTGTTTTATTACTCTGCTTGTTCCTGGCATCAACAACTCTTCCGGCCTGGCGCATGATCCTTATCCTTCTAGCCAGATCTTCATGCCAGGCATTCTCAAGGATCACTGTCTCCACTGTCTGTGTGTTCTCCTGCTGTCTTGTCATTGTCAAACCACAGCGAACTTCTTCCAGTGTTCTCTGAATAATTCCTTTGTTGGTCACTTCTCCAGACGTGGCCTCATCGCATGCAATTGTACTAGCATTGTGAGTTTTACCTGAATTAGAACAAGAAGGCTTCGTTCTCTCTGCATTGATCTTGTCCTTACAGTTGCTTTAGATTCGTGCCTCTTCCCCTGGGAATCTACAACGTGGGTCAATTCAACCTTCCAGGCCTTATGTCCCCATCTGCGCGCCAGACACATTATTGGTCCCTCCACATATAGTGCCACCTTCCTATACCCTGCTCCTGCTTGATGAACACTTTCTCTGGAACCTTTCCTCTCATTAAACCCAATAACCTGGCTTCTCTTCGCCCTTATTAAATGCCTCTTGACCCAAACAAAATCTTTCGTCATCAATAAGTATTCTGGATCTAGTATTACAGAATTACCTGAAAGATTATAACCTTTGTAAGTAGTATGTCGCTCTCCTCTGTGCAAAACCTCAATCCTTGCCCAACAGTTGTCAACATTTCCACAGCCTCCATGGTCCCCACTGTAAGATAAGGCTTGTGTGTGCCTTCTTTCAAAGGGCTCAAAAGCTGCGATATAAATACCGATTGTACTGCCCATTTTAATTTTTCAAGAGGTCATCGGGCATGACTGTGGAAAAATTAATCTCTTCTTTGACCAACATTACCTTGTGTGTGTGTTCTTGTCTGCTTCCTTCAAATTCCATACTACTTTGCTCTGTTCTGATCCATTCTCCTATCTCCTTCTGTGGCACCATTGTTAGTACCACCCACACGTTTTTTGTCCTAGATTTTTTGTCTCTTCTCCTCTCTCACTTCTCCCGCTTTCACACTGTCCTCTTGCCAGCTTGTCTCCCTCATCCTTTTAAAAGTGCCTTTCTTTTTCACTACCTCTTGTTGTAGCTGTGTTTTCTCACTTTCGAACTTCCCTTGTGGTTCATCCTCAAGGTCTTCATGAACTTCGTCCAATACTATCTTTCTTTACTCTTCCATAGAGTTCTTAAGCGATAATTCACTTTCCATGGGGCAATGTTGACATCCCACAACACCCAGCCAGGGTGATGGGACCCCGAGCAGTTATTTTCTTGTGAGTAAACTCGTGGATTCCCAACACCAAAGTTGCTTGACGATACTTATCTTATCCTCAGGTTCTTATACACAAGTAGATAAGTCTATATATGCTTCAGATAATGTAATAAGCTCGAAAACATCCCAAATTTGGGAGCTAGCACTCCTAGCTGTGTTTACCAGTGCCCGCCACCCAACGTGTGTCTGCGTGGATATTACACCGAGTAGGACAGAGTGAAATAATAGCCTTTGTCAAGATATAGATTTTGACGTGCAGTACTTTTATAAGTGTGGGCTAATTACATATTGTGTTTATATACAATACACTACCTGGATCAACTCGATTAGGACCAAGAGAATCATATACCGTCAGATCCTGTTATGTTTCATGCAGGAATGCATAGCTTGTTTCACATATATTATTGATGACTCCCGGGGAATCTAACAGGATATAATATTTACGATCAACTACAATAAACGTGACAGTGGTGAAGACTACATATTACTATATTTCTCCACCACAAAGTTACATTAAAGTGTTCCCAGGTGAATTTTCATCCATTCATTCCCAGAACACGGCAACTACCAGAAGGTCATCGCCACGACACAACAACTACTAAAAGGTCACCACCACGACACAACCAACTACCATAAGGTCACCACCACGCCAAAACAACTGCCAGAATGTCACCACTATGGCAAAACCAACTACCAGAAGGTCACCACCATGACACAACAACTACCAGAAGGTCACCAGCACGACAGAACCAACTACCAGAAGGTCACCAGCACGACCAACCAACACAAACTACCAGAAAGTCATCAACACTACACAACAACAACTAAGAGACGGTCACCACCACGACACAGCAACTACCAGAAGGTCACTACTCATATTATTTTATTTTATTTTATTTTATTTTCAGCTAATAAATGTTCTCAACTGTTGAATTGCTCGTAATTGATCTGCAATATGTGTTCTCTTACACAACGACGTATAGGCAGAGATGTCGGGTAAGGTTATGTCTGGGATATTCTGATTCATAGTTCGCTCTGCAACATTGACTTGCTCATTTGTGTACTTGTATTTACCTGCTCGAGAGTGTCACTCTTAAGACCACCGTCTATTAGAAATTGATTAAGCTTCTAGTCATATATTACGATATAACACGACACAACAACTACCAAAGGGTCATCACAACGACGCAACAACAGCAACTGCCAAAAGGTCACCACCACGACATAATACCTACTACATCGTCTTCACTACAACACAACAACTACCATAGGGTCATCACCACAACACAATAACAACAACCTGAAGATAAACACCACGACACAAAAACTACCAGGAGCTCATCACCGCGACGAAACAACTACCACAAGGTCATCATCATGACTCATTAACTCCCAGAAAGTCATCACCATAATATAACAACAACAACAACTCCCAGAAGGTCATCACCTCTACACAACAACTACCACCATGACACAATAACTACCATAAAGTAATCTCTACAACACACCAACATCTACCAGAAGCTCATTAACACAATTCAACAACTACCAGCAGGTCATCACCACAATACAACAACAATTACCAAAAAGTCGCTACCACGAGACATTCAATAACAAGAATAACAAGAACGTCAGCTCTCGTCCCTGCTAGTCGATAACACCACAGAATTTATTACCGAAGTTGAGGCTAAGACCCAAGAATTTATGTGCCAAGTTATGGATCCAGATGTGAAAACCTAATTACGTAAAAAATACTGAATTTTAAATCTCTCTCTCTCTCTCTCTCTCTCTCTCTCTCTCTCTCTCTCTCTCTCTCCAATTCCCAAAGGATTTATCTATTGCAACTCCGAGTCTCTCTCTCCTGTACTACTACTACTACTTTGCTGTCTCTCAGAATCGAGTATGACGATCATCCAGCTATGATACAATGATATGAGTTATTAGGGATGTCACCTTCATTGGTGAGTTTTGAGGTGACTCAAGAGGCCGATACGCGACCGGCAGAGTCGTTCACATTAGTTGCACATGTGGAGGGCTATATCGAGTGCGGGAAGGGTGGCGGCAGCGTCTTTCCGGCGATGGCGCTTGTCTGCCTCGGTTTGCAATCCGGCCAATTCAAAGTGACACCTTCTCGTGTGGTGCTTCTCCAAGTGTTAGGATGTGAAATAATCGACTCCTACGTAAAAGGATCAATTTGGCACTTTTTCAGGTTTGTTTAAGACTATCCTTTTGTCTTTTCAGTTGCCCGCCAGCGTTACGTTTAGTATTCGTTAGGTGACTGTAAAGTAGCTGCTTTGCCAGTTTACTGTCGTCCATGCAGGTAACATGGCCATTCCAGCGCAATTGTTCATGGATAATGGTAGCCTCGATGCTCCTACAGTTAGTGTCAGCAAGAATACTGGCATTTGTTCTCTTGTCTTCCCAGCGAACCCGGAGGATGGAGCGTAGACTACGTTGGTGAAAGTTTTCAAGTGCCTTGAGGTGCCTCCTGTATGCACCCATGTCTCGCTGCCATATAGCAGGGTTGAGAGGACAACTGCTCGATATAAGTGTAACTTTGTAGATAATTTCAGTTATTGTGGATGGTTTCCCAGTCTAAATATGTTACGTGTGTCCCAAAGAAACTATTAGAAATATAGGAAAGATGACGTCATGAGGATAGAGCAGGCGAGCTCCCTGAAGGATGCCAGGGGTGATCGGGTCTCAGTCAGAGCCGGTCATTGACCGAGACGGACGTGTAACTATGCCTCCAGCCGGAAAACGACCACGTGGCCTCATCCCTTCCCTTTGCACATTTCATCCCTGTTGCAAATAACAAAGTGCTCCTTTTACAGGGTCACGAGAATTCATTTGGTCTGTGGTTAGTGATCCGTGGTTCGTGGTTAGTAGTGGTTTGGAAGATATAGCTGGCAAGCACAAGGGGAGTCAACCTCGAGCAGTGGGCGAACAGGTGTCTCTGACGACTAACTACTGGTTCCAGCAGCCGCACTTTGGTCGGTGGTCGATCTGGTTCATCAAATCCCCCCACCTTGGTTCATAAAACACCACATCTCTTCAGTCAGTCAGTGAAAAATCTTACTAACAGGAAAGTAGAACCCCTCCCTCAGCTGGGCAGGGTTCACCTGGTTGTACTCTGAGCTGGCCTAACTAGGCGGGCTGACAGTCGTTCTCTTCCTGCCCATGAAGTACTGGGAGTAAACTGAGTGCAGACTGAGTGAATGAAAGATCACACGCTGGGACCAGGAGTTTTAGTGGTTACATAGAGACATTCATCTCCCCAGTATTGGATGTATGTGATTAAAATAACCAAGTCCAGGTGTGTAATCAACGCTCCTCATGGCTGATTGCACACGCGGGACATAGGGTGTTACGAGTTGGGGATTTATAATATAGTTAAACGTCTACCCAGATCCCAACATGTAACAAAAACAAAACAAAGACAATCGGACTATAAAAGGGTAGACAAAGGATGCGAGTTTTTGTTGTGTATAATAAAGTACCATAAATCCCTTAACAAAATATTTAAGCTTATAAATTACCCTTAACCAAACTTAACCTAAACATTAACAGTATATACATATTAATAAAACATAAAACAATAGTGAAGCAAGGTGGAGGTGGGAGAGGCAATACAAGATTACAAATACTTAAGTGAGGAGCTGAGATGGCTGATGAGTAAGGCTGAGTATTGTGAAGACGATAGGTAGTCACTGTGCGTGGGTTTCAGGATAGGTGATCCTGTGGTCACTTCCCAGAGCCAAGTGCTCTCTCCTCAATTAGATCTAAAGACTGGGAGGCTGGGAGGTGTGGTGTGATGAAATCCTAGACAAGGTTCTTCAAACTCCAGAGCACGAGCAGTAGATATATTCAATAAGTGGTACAAGACTTGGCAGGATAACCAACCGGTACAGGAACAGGAGCCAGCACAAGGAACTCCTCGTCGTAGGCAGGCCGAAGCCGATCTGAGGGATGTTAGCTAGCTAGGCAAGGAGAGTTGCTAGACATTACTAGGACAATAAATGAGGTCTTCTAATTACTCGACTAGCGCGGTACAGACATAGTATATCGGGACATAGTAAGTGAACATAGGCATTAGACATAAGCATAGATATGAGACATGCTATAATAATATGTAGTAATACAGACATGTGAATAAATGGTACAGTGAATGGTAACATATCTATACACCTCCCTCCCCCTTTACGCTCGTAGTGCAATCTCGAGCGGCTACGGACTCTTTTTCCATGAGTCGGGGGGAGCGGCGAGGGACAATGGGAGGATCAACTGACGACCTTCGTTCCTGGTTTGGGCAAGGGGACACAGGGGACGGGGAGGAAGGTTCGTTACTAGAGGATGGCACTGGGCGGAGATGGCGTCTGTTTCGCCACCACACACGACCACTGGGGAGGCGGACTTGGTACGAACGAGACTCGCCACGGCCCATGACGACCCCGACCTTGTCCCAGCGGTGTGACGTCGGGTCCTGGATTCGTACTTGCTGGCCGACGGCCAACCTGGGAAGGGGGCGGGCTTGGGCGTCATAGTGGCTTGTCACTTGGGCCATCCGGGCAGCCTCACGGCGGTCACACTCGTCCGCCTTGATCTGCCATTCATCTAAGAAGGACTGGGGGTGGGCAGGCACACAAGTACGAAGGGGGCGGCCATACAACACCTGGGCAGGAGAGCGTCCGGCAGGGGTAGGGGTGTTACGGAGTTCCAGTAGGCCCCTGTCGAACTCCTCGCAGTCCAGGTTCCCCGTCGGTGCTGTCTTGAGGATGAGGTATTTTACGGACTTTACCGCTGCCTCGGCGTGGCCATTCGCCTGCGGGTAATGAGGGGAGGTGACGATGTGGTGGACGCCCCAGCGTTCGGCGAAGCTCTTGAACTCGTGGCTATTGAACGGGGGCCCACCGTCGGTTCGGAGGCGGAGAGGCACTCCGACTTCCCGGAAGAAGCAACAAAACATCCGGATGACCCTGGAAGAGGTGGTGTCCCGACCACAGGGAACTACCACGGGCCATCCAGAGAGCCTGTCGGCGACCACCAGGAAAGACTTTCCGGCCACATTAAAGAAGTCGGCGGACACGGACTCAAAGGGCCGCTTTGGGAGGTCATTGCACAGGTACGGCTCTTGTTGCTGGCTGGGCTGGAGTTGCTGGCAAGGCTCACAGGCCTCAACCGTGCTCTTAATATCGGCGTCAATACCAGGCCAGAAGACGGTCTGACGGGCTCTGCGCCTGGTGGCTTCAACGCCGCGGTGGCTGTCATGGAGGCGGGATAAGGTGCGCCGGCGGAGGGCAGCGGGAACGACGATCCTGGGGCCGTACAACACCAGCTCTCCGTCCGCATAGAGGCTATCCCTTAGCTTCCAGAAGGGGAGGGCGGAGGCGTGAATGTCGTAGCGGTTGGTGGGGAATCCAGCGGAGACGTAGTCGAGGAGTTGGACGTATGCCGGGTCTTGAGCGGCGGCGATGCGAAGCTCCTGGAGAGTCCTATCGTCTTCGATGGAGGGCGTCGTCGTCGTCTTGTCAGCAAGAGAAGTGGCTGTGTGTGTCACTAAAGACCGAACGTGAGCCGCGGCCGTGGTACAGTCGACTTCATCTTCAGGTGTGGGGCGACTAACAGGGGCTCGGGAGAGGGCGTCTGGTATGCACAGAAGCTTCCCGGCGCGCCACACAGCTGTAAAGACGTAAGGGGCGGTCTTCTCTTTGAGACGTTGGAGGCGAGGATTTTCGATGGCGTCCAACGTGTAGTGATTGAGGATGGGTATGAGCGGGCGATGGTCCGTCATGAGGGTGAAATGCCCAAGGCCGAACAGGTAAAGGCGGCACTTGGCCATAGCCCAGGCGACTGCCAGCATCTCTAGTTCGATGGTGGCGTATCTGGTCTCCGTGTCCGTCAAAAACCTGGAGCCACACTGAACTAAGCGCAGTCTACCCTGGCCGTGGTCTTGAAGGAGGGCATATCCGAGGCCGTATAGACGGGAGGCGTCGGTCTGGAGGACCACTGGTAAGGACGGGTCGAAGGGTGCCAAGGCTGGTGGTGACAGCAACGCCTTCTTAACACTCCTGAACGCTAGGTCGTGGTCAGGAGTCCAGAGGAAAGAGCGCTTGGGGCTCATGAGGGGGCGTAGAGGTTGGGCTGATGTGGCGATTTTAGGGGAGAAGTCGGCCAGCTGATTTACCAGGCCCATAAATGAGCGAAGGTCGGTCAGGTTCGCTGGAGTAGGGAAGTCCCTGATGGCCTTGACCTTCTCCTCATCAGCTGAGATCCCCTCTGGCGAGATGTTGTAGCCGCAATAGTTAACTTGGGAGGCGGCGACCACAAATTTATCTTTGTTCAGGGTGATACCATGGGCACGACATCTTGTGAGCATCAGATGAACTCGGTTCAAGTGGGCCGGGAGATCATCGTCGAAGAGCAGGATGTCATCTACGACCTTCACGCAGTTGGTGACACCCTGCAGAGCCATATCCCCACGGAGGCAGTACGCATCCCCCGTTGCTGCGAAGCCCATGGGTCCGCGGCAGTGTTGGAAGCGGCCGTGGGGCGTGATGAATGTAGTGAGGTGGCGATCTTCTTCCGCCAGGTCGACTTGCCAGTACCCATGTAGTGCATCCGCCGTGGTAAAGAACTTTGCAGACGGGGTGACGCTGCGGACTGCTTGGATAGGCGTAGGCGATGGATGGGCGGGACGGGAGACCTGCGAGTTGAGATGGGTGAGGTCCACTGTAATGCGAACACCTACAGGCTTGGGTGCCAAGACCATAGGGTGGCACCACTCGGAGGGCTCCTCACCGGCGTGTCTGATGATCCCCTGCTGCACCAGAGAATCGAGCTCCGCCTTCACCTTGTCCCGCATGGCAAAGGGGATAGGCCTGGGTGTGTGGATGGCGAAAGGCGTCGCGCCAGGCTTGAGGTGGATTCTCATCGGGGGGCCTGTCATCTTCTTGAGCGGCGTCTTCTGGAGGTCGGACTTGGAGACAAGGACGTCGCTGAACTGACGAAAAAAGAACTCCCGGGCGGCAGCAGGTGTGGTCATGGCTGAAACAGGTATCTCTGCACACCTGTTGAGGTGTGTCACGGCGAGGATGGGCTTTGGGAACTCGGATGAGACGATGGCCAAGTCCTGACAATGGCCACATGACAAGAGAGGGGTTTGGATGCCCTCATGGACGTGGACTGTGGCAAGGCAAGACTTGGGACCGAGCTGTAGTGTTGCCTTGAAGCAACCCAAAGGTGGAGACATCGGGGACCCGTCCGCTGTGAGCACGTCGTTCATGGCTGTGGGTGACAGGCTACTCCTGGGGATGTTGAGGGCGTCCAGGTGTGTTGGTCCAATCACCGTGATGTCCGCGCCCGTGTCAGGTATCATCAGGAGGTTGGAAGAGTTGGTACCGTAGGACAGACGAACATTGACGGGCTTGGGGGACCTGTCACTCGAGGCATCATCCACGCGTCGGCATCCTTTGTTGTTCTTGGGAGACGGTGGTGTGGACGTTCTGTCGGGCTGTAAAGAGACGTTTTGACCTGGAGATGGAGGCTTCTTGGTGGACCTGCAACACTTGGCGAAGTGTCCTTGCTTGTTGCAAGCGTTGCATGAGACCTTGTTGGCAGGACATCGAGGTGTGCGGGGCCAATGGCCTTGAAACCCACAGTTTCGACATGTACTATCAGCCGCAGGGCACTTTCCTGGACCATGCTGGCGCTGACAGTTTCTGCAGGATTCGGGAGAAGAAACTGGTGACTGTGACGGGGGCTGTGGAGAGGACGCCGTCTGCATCTGGCGTTGATTCCTCTTGTAGGTGGAGACGGCGTGGACTTGAGATGGCGATGAGTGTATAGCTGAGGCAGCCTCTCTTGTGGCCTCATACGACCTGCAACAGGTGACGAAGTCGGTGAGGGAAGAGGCGGCGTCGAGGGTGAGGAGTTTCTGAAGCAGGTCCTCGTCACGTACACCCATCAGCAAGATCATCTTGAGCTGGATCTCAGCACAGGTTACAGGATCACCTGTACATAGGTCCACCTCGGCTGCTAGGTCCTTAAGTCGTGCATAGAAGTCTGAGAATGATTCCCCAGAAGCTTGTTTGCAGGATAGCAGTTCCCTACGACGCAAAGCTTCATTGCGGAGGCCACGGAAATGACTCTGCAAGGCGTTTAAAACCTCTGTCACTGACCTGGGGGAGTCAGGGGGGATGGCTAGCGTGTGTTCTAGGAGGCGTTGAACATCGAGGGAAATGCACGATCTTAATTGGATGAGTTGTTTATGAGGGGGCATTCGGTTGAGGTCAGACATAACAGCAAAGTCTTCGAAACGACGTCGCCATTGACGGTATACTTGATATGTTGCATCAGATTGAAGAGGTGGGGGACTGGGAACTGAAGACTTGCTGTGCAGGGGTGTACTCGAGACGGCAGGCGGTGGAGGAGGCACGGAGAGGTCGACGAGAGTTGAGACTGGAGCAGGTGGTTGAGAAGGCACTGAGGTATACCCAAGGGGGATAGGTGACGTGTGAGGAGGCGTTGTCTGAAGGATAGATGAAGAGGCTGAAGCTGGCGAATTGGTTGTGGCAGCTGGTGAAGTCGTCCTCGTTGCCAGCAATTCCAATAGTCCCAGGAGTTTGTGGTTATCAGCTTGGTGTTGTTGTTGAAGTTGAAGGCGGTAAGCTGATGCCTCTGACTGTCTTGACAATTCCTCTTGACGTCTTGACCATTCCTCTTGACGTCGTTTTTCCTCCTCTAATTGACGTCTTTGGGCTTCCTTCTCTTGGGAAACTTGTAGGAAGTGGATTAACTGACGTATATCCTGGCTCCCATCCTTTGAATTTGGCGCGCCCGGCGTGTGAGGCGTGAGGGGGGGTGGGAGGGTCTGTGAGGCTTCGTCTACCTCATAATCCTCATCTAAATTTCCCGGCAAATCGTCGTGGTCAGACATCTCGTGTTTGGTATGGTTGCGATGGGAAAGACAAGGAGAATAAGGTGAAGTGCTATGTTTTCGTCAATGGACTTGCTTAAGTGCAGGAACTGGCGGGCAAGTAAAAGAGTACTGACTGTAATATTTGTGAAGTGAGAGGAGGCGGCTGGCGGCTGGCGGCGGTGGTGCTGGTCCCTGTATTCCTCCGCGCGCGGGCGAGCTGGCGGTGCTGGCTCAGTCGAAGGGGGACGCAGGCAGTGGCCTGCGGGCCGGCGCAGATGGAGGATGTATGCCGGAAGTGCTGTCTTGGAAACTGGGCTGAAAGCGTTTCTGCTAACTGTAGGGCCGCAGAAACATAGCAAAGAGACATGAAAGGCACTGCACTTCACTTAGGGCACTTCACAAGGTCACAAAGCACTTTAAATCCAGGGGCACTGTGGAGTATATCTTCTGGGCGGAAACAGAGGCCGGGAAACAGACGAGGCCGGCTCTTGCAACTTGTCAACTGTCGTGTTGGAGCTACTCAACTGCGCCATGTGGTGTGATGAAATCCTAGACAAGGTTCTTCAAACTCCAGAGCACGAGCAGTAGATATATTCAATAAGTGGTACAAGACTTGGCGTGATAGCCGACCGATACAGAAGCGGGCACAAGGGACCCCGGGCCGTATGTAGGCCGAGACCGATCTGAGAGACGTTGTCTAGCTGGGCAAGGAGAGTTGCTAGACATCACTAGGACAATAAATGAGGTCCTCTAATTACTCGACTAGCGCGGTACAGACATAGTATATCGGGACATAGTAAGTGAACATAGGCATTAGACATAAGCATAGATATCAGACATGCTATAATAATATGTAGTAATACAGACATGTGAATAAATGGTACAGTGAATGGTAACAGAGTCTTGGTGTCAGGCGTGTTCACATCTCTTGGTATTTACATATCTATACAGGAGGAGTAGGGAGTGACGCAACAACCAGGATATGAAGGGAAACCCGGAGTGGTAACTAAGACGAGTCATACTGTCTCCGTCCCTAGATGGCGTTGCTCGTGGTGCTGGGCAGGTAGATCATAATCGGTGGAGGGGTTCGTAACACCCCCCTCCAAAGACCTCGTGAGCGGCCAGGAGGTGATCACCTGGTGCGCTCTGGAGAGTAGCTGCTGCATTTCCACTGGAGCTCGATAAGGAGTCTGCAATCAGGTTGTCCACCCCTTTATGTGCCGGACTTGTAGATTATAGGGCTGGTGAGGAGAGCCCAGCGGAGGATTCGCTGGTTGGAGATCTTGTTGGTTTGGATGAACGTGAGTGGGTTATGGTCGGTGAAGACTAGGGTTGTTTTAGGCAAGACTGGAGGTAACATTCAAATTTCTTTATTGCCAACACCAGAGCCAGGGCCTCCTTCTCTATGGTCGAAGTAGTTGGTCTGATGTTTTTCAACTTGGCGGAGTAATATGCCACAGGGTGAAGGACATCAGTGGTTGGGTCGGGTTGTAGAGCACAGCCCCACTCCGACACCGCTAGCGTCGATTTGCAGATGGAAGGGCAAGGTGTAGTCAGGGGGTGGACTACAGGCTTGGAGGCAAGGGAAGGCTTTGAGGCGGTGGAAAGACTGGTCGCACCTCTGGTTCCAGATGTAAGGGACTGCAGAACTGGTAAGGTCTGTGAGTCCAGCGACGCTGGAGAAGTTACTGCAGAACCGACGGTAGTAGCCAGACATCCCCAGGAAGCGCATGAGTTCCTTCCTCGTCCTTGAGTGGGGAAGGACAAGATGGCTCTAACGTTTGTCCTTGGGTCTCACCATACCATGCCCAACGATATGTCCCAGGTAAGTCACTGAGGCCCGGCCAAAAGCAGATTTAGCCAGGTTTATGGTGAATCCAGTCTCTTGCAGTCGTGCAAACAGTATCTCCAAACGCACCAGATGTTCGTCCCAGCCGTCCGACACCACCCACCAAGTCATCCAGGTAGGCGAACGTCCCACCTAGGTCCTGAATTAGGAGTTGATGACCCTGGAATGAGGCCGAGCATTAGAAAAGCCAAACGCCATAACCAAATATTGAAAAGACCAAATGGAGTTATAAATGCCGAGATTATTCTGCCCTATCCGTGAGTCCCACTTCATAATATCCTTTCAACAGGTCCACGGTACTGATAAAATTTGCACAGCCTATGCTGTCTATTATATCTTCAATGAAAGGTAAAGGTAGGAGTCAGAGACAGTGACCTGGTTCACTTTACGATAATCGGTACAGAAACGAAAAGTGCCATCGGGTTTTGAATGAGAAGGGAAGGTGAAGCCCAGGGAATAATAGGCTCAGCTAAGTTATGTTTTAACAAAAAATCTACCTCCTTTTTCATAATCTCTTTTTTTTGTGGATTTAGTCGATATGCTGATTGCCTAATGGGTTGTACATCATCTGAGATACTTGAAAGAGGAAGGGCGTATTACGGCATTTATATAAAGATCCGGATTAACAACCCTGAGATACTTTAAAGAGGAAGGGCCTATTACGGCATTAATATAAAGATCCGGATTAACAACCCTGGAGTTTGGTATGATTGACCCTGAATGAGATAATGAGAAGAACAATAATGGAGGCTTTATAATTATGGGGTCCTGGTAGAGCGGGGCGTCCCAAGATATCACTTCGCCCTAAAGTAGTGACTATGGAACAGCCTACTCTGGAGTGAGGGCATGGCATTAAAAGATCCGGATTCTTCCCTACACTGATAAGACTTACTACACACACGCAATGCTGTAATAACAGGTAAGCCTTATGACACTTGGAACCTAATATCCTAAGTCTGTCACGCTTACTGCAGTAATACCAATATATGCACACACATATGAAGGAACCTTTAAACCGTCAAAGCAATTGTACAGAAAGTGACTGGGAGGAATAATTAACAAGGCGTTACAAGGAGGAAGAATAGGTAATTTAAGGTCGAGTCCTGTCACGGTCGCCATTTATTACGAGTTGAGGTTTATAATATAGTTAAACGTTTACCCAGATCCCAACAGGTAACAAAAAAAAACAAAGACAATCGGACTATAAAAGGGTAGACAAAGGATGCGAGTTTTGTTGTGTATAATAAAAGTACCATAAATCCCTTAACAAAATATTCAGCTTATAAATTACCTTAACCAAACTTAACCTAAACATTAACAGTATATACATATTAATAAAACATAAAAACAATAGTGAAGCAAGGTGGAGGTGGAGAGGCAATACAAGATTACAAATACTTAAGTGAGGCTGAGATGGCTGACGAGTAAGGCTGAGTATTGTAGAAGACGATAGGTGATTCACTGTGCCGTAGGTTTCCAGGATAGGTGATCCTGTGGTCACTTCCCAGAGCCAAGTGCTCTCTCCTCGAATTGGAGCTCACAAAGAAGACTGGGAGGGAGTGACGCAACAACCAGGATATGGAGAAGGGAAACCCCGGAGTGGTAACTAAGACGAGTCATACTCGTGTCTCGTCCCTAGATGGCGTTGCTCGTGGTGCTGGGCAGGTAGATCATGACAATCGGTGGAGGGGTTCGTAACAAGGGGTTCCTATTAATAAATTCGTGAAAGGCTGTAGCACCTTAGAGTATGGGTGTCTTCTGAGCATATATGTGGAGCATGTTACGGGTGATGGTGGTGAAATGTAATTAGAATAATCAAGCCCAGGTGTGAGATCAACGTTCCTCATGGTTGATTGCACACGTGGGACATAGGAGTTCCTCTTCAAAAAAATTGTGAAAGGCTGTCGTACCTTAAAGTACGGGTGCATTCTGAACCTATGTGTGAAGCATGTTAGGGGTGTTGGTGGAGAAATACACTCATGACTCCTGAAACCTAGAGAGAGTAATGGAAAAACAGCGGCGTACCCGCCTGCCTGACGGGCCATGAGTGATTTTCTCGGTTTCTTGTAAATGCCTGCCACTTGGCAGGTTAGTAGTTACAACTTTCGGGGACAGTAAAGATTATAGTATTTTGTGGGTCATCCCAGACAGGCTATGAGTGAGCCATGTTCTTGTGTAGTATGACTAATTCGGGATTTCTATTCCTCAGTGATTGCTATAATTTTGTCAGCTGCACTTAAGATATTTTCATCGGTGCAAGTAGTACATTTTAATGTTTTATGTGCCACTAAGTGATGTAGGATGTACGAAGGAATTGTTTCAGATGAGTTCCTCGTTTTGCTGTCTGTTCTGGTGTACTGTATGTAGTAGTGCTGTACTAGTAGTTCTTTTTAGATGCAATTAATATCTTTTAATATTTTTTTCATATCATGTATAACTTTTGTTTCCCATTGTAGTGTTGTAAGCCACGCTAAGAAGTACTCTAATGCTTGTGTACAATTAATTATTGATTTCGTCCGTAGTGTTAGAAGAAATAAAAGTGTTATCTTTTCCCAGTGCGTCTCATTAACCCCAATCACAGGTACTAGCTATTCCATGGTCACGGAAGAATACTTTTATTAATTGTGTTTGTGCTGGTTCAGGATTTCTCTGAGGGGCGCTTCCACTGCATTACCAACCACTATAACTCAAAGAAACCCAATAACTAGTCACAGTAGTATAATGTGAGAAATTCCAACCCGTTACATACACTCTCACTCTCTCTCTTCTCTCTCTCTCTCTATATATATATATATATATATATATATATATATATATATATATATATATATATATATATATATATATATATATATATATATATACAGAGAGAGAGAGAGAGAGAAAAAATCACACAGGAAAAATGGAAACAGTGGAGCCCCTTAGCTTTCGTCTTTATTCAAGACATCTTCAGAGGCAACTGAAATACAAAGACTGAGAGAGGCTTATGTACACATGGTGACCTTACAAAACATGAGGTCAGATCAAAAACAAGATATCCAATAATCCACACCAACCACTGGGCCACTGACAAATAAGAACATAAGAACATAAGAAAATAAGGAGTTTTCAATAGGCCGGTTAGCCTGTGCATGGCAGCTCCTGTCGAGAGTTACTACCACTCTCTATCATCCATGAATCTATCTAGCTCTGTAATCTCCACGGCTTGAGGTGACATGGTCACATCACGTGATGGGAAAGTTCCTTGAGGCGCGCCCAAGACTGTTAAGGTCAGCCTTTAAAAGCCGGTTGCCTGAGGATTGTTACTCAACACCTCACACACTAACCGGACGTATTTAGAAGGTGATATACACTAGGAAATGTGTATGAGATAGTTCCTCAATAAATATATAACAGACAATTGGGTTTCTCTACTAAAACCCTATACACTTACATGTTCCAGCTTCATTAACCCAGAAGGAATCAACGGTTAAGGGGCCAGTCTATAAGGTGGCAGCAGCGGAAACGGATAACAGCATTCCGGTTCATATACACATTCTACATAACAAGTCATAAGTGTTTTATGAAACAGAAAACAAAGAAAGTGACGTGTATACTCTTCCAAAGTGTATTACAGGTATCCTCGTGAAAGAGACGCCAGGCTGAGTGATTTTATTTTGTCATCCAAAGAGATGTACATTTTTTTTCAATACCCAATTATGAGTTATTGATGACTTTCAATGTGAAAAGTTGGCAACACCTCTGTCTGGCAACAAGGCGTGACGGTCAGGAATCTTGAGGTCAACACTCAGCATCCTGTGCACGGACCACCAGTGACAGCACAAGGATCTTACAGTTTTGCCACATACCTGTAAGTGCTTCGAGGTTTTGGTAACACGAGGACCTCACACCAGAGTGTTGTGGCCTGTTCATGACTGCAGATTGTTTACTTCCCGTGTGTGCCCAGCAAGCCCTTTATATATGGGGCTTCCGAAGGTTTGACACACAGAAGGACCGGCATCTCATCCGTGGTGGACGCAATCCCCATGACCTCACAAACCAATATCAACAATTTTGGTGGATAGTGGACTCCTGGCGTTGAAGTGGACTCGCCCATCGCCATCTTGAAGTATCATCCAGTTGCTACAACGAAGATACACCCGACAGCACGGGGGCCATTGACCCACCTCACCCCACCTTGAATCAGCTGTGACATTGGGAGGACGGCCGCGTATATGGTTTCCGTTTTCTGAAACGTTTCAGACCTCCGTTTCTAGGTATTTTAAGGCCATTATAAATACAATCTACAGTAATGAGTAGTCAACGACATAACTACACGTGATAGTCGTCGTAGGTATGTTCTATAATAATAAGTGTCTTACCTTTTGATATGAATATATATATACTGAGATACTGGACGTATTTAAAGTCCAGTATTGCTTTCTCTTATTCTTGAGTGATAATTTCTTCATTTTACAGGTGAGGTATTCACTGTAAATGAGAGGCAAGAGTAATTTTATTTTTATGATATAACTTTTGATGTGATCCATTTCCATATTAATGGACTGTTTTTCTAAGTCTTCGTCTTGGGATACATACTGATTTGTCGGAGCATTATATTAGCGATTCAGATATTGCTGATGAAGTTAAAGTCACTACCGGAAGAAATAGATTCAGTATATGAGCATGAAATACAGGCGAAATCAAAGCTACACATTTCTGTCAAGAGTAGTGAAAATATTATAGACCAATCATTTGACGATTTAAACCATCGAGCCCAAAGGTCAGGAAATAAGTATAATATGTCGCCTAATTACGGGCAGGTTCTTCTTTTCCCTCCACAGAAAGACAGTATGTCAGAAAATCTTTTATTACCTCCCCATTAAAAGATCCCTCAGTTAGAGTAAGTTAATTCAACATGGTTGCTCTAACACTGACATGTTTAATAACCCTGCTAACGTGTGTCACATGATACCTTTGAGGTGACTGTGGGTCCATGATTTTATGTGAAGATGGGTAATAGGGTAACTACATTTCTAAGAGCATGAGGATGCCATGAGAAATGTTCAGATTACTACAGACTGTATGAAGAAGCTCATTTGTTCACTCTCATGTCCCGCAAGATAGCGTTTTGCAAGAACATTTGACGCCAGCGGTCTCATGGACCTGAGATGTGAATATTTCCAGAAGGGCCTCTAATTGGTATATTTGAGTCTGGTTCACAGCTAGACATTTACATTGGTTGTTTAGGTATTTGACCGCTCTGACAGATGCGTGCTAATTTTGGTGATCGCCATGGTATGATGATGATGATGGCAAAACGTCTCAAGAAAATGCTGAGAACTTAGTTGTACTAATTATTTTTTTGATGGCTGCCCCGACCCTATATATTGTCGTGCACAGGAAATTGAGTATGTACCGACTGATTTGATCATAGATTACGCAAATAAACTTGCTCCTCGTCAGCTCGTACTCCACCAGCTAGAAATAAGTAAACCTGTAGCTCAATGCAACAACGAGTTCCTAACAACTCAGGTAACAAACCTCGACAAGCTTTAGTATGTGCCATTGTATGAAGAAAGGTCATATAGTGGATGATTGTTAGTAGTTCCAGAGTGGTGGTGTCAAGAACAAGAAAGAGATGATCCAACCACCGGCCCACGGGTAGAGACATGGATCACCCAAAACGTATTCAGCGGCGGCAAAGACTACGTCTATGACAGGCCATAAAGCTTATATGTGGTGTGGGTTCTATCAGTCTGCCTCTCACAACACGGATGAATGTACCATGATGCAAAGAGCGAGGAGCGTAGACACAGGAACACCCCAAGTAACACAGCAGCGTAGAGCGCGTCGTTGTCGTTATCATTATAAGAAGTCGGGGGAAGACCATCCCCAGTCCAAGAACGAAGAAGGATAGGTACATCAGTACCAACGCCCAACAGTACTACATACATAAAATGCTAGTGACAGGGAGGAAGGAGGTTCAGGGGAAGGATAAAGGGAGGATTGAAGTGAATTTTAGGAGGAAGAACAAATACTTATAATGTGTACAGCCTTAACAACATCAACCTAGAGAAGTCGACTTGTGAAAGAGACCTAGGGGTACTTGTAAGCCCGGACCTACGGCCTAGAAAACAGTGCGTTAATGTTTAGGCATTGGGTTTTATATCTAGAAGTGTAAATAACAAGAGTGCAGAGGTCTTTTGCAACTATATCTTGCTAGTCAGGCCGCACTTCGATTATGCGGTTCAGGCCCATTATAGAATGGATATCAATTCACTAGAGTCGGTGCAGCGAAGAACGACACAAAATGATTCTGACTTAGAAACCTTCCATATCAGGATAGGTTAAAGAAACTTAACTTTGCATTCCCTAGAAAGACGAAGAGTGAGGGAGTGCGATAGAAGATGGCGGTGAAGGAATCAATAAAGGAGATATAGATAAAGTTCTATAATATCTCGAAAGAGGATAGGACCCTGGAGCAACGGATTCGCTGATAAGTTTAGGTTTATATAAGAACATAAGAATGGAGGAAACGGCAGCGGCCTATTGCCCATACTGCAGTCCCTTTTACACCCAACCCCCATTAAGGTTCATATAAGGTTCAACCTATGCTTGAAGCTATTCAGCGATTCGAGTTAATAATGATGATATTTGGTAACTTGTTCCATTCATCCACCACTCTGTTTCCAAACCAGTGCTTACCTATTTCCACGCCTAAATCTAAATTTATTCAATGTAAAACCATTGTTACGAGTTCGCCCCTTGTTGATAGTTTGAGTACCTTGTAATGTCCCCTTTGTTTAGCCCTGACTTCCACTTATACACCTCTATCAGGTCGCCCCTCGCTCCCCACGCCTCGAGGAGTGCAAATTAAGAGGTTAACCTGTCTCTATACTCAAGGTTCCTAATGCCCGGATTAGTTCATATTCTCCCTCTGAATTCTTTCCAATGATTCTATATCCATTCTGTAATACGGTGACCGGTAGAACTGAACTGCATAATCCAGGTGTGGTCCTTGGCCAAGAGCAAGATACAGTTTTAGGATGACCTCGCTAGTTTTGTAACTAACACCCTTTATGTGAACCTGCTACTTTATTAGCCTTTGTTACGCAGCAAAAACACATTGTTTACTTGGTTTGGCTGTTCCCATTTCTTATCATATAACTCCTAAATCTCTCGCAGTCGGATTTCTTATGGCATCGTTGTTCATCTGGTATCTGGTTTTCCTGTTTACATCTCCTGTGCTGAGTACTTTACATTTGTCCACGCGGAATTTCATCTCGCCATTTTCTTTTAATTCATTCGAAATATTTGTTTAGATCTTCCAGTTTTGCCGAGTCCTCAGATTTAATAAGAAGTCGTATTTTAGTGTCATCAGCAATTCGGGCTTATGTTGCTGTCTGGCGTCGATATTCATGCTGTTTATGCGATATAATAAATAATAATGTTCCAAGTATCGAGCCTTGTGAACTCCACTTGTGACGCGGCTCCAATGGGATTTAGTGTCAAGTAATGCTCACTCTCGTTTCTTTTGCCCTGTAACCATGCCCTAATCCATTTAAGGATGTTACCTTTGATGCCATGAGCTTACCTTTCTAATTAGTCTTCGTGGGGACTCTGTCAAAGACTTGCTAAAGTCGAGATATACCACATCATAAATGTGCCCTCGGGCCCATTACAGATTCTGAAAAACTGATGAAAAGAATGCTAATAGATTAGTTAGACAAGAAAGCCTGCTTTGTGAAGCCATGCTAAATCATTGATCAATCGGTGCTTCTCCAGGTGATTTCTGAATAGAGCTTGGAAATGATTGCTTCCAGTAATTTGCTCTACTATTGATGTTAGACTGATTGGGCGGTAGAAGAGGATAGTGATCTATCCTTCTTGAAAATCGGTATTGCATTCTCTATCCTCCAGAATTTGGCACTACACCTGCTTTTAAGGACATGGTAAACAATCCTTTGCTAAGGGCATACTAAGCCTTTCCTTACATTCCTTTAATACTCTGCAACATTCCCACTGGGACCCAGGTGACTTATTAGGCTTTAGTTTGTCTATTTGCTTACTTCGCTAACATCGTTAATAGTCATACTTATCTCGGGCTTAATTTTTTCCACTATCTCTGAATAGAGTCGGTGCCCGGGTATCATGTTTAAATTTTCGGTGGTGAAAACTGTAGAAAATATTTATTCAAATTACGCCTATTCTTCGCTGTTATCAGAGCTCGCTATCTGACCGTATTGGTTCAATTCTTTCTTGTGTTTTAGTTTGATACATTGGCTGAACTTTGGGGTTTGTCTTCACCTCCCTTGCTATCCTTACCTCATTATTCTCTTGGGTTTTCCTTATCTCGGTTTTAACCCTACCGCCAATATCTTATAATAATCCTGAGATAAATTTCGCCACGCTTTTATCCTTCTACCTATAGCCTTCCCTTGGCCAATGATGTTCTTAAATAATTATTATCCATTTAGTCATTGTTGTCTGATCTGAGTTTTTTGTATGGTATGTTCTGCCTCGCGGCATTAAGTAACCTCATTATTTAAATTCGACGCGGAACTCGGCAGTCCTCAGATGTCGTAATCAGGTCGGAGTCATCTGTCAGGTTCACGCCGCTTACACCCTCTCAGCTGCCTCTTTAAATCCGTCAAAGTTTGCCTCTGAAATCTGGTACTTTAGTGGAATTTTCCTTATGTCTGCCCTGAAAATCTGGGAATCGAATTTCTTTCGACCGCTGTTTGCAAGTTCGCTCCTCACCGACATTGGGCACGAGGTTTTCTGTTCGATACAGAACAAAATCGGAGAGTATTATCACCCCATGTGGGTTCAGTTATATGTTGACTAGGAAACAGTCGTGATCGCCCAAGAAAAAAAATTTTCTGATTCTGCTACCTATAAGGTCAGTCCAATTTATTTGGCCATTTAAGTTAAAGTCGCCCACTATACAGACTTTGTTATGTAAGGAAGCCCTGGCGCATTTTCATCCCAGATAAAGTCTCTCATTGGCTCTATCAAGATTGGGAGGTCTATATATTACTCCTGTGATTATTTTTCCACTGTCGCTTAATTCTATCCAAATTGTTTCTGTATTCAGTCTAGTTTTTATTTCATTTATTTCACACTTCAGATTATCCCTAACATAGATTGCTACTGCACTCCTTTCCAGGTTTGCCTATCATTATGGAACAATTTGTAATCTCCGCACTTGGTATTCGACCGGCAACTCACCATTTTTCGGTACATACCAAGGCCCTAATATCATCCATTTTGTTTCTCATACTTCTACTGTTCGCGTAGTAGACATTTAAGTTAGTCGTGTTCTGAGTCCTCCCTTTACCGCGTTTAGTTTTAAACTCCCTGTTTAATTTAGTTTTGTCATCATTCCTAACACTATTTCCCTGTAATCTTTTACTTTGTTTACCCGCTCCCACTGCAGTTTCCCCCACCCCCGTGCCCATATGTTCCCCTAGCAGTTTAAAGACTTCGATATCCTTTGAACTGCCCCCTCTAGAGACCCAGCCAGGGTTGCCACCCCATCCCGAGACAGGTGCACCCCATCCCTAGCATAAAGGTCCCTTCTGCCGTAGAAGTTGTCCCAGTTGTCAATGAATGGGACAGATATTGACTTGCAATATCTGTCAAGACGGTCGTTGACACCAACCGCCCTTGACAACCATTCACTGCCAACTCTCCTTCTAGGCAGGACACGGCATATGATAGGGATCCCTCCCTTAGACCTAATACGATCTATAGCTGCCTTGAACTTATCAAGAAGCTCCTCGCTCCTACACCGGCCAATATCATTGCCTCCTGCACTGAGGCAGATAATGGGTTTGTTCCCATTACCAGACAAGATATTGTCCATCCTGTCAATTATATCCCCCACCCCAGCTCCTGGCAAACACACCCTCACCCTATTTTTGTTTATACCACAAAAGGCCCTGTCCAAGTACCTTACCTGTGAGTCACCAACAATTAAAGTTTTTATACCTTCCTTGTCATCCCTGTCCCTGACTGTACTAACGTCCAATTCGTCTATCAAGGGACTGAACGAGTTGGTACACTTAGCTGTTGTTGTCGTTGTTGTCGTATCCTTGGTGTACTTCTTCACCACCAGCTTGGTCCTCCTACTCCTCACAATCTTCCACTCGCTTGAGTTTTCGTCAGACACTGGCTTTCCCTGTCCAGCCACTCCTTTTAACCTTGCCAGCTCTTCCCTTAATTTTAGGTTCTCCAACGTGGCCCTCTCAATTTCTTCCTTGGCCCTCGCCAATTCTTCCATGGACCACTCCAGTTTGGTCAACAAACCCGCACAACCAAGACCGCACATAGCGCTGGCCATATCTGATAATTATCCCTCGGGAGCTAACCCTGCCGTGACCTTTCCCCTAGTGAGGTCAGAAAACAACTGAATGAGATCAGAACACAACTGAGGAAGAAACTGGTTCACAAATAGGGTAGTGGACGAGTGGAACAAGCTTAGCAACTTTGTAGTACGTGCGGGAACTCTGGAAAGTTTCAAAAGGAGGCTAGATAGATTCATGGATGAAAGAGAGTGGTAGTAACTCTCGACAGGAGCTGCCATGCACAGGCCAACCGGCCTATTGCAGACTCCTTATTTTCTTATGTTTTTATGTAAACACCGCTTGCGTGAGGGAGTATAAATTGGAGGCAGCAGCAACTCGCCTGGACGCGGCTAGGAGGCGGCACGACAGAGTCAAGTTAGCGTCAGGTCAAGCGTCAGGTGCATGTTGGGTTGGGCCATGGTTTCTCAGTGCTTGGTCGGCTTGATGGTGTGTGTTGTTTTCTTGTTTGGAGGAAATGTCTTGGTCTTCTGTCTTGGTATTCTTCTTAGCTTGATGTTAATTTTCTTCTAACTCTCCTCCTCTTCTTGCTCGCTTGAAGTGTCCATTCATTCGTGTTTGGGTCTTGTTGTTCGTCTTCCTCGTGTCTAATGTCGTCATAGGTGTGGAAGAAGTCGGAGACGGTGAGGTTGACCACGTGGGCTTCAGCTCCACGGGCCTCGTGGTGTTCTTGATTCTGTGTGACGGGTATCTTTTCTTGAGTTTTCTTTTATTGGTTTTTCTTTTCTTGGTTTTTCTTTTCTACTGTTTTTTTTTCTTTTCTTGGGAGCGTACAGCAAGGAGGGCCTCTTTGTAGCTCAGTTTCTTGTCGCGTCGAGCCTGGCTATCCTGCATTCCTCCTTCCATTTCGGGCAGGTCCGATCGGCGGAGGAATGTGGGCCGCCACCCGCAGCGCATTTTTTTACTGTGTTGGAGCAGACCGTGTAGCGGTGTCCGGGGCTGCCGCACAGGGAGCAGGTGTCCTCCTGCGCCTCACACTTGTTGACAGTGTGTCCGTAGTGCTGGCATTTGTAACAGCATTTCGGTCTGCAGTAGGGCTTGACTGGCACAGTTACCCACGCCAGTTGAGCCTCCTTGGGTAAGGTTGCATGGTGCCCAATGAGGGCAGTGGTGTCGGACAGCTTCTTCACAACTTGGAGTTGTCCCTTGAGGAGCTCACTCAGCTCTGCTTGGTCCACTTGGGCAATTTCGGCGTGGGAGATTACTCCCAGCTTCAGGTTGTCCCACTTGTAGGCAATCATTTTAAATGGAATGCCGTTGATGTCTGGGATCTCCGCGAGCTGTACGGGCATACCTTTCTCGGCGAAGGTGATCTTGATGTCACCATGGAGCTTTAGTCGTTCCACCTTGGTGACCCCCATGATCTCATGAGTGTCAAAGAACTTCTTGAGAACTAGGAGGTTTAATTTCTTGGGGCAGGTCGGCGTATCCGGTCGTATCCGCGCCACGTTATCAAACTCGTAACCGTTCATGGTGAGAGAGGGTTCCTCCAACAGTACTTCTGTGGCAGCCTCTTTAATAGCGGCGCTCAACAAAGCGGAAGTGTTGTCCATTCCGGCGAGGGTTGGGTCTATTAGATTGGCTCTGGATTTTGATACGGATGCGTGCGCAAATGTATTAGCTTTGGCATCCTATCAAGAGTTATAACGTAGATTCCCTCACCGAGACTTTCCATTTCGACCTACTGACACCGATCTCGAAGGAGTTTCTGGGACGCAGCTGAACATTGCAGGGAAAGTGACTTTATCACTACGATTCTCTAGACGTGGTATTCCCTTTTATGCAGATTTTTATGTAGTCCAGCAATTTAGTGTACCAGGTGACGGGTTGATAGGTCTACCGACACTTAGAACAAATTTTATAGATGTTCGTCCACGTAATAATACTATTATGTTTAAGGGTGTTTCCTACAGTGCTATGAGTAACTCTGCACCGTTGTTCTCCGCAAGGTTGAAAGTGTTATCCACCATTCCCATTAGGAGGAAGGCGGATAATGAGTCAAACTTTAATCACAAATTATATATACCATATCACTCAACGAACGTGGCAGTGTGTATTTCTTGTGTTTACCCAGAACCGTTAACTCGTCCATTGGGGCAAGGATGAATCAGGAATTCCTCCAGAAGAGGATCATCACACAGGAAGTGGCTTTCACAGCACCAATCCAACATTACAGACTCAAGCTTTTCAAGTTTGCCCTAACAACGCCACAGTCATAGGTCAGCTGTTGCTACCATGAAAGACCAACAAGTCAAAGTCTCTCAGCACCTGCTCGCTGCACATTCAGGAAAAAAACATCACTTGAGTTAGTATTTAAGCATGAGAGCAGCGAACAGCCACCTGGTTGTTGTTAATGTGTCTCAGCTGTGACCCCAGAAAACGCGCATTATATGAGTTTAAATGCCATCAGCATATGTTTAATGCATAAAATTTTTCTTTAATACAGCTAATGGCAACTATCCTGGAATTCATCTTTAAATGACTTCCTATCACAAATGCAGTGCCAGAAATGATTTTCTCAACCCCTAATTTGTAGAAATTGATTTATCACACAGGTTATTTACAGAGCCGATAAACCGAGAAGGTTGGACAACTACAGCTGGCTGCCACCAGCTGGGAAGCTCGCCCCAACTAGTGACGTCACAACCAATCACAGAGCTTTTCGCAGTCACGTGGCTTTTTAGCAACTTTAACCTTTATTTTTGAAACTTTTTGGCCCACTTTCTTAAAAAATATCATTACCATAAGGAATTTAAGCGCTTTCTTTACCCATTGACCTGCCATCTTAGGAAAAAATTCCGACCGTCAACTCGTCCATTGTTGTTACAGTCCTCACATTGTTCACAACCTCAGCTGGCATGATGATCGACTGGTCGAGATCGAGCAGCTCACCACTTTCCTCCAGAAATGGGTTTCCCAGGTCCTTGAATGCTTTAATGAGACTGCTCGCATCAGCCTAGAAATGAAGAGACACCTATTAGATAGTGCTAACAATGATGTTTCAAGTTAATGAAAATTATTCTTAATAAAATCACTCAAATGAAAAACAAAAGGCTTAATTACTAGTTTTGCATTAATGAATGTACATAAAAGATGGCTTTTTTGTTTGGTTTCTCTTTTTTTTTTATAAAAAATTTAAATTTTCAACTCTTCATAAATCTTTAACGTTAATTTTCAAAATTACTAAAATTTCAATATATTATTTTTCAAAGTCAATTTGCAGAACTCCTCAAAGCAGATTTACTCTACTTCTTATCTTACTGTAATTACTTAAATTTCTGGCTTTCATTCTCTCAGATGATTTTGCATATTTTTTCATTACTTATTCTGGTGGATCTTATCTCACACACACACATATTGTACATCTTATTTTCAATTGTTCAGCTGATCTCTCATCTCACAATTGATGATGGTACATCTGACAGCAGGCAGAGATGGCAGAGATACAGAACAGAGTTAACAATTGCAGATGGCAGGTCGCCCACAGACACTTGCTTACTGTTCACTAACTTTCAGCTTCCATCTATTATGAGTAATCAAATCGTTACTGGAGACGTGGAGTTTCTTGACTACATTATCCACTACGTACTAACTACCTAAAGTTACTTGTATTGACAATATCGATTGTACCTCCTCTTTGGTAACTAATTTCTGTGGCACAGCCTCACTCAGCAATGGCAGTTGCTTATTGGGCGGCTTAGTTTCAGCACTCGTACTGGGAACAGGAGCTTTTCCAGTAGTGGAGGGACCAGCTAGTCAATGTTCTACACCGAGAATGTCCATCCCAACAACTCCACAAGAATCTTCTTCTCCATCTCAAATCGGGGCACACAGCAACCATCGAATCCACAGTGACCACCATCCCATCCGTACTAACACTTCCATGAACTGTTAGGTTGCACCATTGCATGCTTCCCTCACTCCATCAGGTTTGGCATGACAACATCTACCTTTTTAGGTGCCTATGTGGTGGATCCTTAAAGATCGACCAATGGGAAAGGGTTTTCCAGAACAGTGTGTGTCACTACTCTGGGCCAACACCTTGTCACACCTCTCTCCCTCCTTGCTTCTAGCAGCTGTCGTTCACAAGTAGTTTGGACGTTGCAAACATGACTGGAGCCAACACAGTAACTTTGGACTAACACAATTAAGGTCATTCCCTCCCTGCCAAGCCAATTAATGCAAGGCCACCTGGGTCAAGGCTACGTCGTTCCTAGATATTTGCTTCTAACCAAATGACTGTGGTAGCTGCAGTCCACCAGATAGTGTCGTTGGGTTGGCAGTCTGGTTGGAACACTGATGACAGGATCCCAGCTGGGGACATCTCTGTGTCTGGCATAAACAAGTTGATGAAAAAGCTTGCTGGCAGTGACACTACGTCATTCCCTCCATCAGGTTTCTCTGCATCACCCGACAGGAATGAGTCAGCGGAGGTGCATATATATATATATATATATATATATATATATATATATATATATATATATATGCATATATATATATATATATATATATATATATATATATATATATATATATATATATATATATATATATATATATATATATATATATATATATATATATATATATATATATGCAAGTAAATCACTGTAGGTGCGCGTGATCTAGGTATATGCTGATAACCACAAGGAAAGAAAACACAGAAGTTCCCAAGCGCTTTCGTGTAATTCACATCTTCAGGGGTGAGTACGCGCTTAGTACTTCACGCTATATATATATATATATATATATATATATATATATATATATATATATATATATATATATATATATATATATATATATATATATATATTGATTTCTGAACTTTTGATAATTTTGGTTTTGTTTTAGGAACAGATACAAGGTTGCTAACTCTTATCTGGGGTGGGCGCTCCACAAGTTCTCCACGCCACCATTGACACAATATTTGTGCCGCCGCCAGAAACATTTTATCACACCCAGTGAATGTTATTGACTTATACTAGGCTATATTTTGTAAGTTTTATAAATAGTATATATATAGAAAAGAAGGAGGAATAACATAAAATTAACCTTTATGTAAGAATTCGCATAAGTAACTTCTCTACATTAAGCTTGTCATTTGTATTCAAGAAAAATACAAGTGATACATTTCACACAACTGTGGTGCTCTTTCTAGATGACTGTCAGCCAACAGATGGCGCTGAACGTCTCTCGCTCCGTCTTTCCTTAACATAAGAGTATATTTCTTATTTTTGGAAATTGCTGCACTCGACTTTGGTTGTATGATAGATTGTGGCAATAACTTGAGAACAAAACTCCATGTTACACCATTCTCAGTGATATACTACCCACGAGACCGGAAATGAAACAACTCCCTAATTCCCAAGCCTCCTCGGCTTATTGACTGTAACTCACACTACAGCTGGGGATGTAATCAACAGAGGCACCACCAGCTTCCATACTACCAACCACATGGATGAAAGTTTTATGCTGTCAACAACTTACATCGACTTTCTAATTGACTGAAGTATTTACTTAATGTTCCACGCCTGTTCCAGATAAATAATCTTCCATTTTTTTGTGATAATTACTCCACGAATCTTATTGTTAGATATTTTGGAACTGTGTCATCGTCATATACTTGTTCGTGGCCAATCTCTCACATTAACAATTATTTGTCGAATTCAGAGATTATTATTAAACTAGATACCGAAATTGAAATTGAAATACTTTAATGACCATAAAAGTCTTACATCAAACGTACAGTGTAGTATACTACTCCCCCCTCACCTTTGCCATCCCCTTCTGGGGTTTACAAAAAGTTATAAATGTTAATACAATAATAATTTTTGCATCAATGAAATAGTTCAGTTTGGCATGAACACAGTACTACATTAAAAGAGTAGATAATGTAATCCTACGCAAAATTAAATGTCATATCCTTGGAGTAAAATTTTTATACATTGTAAGAATTATTTTAATCTTTCCTTTATTAATCATCCAAAAAATTGGTTTCTTTAAAGAAGTGATCTCACTGTTCCTGTACCGTTGGATTTTTTCACCACCCGCCCCTCCACTTATCTGCCAGTAATATTTGTATCCCAATCTTAGTCTCATTATAACAGTATCAGCAGATGTTAGTCCCGTAAGTTACACTGGTGTTTTGTAAAACAAACAAATACAGTATTGCTGAAAACTCTCGCTACCTATGGCAATCACGTCTCTTGTTTTTTCCCATTCCTCTCTTTTTCTTTTCATTTGCCTCTTTATCGTTCTAATACTTCCATTGCTAACAATATCTATACACATATTTTCTGCAACTTTTTTGGCCATTTCATTTAAATGAATCCCATGCGATTAATCCATACAAACTGCACAGTACATTCCATTTCTTGCATTACTAAGACCAGTCGTTTACCGATATTAACAATATGAAAGTTACATGGAATTTTACACTGCAAAGCTTGCAATGCACTTTTACTTTCGACAAAAATATGCTTCTTTGCATTTCTCTATAGCAACCTGGAGTCCTTCACATATTGCGTGTAGCTCAGCCAGCGTGGATGAGGTGTTGTTACGAATTTTCTTACAAACCGTTTCATCTGCATAACACTCATTGATAAAATATTCCCCAATAAAAACACCACATCCCGCTTGACCGTTATTTAATACTGATCCATCACAATATATATGTACAGTGTTTCGCCTGGGTAACTATTTATTTTCTCTAAAAGACATTTCGTAAATAACTGAGATGACAATCATCTTTTTTCCCATTAAGCTGTAAAATATCTACTGCAATGCATCCTTCCTTCCATGATCTAAACCTTAAATAAGTTTGTAATGAAATGCAATATTTATCTACGCCATACTCCATCATAATATTATACAGTAGTAGGGTGTGTCATACGGAGGCGAATTTTTTTTTTTGAGTTTGAAAAATCGGCCCATGGTATTAATGATGTAGTTCTATGTGCAGAATCATGTGATATCTTCAGATTTGAAAAGTTTTCATTTTTTGCTAGGTAAAGTTTAACTTGAAATCTTATGAAAATTCAGTATTCGCACCCTTTTACCAACACCACTAAATAGCTTATTTAAAGTAAAGTAAATGTACCAGGTTAATTTATTAGGATGAAAATGATCCAGAATAGTGAAACGAATGATCTTGACACATTTATTAAATTTAATATTCCTTTAGAAAACAAAATCATCAAATACAAAAACCGGATTTACTACTACGACCCGGTGTTGCTGCACACCATAGAGAACATGTCTTTCTTGCTTCTGTTTCTACTCATCACCTCCCTGCTGACCACCTGAGCTCGGATGTAGCCTTCCCTCCTCTCCTGGCTGTACACGTGACTGCTGGCCTCGCTCACTTGCTGTACACAACGCTCTATACTCTGGGTGTGCGAGGGCCAGGCAGGGACATGCATAGGGTTGTCAGGAAGCTCTGACTTGAACATTGGTGAGGCTGCAGGTAAGAGGGCTCACTGCCAGCCTGGATGTTATCCAGATCTATGAGATCAGTGAGGGTCTTGGCACCTAGATTGACTTCAGGAGTCTTCCTGACCCTGAAGGAATCGTCACCAACTGATTCGTCATGCCCAGATCCTCTCATAAGTCTCATATCCAAGATCTTTTTGACTGCCACTCTTCTCTCCTCCTCATCCTTACTGCAGAGCATTGTCTGCAGAACTGCCTCAGGATGAGCATACCAGGAAGATCTCCTCACAGTCTGCTCCACAATCTGAACAACCTTCCTTGGCTGACTCCTCAGGAGCTCAAGCTGGAAGAGAACATGCCTCGGACCTTCGGAGAACGATGACTTGACCTTGGTGTTGAACCAATTTGGCAAGTAGACACTCACGATGAATTGGACAATAAGTCTCAGGTTGTGAAGCTGGTTCCCTTTCAGTTTATGATGAGCGACCCAAATTCTGCAGAACCTGAGAGCCGTTGTGAGCCACCTAGAATGTGAGACTGGACCTATCTGCAGGTAAGGGAAGTCTATCAGGCATGACCCCAGTTTTGATGGCACTGCAAATCATGTAACCATAGTACTGGTCAGTACTCAGGTCGTCAATGACAGTATGTGCAAGCTCAACGAGTGGAGGAGCCAACTGTGATTTTCAAAGCTCGGATTTATTTCTAACTCAGTGGCAGAGTCCAGCATCTTGCCAAGAGGACCAGACCATCTGTGGTTTGAAAGAGTCTTGCCATCCAGCTCCTGGATCAGATGTCTGAGTGGCAACTCGTTGGTGTGGAGGTCACAAACAATCCAGACCAGCTTCCTCACAATCTTCCGCTCTATCCACTGTATGACCCCCCCTTGCCACCCTGTGTTCGTGTTGGTGCTGTCCCCTCCAATGGCCTGCAGGGTCTGGTCTACATTCCTCTCTCTGAGCCAGTTCACAATGTTATCTGCCACTATCTCAGCTGGTTTCCTGATGTCATCTTTCTCTGGAGTGAAATGCCACAAATACTTCCCTCCTGGTTCACTGCAGCAGGAGTAGTGTTCCTCCTTCACCATGGCAGGGAACAACTTGTCAGAATCTCTAACTTTCATGAACACTTTAGTGTCATCCCTTCTCCCATCAAAGAACAAACAATTGATTCCATTTTCTCTTATCCCCTTATCAAACTCCTCTTCTAGGTTATTGACAAGTTTCTTTTGAGCTTGTTACTTTGTTATGATCTTTCTGAACATCACATCATCAGGTGTTATCCGTCACCGTCAATCCAGCAGCTGTTGCTATCTCTGCAGTTTCTCTGAGACCAGTGTGGTGTCGCATGCTGGCCAGAGCTATGCTCGGGATATCTTTCCTATTTCGAATCTTATGCCTGGAAGGTTTGGGATCATTATTTTCTGGGTTAGGGACAAAGTCACCATTCTCCTGGTCAGCACTCGGATCAGCCATGGAGAAGTCATTAAACTCTGAATCAGCTTGACTCCAATCATCGGCCTTTTTTACCTCACCCTGGGCCTTCTCAAGTCTCTTTTCCTCGGCAACTCTTCTCCTCTTCTGTCTCTCTGTGGCAGCCTCCTGTCTCTTGGACTCCGGAATATCTTGGCTAGAAATCATGAGAGCCCCTATACTGCCAGTCTTCTCTCTCTGTACTTTGACAAATGCCAGTTCGATCACAGGAATCTTCAGTTCCGCTTGCAAATACAGGAGATGTGGGCCTCAGATTTACAGTCACGATCGCATCCAAACTCAGGACAGAGAACAATTGGGCACTTACCAAGTAATTATGTCAAATAACTGGTCAGTTGCTTGGCAAAGCTGTCCTTAACTGCAAGTTTTCCTCTCCCAAGAGATATCTCTTGCCTTTTTCCCAACTAGCTAGCAGTCTCTCACTAATCTTCTTCTGACTTGTTATGACTGGAGGCTTGAACTGAGCGTTAGCCAGAGTGTACTGTGCCAAGACAGCTTTGGTCATATCACTGACAATGTCTTTGTTTGTGTAAGTTCTTTGGTTCTTTTCACTGATTTGCCTGATTAAAACACCGTATCTCAAAGCATCTCTCAATGTAGGCAACTCCGACTTCAGGGCTCTCTCCCAGACCCAAGATAGTGACTGAGATGGCTGGATTTTTGGTTCCTCGTCCTGACACAAGCAGCCATCGCAAATATTATCAACTTATAAATGCATCAGAATCTGAAACAGAAAAAAATATTGTTAGTTGGGTTGTTAAAGGATGAAGTCAGAAAGCAATGTTCACTATTTAATTGTAATGCACTAATGCAGCTGTACGTTAGATTTTCGATAAATTTCACGCTAAAATTTACCTAGCAAAAGGTTGCAAAATATTAAAACTGAAAATGTTTTCTGTTTATATACACTAAAATCTACCAAAAAAGTGATGGGCCATTAGTTTTAGCTGATCTTCCCTCCTATGACACACCCTAATGGGGTAACCCAGGTAATTTGTATTGTGTAGCCCGGAAAGTTCTGTGATATTGCCCGGGTAAAGTGTGTGATGTAGCGAAGGTAAGTTGTGTGGTGTACACCGGGGGAGTTGTGTGGTGCTGCCTGGGTAAGGTGTGTAATGCAAGCCAATTAAGTTGTCTGGTACAGCCAAATAGAGGAGTGTGATGTAGCTCGAGAAATCTGTGTGGTGCAGCCCGGACGTGGTGAGTCGTGTAGTCTAGGTGAAGTGTGTGGTGTAGCCCAGATAAATTGTGTGGTGTAGCTCCTGTCAAGAGTGTGGTGTTGTCCTGGAAGTTGTGTGGTTTAGCCCGGGAAAGTTGTGTGGTGTAGCCCGGATGTGGTGTGTGGTGTTGCCCAGGATTTTTTTGTGGTACAGCCGGGTGAACTATGTGGTGTATCCCATGTAAGTTGTGTGGTGTAGCCCCAATGAGGTGTGTGTATGTAATGGACATGGAAGAAACTCTTCATTTTGTACATGATTTATGTAGGATAGCAAATACAACAGGATTTAGATTCATGGCGAGAGCAATTACCTTAGGCTGTAACACAAACCCATTACACAGAGTGGCGAATCTAGTTATGGAGAGGTCAGCTGGCGCTACAAAATTTGCTCCATACATATCAGATCTGAATCCTTTTATGATAGTGCATGAGGTATACTTAAGTAAGAAATTTATCCCGGATTTTCAGCGCAAGTCGTTCACCAGGCTGAGACTAATGTCACACAACTTTAAGGTAGAGACTGGCAGGTGGAGTCGCACACCAGCAGAGTTGAGAGTATGTCAATGCGACGACAGCCATGTACAAAGTGAACGACATGTGTTGATTGATTGTCCGCTCTCTGCACATTGTCGTGAAAGGTATCACATGCTGACTTTGTCCAGTATCAGTGAACTCTTAAATGAAAATGTATATGTGCCTGAATTATGTAATTATGTACATGAGGTACTAGGAATCTATAGTTTAGTTTGAAATTGCCCCTTACATGTTATGTTTTGATTTAAAATATTTTGTTGGTCAAATGTATTTTGAATTCTTTGTATATATTTACCATGTATTTATACTTTTGTTAATAAACTACTAACTAACTAAGTAGTACAGGTAAGTTGTACGGTGTATTCCGGGACGTTGTTAGGTGAATCACAGTTGAGATGTTCGGCATAGCCCTGGAAAGTTGTGTGGTATAGCCCGGGCGAGGTGTGTGGTGCAGCCCAGGTAAGTTGTGTGCTGTTTCCCAAGTGAAGTGTATGGCAGGTAAGTTGTGTGCTGTATCTTAGGTGAGGTGTGTGGTGTAGCCAAGTAAGTTGTGTGGTGTAACCCGAGAATGTTGTGTGGTGTAACCCGAGTGAGATGTGTGGTGTAGACTAGGTAAGTTGTATGTTGTAACTCCGAAGAGGTTGTGTGATATAGTTCAGGAGGTTGTGTGGTGTAGCCTGGGAAAGATGTGTGGTGAAACCCAGATGTGGTGTGTCGTGCAGCCCAGGTTAGATGTATGGTGTAGCCCATGTAAATTGTGTGGTGCAGTCCGGTAAAGATTAGTGTTGTAACCGCGGTGAGGTGTGTGGTGTAGCCTCGGAGAGTTGTGTGGTGTAGCTTGTGTGAGGTGTGTGGTATAACCCAGCTAAGTTGTGTGGTTTAAGCTAAGAGAGTTCTGTGGTGTAGCCCGGGAAAGATATGTGGTGTAGCCCAGGTAATTTGAGTGGTATAGCCGCCATGAGTGATGTAGTGTTGTCCACGTAAATTGTGTTGTGTAGCCTGGTTTACGCGTGTGGTGTACCCCCGGGTGCGGTGTGTGGAGTAGCCCGGGAAAGTTGTATGGTGTAGCCTGAGTGAAGGGTGCAGTGTAGCCCAGATAACTTGTATGATCTAGGCCAAAAAAAGTTGTGTGGCGTAGCCCGGGAAATATATGTGGTGTAGCCCGGGTAAGGTATATGTAGTCGTCGGATTGATATTTGCAGTGTAGCTCACGTAATTTATGTAGTGTAATAATAATAACAATAACAATAATAATAATAATAATAATAATAATAATAATAATAATAATAATAATAATTAGTTCACAGTAAATAAAATTTATAATAAAAAATAAATAAAAATAAAAAATAAAATAATAATAACAATAACACTAATAATAATAATAATAATAATAATAATAATAATAATAATAATAATAATAATAATAATAATAATAATAATAATAATAATAATAATAATAATATTAATAAAGAACCATAAAGCAATACAGAAAATGAAAAAGAGATCACTAGTGAGAAACGATATAATATATCGCTTCTCACTATTATTATTATCATGTATGTTGTTTTATCAATAGTAACAGAAACAATTGAGACCCTGCAATTGTGTGTCAATGAGGCAGAAAGTCAGACCAGCAATCTGGGACTTGGTCACAATTTTCGTGATGCCATATGACAGCAGGGTCTGCCATTAGACAATACATTATGCTTCCAATTCTTCCCAGACGGTAGTACCTCCCTGATTGATCGTTTACATGGTATAGCCCATGTAAGATGGATGATGTAGCCCATGTCTGTTGTGTGGTGTCGCCCGGGAGAAGTGTTTGGTGTAGCCCTGGTAAGCTGTGTGGTGTAAACCAGGAAAGTTGTGTGGTGTAGCCCGGGTAAGGTGTTCAGTGTAGCCCATGTAAGATGTATGGTGTAACCCGGGAGAGGTGCATGGAGTTACACCATACATATTGGTAAGTTCTGTGGTGTTGCCCGGGTGAGGTGTATGGTGTAGCCCAGATAATGAGGTAAGTTGTGTGGTGTAATTCTGCTGAATTGTTTATTGTATCCCGGGTAAACTGTGTGGTGCAGCCTGGGTGAGGTGTGTGATGTAGCCCGAGTAAATTATGTAATGTAGCCCTGGTAATGTTGTGGTGTACCCCTGGAGAAGTGTTTGGTGTAGCCGAGGTAAGTTGTGTGATGTAGCCCGTGAAATTTGTGTTGTATAGTCCTGCTAAGGTCTGTTGTGTTGCTCGGGTGAGGTGTGTGTTGTAGCCAAGGCAAGGTGAGTGGTGTAGCCTAGGGTGAGGTTTGTGATGTAACCGGGTAAGTTCTATAATATACTTTTGCCTGTAGATGTTGTGTGGTATAGCCCTGGTGAAGTGTAATGTGTAGCCCAAGTAATTTTTGTGATGTAGCCCAGGAAAGTTATGTGGTGTAACCCGAGTGAGGTATGTAGTGTAGCCCAAGTAAGTTCTGTGGTGTGTAGCCCAGGGAAAGTGTGTTGTGTAATCTAGGTAAGTTCTGTGGTGTGACCCGAGTGAGGTGTGTGGGGTAGCCCTGGTAAGTTTTATGCTGTAGCCCGAGAAGGTGAGCGGTGTAGCCTTTGGTGGATGGTGAGGTGCGTGCAGCAAGTGGCAGATAAAACACACTTAGTATACCCTCAAGGCGCACGCCCTCACACTTCAATTTCTTCATGAATACAAATGACATTTTACAGAAAACTGTTTTCAGTGTTAGATGATCCCGTCAGAGTGACACACGACTCAATACAAAGTCAACTTGGTAGTCATGATGGCCCCAGCACAATATATCGCCTTGAACAGTTGTTAGGTCAAACTTATATTATTATTATTATTATTATTACTATTATTATTATTATTATTATTATTATTATTATTATTATTATTATTATTATTATTATTATTATTATTATTATTGTTATTATTATTATTATTGTTATTATTATTATTATTGTTATTATTATTATTATTATTATTATTATTATTATTATTATTATTATTGTTATTAATATTATTAACATTATTGACAAACAAATAACATACGAGGTGAATGCCAAAACATATATGCGGTGATACACAACGATAATATAACATGTCATATATGGCTGCATTTGTACGGAGTTCGTGAATTTACTGAAATTACTGGAGATATTGGAGGGAGTGCTGGGTCCCTGTGAACCCACGTATCACAACTCTCTCCATTTACGTTTAATATTTCGTCCACTACCATAATTCATTATTAAAATCTTGAAAACTGTTGGATTTAGATGCCACGTGGTTATTATTGTGTGCATTCCTGCCCTGTCTCCCAGAAGATTATTATGTTACCCCATAGGCGTTCGATCGGGTTTAGGTCGCAACCCTTTGCTCAGCCAACTCAGAAGCCGAATGTCCCGCTTCTTGTCAAACCATTGTCTGATGATCTTTGCAGTGTGGACTGGAGAGTTATACTGCAAGAATGACTAATATCGTGTTTATGTTTTTAATCATTGGTAAATCTTGCATTGGGCTGATGGTAAAATATTATCGCTGCAATTCAACAGCTGTGTTTTATAAACATGAAACCAGGTTTGTGATTACACGAGACCATTAACAATAAAAAAATAGAGATGTGTCTTTTAATGCGTAAAATATATAATTAATACAAAAAACAAACATTATAGATTAAACATATTACAATTAGGATGTGTCATTAATTAGAATCTGGAAGAGATTGTTGGAGAACTATGTATGGAAAACTTCTGAAATAAGAGGCAAATGAATAGGTTATAAATACTTCCAATAATATTATCCACTAAGGATAAATTACCCTGTGATTTCAGTCAGTTCACCCACACCGTACAGATGCATCCATACATAACACGTCACAAGCTCGCTGTTTGTCACCTCATAGATGTTTTGGCGTTCGCCTCGTTTATTATTTGGTGGGGAACAGCAAAGATGACCATGGGTGGTAGTCACACAAGTATTTTTTTTCTATGTGAAGATGACCCGACCCATTAATCAAGACCCTCATGCTTATATTACCGATGTCGATGACGATCTTACATTTTGTTTTTGGTTTGTAGGAGTCTTATGGTGAACCTCTACTTTTTGCAGCCTGTTTTGAATTATTCCCGGTGAAATATTCAGTTGCAATTGGTATCTCAAGACAACTGCATTTGTAATAGGGGAATGTCTACCTCAGCCGGGGTAATCTTTCTGGACCTGCCACACCTTGGGTGGTCTCGAAACTCCAAGATCTCTCTCTATGCCAGCTGGCATACCTAGAGAACTTGTCTCAGAGTGCACCCAACCTTCAGAGCGGGCTGGTTCGTGTTCATATTTGTTGACCGTACGAGTGTCAGCCCGGTTTTTCAGGTAGAATTGAATTGAATTGAATTGAAACAGTTTATTTAGCCAGAAAAAACACAGATACAGAGTGGATAATAATAACAATATTAACATGGCTGACCCAGTTGAGAACCTGAGCTCTGTTTTAGGCACCTGATATATAATATACGTATATCTCAAGGAAGTATTATGTAACATTTAGTATCATCTGTAATAGTACAATAGTATGGTGGTGTTACGAACCCCGCCACCAATTGTCATGATCTACCTACCCAGCACTACGAACCACGCCATCTATTGTCTTGATTTACCTACCCAGCACCACGAGCAACGCCATCTAGGGACGAAACACGAGTATGACTCGTCTTAGTTACCACTCCGGGGTTTCCCTTCTCCATATCCTGGTTGTTGCGTCACCTCCTCAAAGTCTTCTTCGTCAGCTCCAATTCGAGGAGAGAGCACTTCACTCTGGGAAGTGACCACAGGATCACCTATCCTGGAAACCTATGGTGCAGTGACTACCTACCGTCTTCTACAATACTCAGCCTTGCTCGTCAGCCATCTCAGCTCCGCACTTAGGTATTTGTAATCTTATATTGTCTCCCCCACGTCCACTTGCTTCAAATTATTGCATGTTGTATAAATATGTATATACTGTTAATGTTTAGGTTAAGTATGGTTAAGGGTAACTTATAGGAAGCTGAATATTTTGTTAAGGAATTTATGGTACTTTATTATACACAACAAAAACTCGCATCCTTTGTCTACCCTTTTATAGTCCGATTGTCTTTGTTGTTTTTTTTTTGTTGCCTGTTGGGATTTGGGTAGACTTTTAACTATATTCTAAATCCCCAACTCGTAACAAATGGCGACCGTGACAGGACCCGAACTTAAGTACCATATTCTTTCCTCCCTTGTAACTCCTTATTAATTATTCCTCCCAGTCACTTCTGTTCACAATTGCTTTACGGTGGTTTAAAGTTTCCTTCATATGTGTGTGCATATATTGGTATTACCGTACAGTAAGAGTGACAGACGTAGAATATTAGGTTCCAAGTGTCATAAGGCTTACCTGTTATTACACGTGGCAGTCGTGTAGTAAGTCTTATCGAGTGTAGGGAAGAATCCGGATCTGTTTAATGCCGTACCCTCACTCCAGAGTAGGCTGTTCCATAGTCACTAGTTTAGGGTGAAGTGATATCTTGGGATGCCCTGCTCTACCAGGACCCCATAATTATAAAGCCTCAATTATTGTTCTTCTCATTTGGGGTCAATCAAGTTACTCAAGGGTTGTTAATCCGGATCTTTATATAAATGCCGTAATACGCCCTTCCTCTTTCAAGTATCTCAGGGTTGTTTATCCGGATCTTTATATTAATGCCGTAATACGCCCTTCCCGTTTCAAGTCTCTTATCCTTATCTAAGGATATTCTCAGAAGAACAATAATCATAAGTGTAATTTCCCCAGGTATAACTTGGTTAGTTTCCGGGACTTTCTGGTTATCCACTGCCGTGATATTTTCTGGGGTAATCCACTTATCTTTTGACCATTAATTAATTTATCTAGGTTTTCTTAATGGCCACCTCAGGATTTGTTAAACTTGGTAGTCCTGGAGGAGTGGAAGAGCAAGATACCATTTCACATCTTGAAGCATGTGGAGGATCGTGGAGAGGTTAATTTAGGACGTGAGGCTGAGCTGGCTGATGCGTACGCCTTGCTGGTGGAGTCACTGTGGTGGAGTCCTCCTCTGATGATAACCTTGGGGACGTGAGTGGTAGGTCGAAAAGTCCCACACCTACCCCCCCTGATGCAACCAAGTTTTATTGTTCTTACTGTAAAAACCCAGGCCATACGATCCAGTCTTGTAAACACCCAAAGTGTCGAACTGCTAAAAGTAGTTCCCTGGATCCTAAATCCAAACCAATAGCAACCACCAGTGTGGAAAGGCCCCATCAGGATCTCTTCTCTTCATTCACCTATGAGGGAAAAATTTCAATCATAGAGGGGTCTCGTTCTTTCCCTATTCGTATACTACGTGATACGGGCGCAGCACAATCTATCCTCCTGTTTAACGTCATTCCTGATATATCTACCGCATTTACGAATGAGTGTTCTAATTTCAGATCTCTCATCCCATTCTTCCTATCCCTAAGCTAAAGTGCACCTCCAATGTCCCTTGATTACTGGGAAGTGCAAGTAGCCATTAGGAAAGATCCAATGCCTGTGAGCGGCATTCATTTATTATTGGGTAATGACTTGGTAGGAGATCAGTGGTTCCCAACATAGTTGACTCTCCCTTACCTGTCAACTCCACCACTGACCTTGAAGAAACTATTCTTCACCTTTTCCCATCTTGTGCTGTCACCCGGTCACAGAGTGTGCGAAATGGGCCCTCTTCATCTAAAACCACCTCCAATATCTTCCTACCCACAGAAGATCTGTACAATAAGACCATTAGTAAGGATGAGCTCATTAAAGCCCAACAATCTGATCCATCTTTGTTCAAACAGTTGATGAAAGACCTCAGTGTGGACCATTGTACATCTTCGGCTTACCACCCACCGTCCCAAGGTTGCTTGGAACGGTCCCATCAAAACTTTCAAGTCAATGCTAATAAACCATCTCCCCTCAACTATATAGTCCATACTCCTGATCGCAGAAAAGATTCACAACTTGTTCACATTAATCTCATGAAACTTTACCATTCCAGGCAGTCAGAGGAAGACATCCCAGAGGCTATAAACCAACCTGTATTGTATACGGTTTTGTCAGGGCCGGAGCCGGAGACAGATGACATGGATCTATTGGAGAATTTAGACTTTCCTCTACCTAAAGAGAACCCTGCTAACAGTCACATACTCAACAACTTGGATGAGTATTTTTCTGTTCTGAATCCATCTCAAGCAAAAGATCTCACTAAGTTATTATTAACATTTCCTAAAGTCACGTCAGACCTCCCAGGGTTTTGCAATATACGTAAACATGATATTAAGCTAATCTCAGATAATGTACAACCCATTAGGCAATCAGCCTATCGACTAAATCCACAAAAAAAAGAGATTATGAAAAAGGAGATAAATTTTTTGTTAAAACATAACTTAGCTGAGCCTAGTACCTCCCCCTGGGCTTCACCTTGCCTTCTCATTCCAAAACCCGATGGCACTTTTCGTTTCTGTACCGATTATCGTTAAGTGAACCAGGTCACTGTCTCAGACTCCTACCCTTTACCTTTGATTGAAGATATAATAGACAGCATAGACTGTGCCAAATTTATATCTACCGTGGACCTGTTGAAAGGATATTATCAAGTGGGACTCACGGATAGGGCAAAAATAATCTCGGCATTTATAACTCCATTTGGACTTTTTCAATATTTGGTTATGGCGTTTGGCTTTTCTAATGCTCCGGCCACATTCCAGAGGGCCATCAACTACCTAATTCAGGACCTAGGTGGGACGGTCGCCTACCTGGATGACCTGGTGGTGGTATCGGACGGCTGGGACGAACATCTGGTGCGTTTGGAGAAACTGTTTGCACGACTGCAAGAGACTGGATTCACCATAAACCTGGCTAAATCTGCTTTTGACCGGGCCTCAGTGACTTACCTGGGACATATCGTTGGGCATGGTATGGTGAGACCCAAGGACGCAAACGTTAGAGCCATCTTGTCCTTCCACACTCCAAGGACGAGGAAGGAACTCATGCGCTTCCTGGGGATGTGCGGCTACTACCGTCGGTTCTGCAGTAACTTCTCCAGCGTGGCCGGACCCCTCACAGACCTTACCAGTTCTGCGGTCCCTTACATCTGGAACCAGATGTACGACCAGTCTTTCCACCGCCTTAGAGCCTTCCTTGCCTCCAAGCCTGTAGTCCACCCCCCTGACTACACCTAGCCCTTCCATCTGCAAATCGACGCTAGCGGTGTCGGAGTGGGGGCTGTGCTCCTACAACCCGACCCAACCACTGATGTCCTTCACCCTGTGGCATACTACTCCGCCAAGTTGAAAAAACATCAGACCAACTACTCGACCATAGAGAAGGAGGCCCTGGCTCTGGTGTTGGCAATAAAGAAGTTTGAATGTTACCTCCAGTCTTGCCCACAAACAACCCTAGTCTTCACCGACCATAACCCACTCACGTTCATCCAAACCAACACGACCTCCAACCAGCGAATCCTCCGCTGGGCTCTCTTCACCCAGCCCTATAATCTACAAGTCCGGCACAAGGGGGTGGACAACATGATTGCGGACTCCTTATCCCGAGCTCCAGTGGAAATGCAGCAGCTACTCTCCAGATGCACCAGGTGATCACCTCCTTCGCGCCCGCGCTACGGAGGTCTTTGGAGGGGGGGGTGTGTTACGAACCCCGCCACCAATTGTCATGATCTACCTACCCAGCACTACGAACCACGCCATCTATTGTCCTGATCTACCTACCCAGCACCACGAGCAACGCCATCTAGGGACGAAACACGAGTATGACTCGTCTTAGTTACCACTCCCGGGTTTCCCTTCTCCATATCCTGGTTGTTGCGTCACCTCCTCAAAGTCTTCTTTGTCAGCTCCAGTTCGAGGAGAGTTGACTACACTCTGGGAAGTGACCACAGGATCACCTATCCTGGAAACCTACGGCACAGTGACTACCTACCGTCTTCTACAATACTCAGCCTTACTCGTCAGCCATCTCAGCTCCGCACTTAAGTATTTGCCTCCCCCACGTCCACTTGCTTCAAAATTGTTTTATGTTGTATTAATATGTATATACTGTTAATGTTTAGGTTAAGTATGGTTAAGGGTAATTTATAGGAAGCTGAATATTTTAAGGAACTTATGGTACTTTATTATACACAACAAAAGCTCGCATCCTTTGTCTACCCGTTTATAGTCCGATTGTCTGTTTTTTGTTGTTGTTGCCTGTTGGGATCTGGGTAGACTTTTAACTATATTCTAAATCCCCAACTCGTAACAAATGGCGACCGTGACAGGCAATGATGGCGGGTTCCCCTACAACTGAATCATTTATCATAAAAGCTGAGGGGGGCCGAAGGCTGAGTGTTCCTGTTTTGAATAGAATTTATGATATTCCAGGTTTTCTTACCGTCGCCTGATGCTGACTGGAGCTTATTGTATAATAGTTACGTCTGGCATTTCTAACTGCTTGAGTTACTCTATTTCTGATACTTCGGTAAGCATCACCGATAGTTATGGGTCTTTTTGAAAATTTCCTTTGGAGTTTGTGTTTTCTTTTATCATTATCTTAAGTTCGCTTGTGATATAGGGTTAGGAAATGGATACAGTTTTAATTGACTTAGTCTTGAGCGGGAAGCATTTAATAAAGCAAGCATTGAAACTGCAAGAGTAGTTGCAGCTGTTCACGTTAGGGTTGTCGGAGGCATGTTGTCAGTGCAGTAGTGTCTGTATTGTGTTGAAACTCTACTAGATCTTTCAGGTCTTGTGGTTGTTTTATACATGGCAAAAACTGGGAAGTGCTCTGAGATATTGTAATAAATAATTCCACTTGCAAGATTGTTAGGAGTGTTATTAGTCCAGATATGATCTATCACAGTGGCAGAGGTGGCAGTTGCTCTAGTGGGTGTCCGTTTCTAATTTTAATAGATCAAGGTTGAAATATCCTGTAATGTAGCAACGTTTCCTCTCTGAACTTATGATAGTGATAAGCTCCGAAAATTTATTAAGAAAATTCCTTACATTAGTATGGGGTCTTCTGTAGAGTACTCTAACTAGGATATTTCGTGTGTCGTTACGTAATTCAATGAAAACACTCTCCATGTAATCCTCCTGAATCACTGTTTTGTAACGTGCTGACGCAGTGTCTATTATAATGGGGTTTAGCTGAGGTGGACAGATTACGTAGGATTTTCATGTATGTAACTGGCCATGGCCAAAATGAGAGAGAAGACCTCCGGACCCCCAACCCAGGGGTCTCGGATAGAGCTAAAAAGACTATTAAGCGACCTAAGGGTGAGAATAAATAGACTTGTGGATCTGAGAGATGGTTATATCATCCTCACAGAAACAGATAAAGATGCTGATAAGCTACTGAAGTCTGGTGCCATGGACAAAATGGAAACCAACGGATACGAGGTCATTGGCCCAATGGAAAACGGCGCCAAGCTCACCCTTGTATGTAAGAAGTTAGACAAAGATGTAGTGGAAAATAACGCAGAAGAAATAAGAGATGAAATAGAAAAGCAAAACAATGTCAAGATTGTAGAGGTGTACCCTATGTATGCCCATAATATAATCAAGGTTCGCTTTGCAGACACAACGGATGCAAAAAAGAATGAAGGAAAAGGGGCTCTATGCATAAGGCACTTCAATCTCCTCACACCATATAGATTATGAAAAGTATACGCCCATCCAACGATGTATGAAGTGCTACAAATACAATGACCATATGACCAAGAACTGCCCCCTGCAAGGGGTCGTATGTTCTGAGTATTCATCTAATCAACACTTCTACAAAGACTGCCGTAGCACCATCAAAAAGTGTGTCGTCTGCGAGGGTGGCCACAGGACCTTCTCTGCCACCTGCTGATCAGGAAACAGGTAATTCAAGAAAGAGAGAAGAAACTGGCCGAAATAACCAAGCAAAAAGACACAATTGAATTTTCTATCACCATGAAAAAGACCACTCAGTCGACGCCCGTAGCTTACAGCCAAATCCTAAAAGACGCTCTGAAAGAAACTCAAGCAGACTAACAAAAACTCAACAATGTCAGCGTGACCATTGAAGTCCTGCTATCAGAGATACCAACTATCAAGGACTCAATAAAGCAGGTAATGACTGCATCGAGTGTCCACAGTTGGACGAGTCCAAAGCTACCGCTATATACTTGTCTTACCTGCTTACCCATCACATGAACATGGTTCATCCAAGTTCATTCTCGAAGCACCTCAACGAGACACTAACCAGGAACAACACTACACCTGCTGAAATAAGCGACGAAGTCCCCTCAAAAGAAATCCTGAAGGCAGTAACCAAACTCAAAGACTTATTGACGACCTCAACCCACGCTAGAAATGGACCATGACCTCCCTGACTTAGGCCAAAGTCAGTATAACCGTAGCCCTGACGTGGCCAGGCAGTCCCCCTGGGATCATAGCTCCAGCGACACGTAAATCTCCTTGACCCTAGACATGACACTCCCAGCGAGGACAGTGACCATCGGACTACAACCACAGTCAATAGTTGCGACCAGGTGTTGGTGACTTGCTCCACACAGGAACAAGACCCGCGAGCTGCAGCGTTAGTAGATGACTTCGATACTCAGGCCCAAAACCTGAACATTTTCCTGTATACAGGTGACTGGAAGTTCGAGGGCCCGCCATTACCTGACAAGCAGATGTTCGAAGGTTCTGCTAAGCAGTTCCGGTGCCCCAGAAATGGCAGAAGCCGAGGAAACACTCCAAGCGACGCCCCAAGCTACAGTCTCCGAAATGGCAGTCGTTAGCAGGATGAAAACTGTCCAACATAATGTCCTACACTTGTCCCTTAATAGACGTAACGAACTGTCTAACTTATACTATCAATTAGACCCAGATATTTTCCTGTTAAACAGTAATGGCATAAAGGACGAAAGTAAGCTGAACATTTTTGGCTACACTGTATACCAGAAAAACATGACGGGTGAGCTGAACCATGGTGTCGCTGTGGCCATCAGGTCACGGCAGAGTACACAGAGTGTTGCTAGACTTCGAGAATTCAGTTCTAGGGGTGCAGGTGGAGACCACCAGGGGACCTTTTATCACAGGGGTGGCCAACCTTTTACATACCATGCGTCAATTTGTTCACATAAGAGTTCAGATGCGCCATGCAACTCTTGTACCTCCGTCTACTTCTTGTAAAAATATGTTTATAGACATAAGTAGCATTTTTACGTGATAAAATTATTAAATATAAAAACAATATCTGATAAAGCAGATAAGCATTACTTACCTTTAATGAGACTTTTGAGTCTGTTTTGATTTCGCCAGTCTTTCAATGTTTGGAGTTAAATTTGTTACTGAGAGCAGCAGAGAATTCTTCAAATTTGAATCAGTCAGTCGCGACCTCGTTTTGCTTTTAATCAATTTCATGGATGAAAATGCTTGTTCACATCTATATGTCGTTCCGAAACGACATATATAACTATGGGCAAATTTTCTTAGTTCTGGGAAATTTTCACAGGGTAATGATCGCTAGAAATTAATCATGTCAGAAGCATTTGGGACTGAGGAAAGCTCATCAAATTTCATTTTCAATAATGAATTTGTTTTCAAGTCAATAAGTTCCATTTGTATGTCACTATGCATCTTCATTATTTTTTGTTCACTAAGTGAAAATGGGTTTATAAATGCGAGTATGCAGTCTTCTTTAGCAAAATCACGAAAACGACTTTCAAATGACTCTTGCAATTACTTGATTTTTTTCAGTATATTTTGTCAAATTGCAATTATCAGCAGCACATTCACTCTGCTCTTTTAAGTGCGGAAACTGGCTCAAATCCTCATTTTCTAACTGAGAGATGAACAGTTTTAACATCATCTTGAATGCATTGATGTCATTTATTAATCTAGGAAACAATTTGTTCTTGCCCTGCAGTTTCAAATTTAGATCATTGAGATGTCTGTTAACATCAACTAAAAATGCCAAATCAAATAGCCAGTTTTTATTATATAAAAGGGCTCTTTCCTCAGGTAGCTCATTTTTCTCTTGTAGAAAATTATGAAAAGTATTTTTCAGTTTCCAAAACCTACTCAAAACCTGTCCTCTAGAAAGCCAGCGCACCTCACAATGAAGGACAAGGTCGCCATATTCCAAATCTAACATTTCACAATATTCTCTGAATTCTCGTCTGTTTAATGCTCTTGCTCTAATTTTATTCACACATTCTACAACCGGTAACATAACATGCTGCAAATTTAAAGTTTTTCCACACAGTGACTCTTGGTGTATAATGCAGTAATATTTTAGTAGAGGACGATATAAAAAGTTTTCAAGCAAAGTTGTAGTCCCGGCGACTTTACCTATCATTGACAGCGCTCCGTCAGTACACACAGTGATGAGTTTACTGGAATCTAATTGTAGATTTTCTAGGCATGATTTTACTTTGTCAAATATGTCTGATCCTCTTGTTTTTCCATGAAGCGACTCAAGACTGACAAGTTCTTCAAAGACACTAAAATGATCATCAATTCCTCTTATAAAAATGCTTAACTGGGCTACATCACATATGTCAGTTGTTACGAACCCCTCCACCCAGCACTACGAACCACGCCATCTATTGTCCTGATTTACCTACCCAGCACCACGAGCAACGCCATCTAGGGACGAAACACGAGTATGACTCGTCTTACTTACCACTCCGGGGTTTCCCTTCTCCATATCCTGGTTGTTGCGTCACTTCCTCCAAGTCTTCTTTGTGAGCTCCAATTCGAGGAGAGAGCACTTGGCTCTGGGAAGTGACCACAGGATCATCTATCCTCTAAACCTATGGTGCAGTGACTACCTACCGTCTTCTACAATACTCAGCCTTACTCGTCAGCCATCTCAGCTCCTCACTTAAGTATTTGTATTTTGTATTGCCTCCCCCACGTCCACTTGCTTCAAAATTATTTATGTTGTATTAATATGTATATACTGTTAATGTTTAGGTTAAGTTTGGTTAAGGGTAATTTATAAGCTGAATATTTTGTTAAGGGATTTATGGTACTCTATTATACACAACGAAAACTCGCATCCTTTGTCTACCCTTTTATAGTCCGATTGTCTTTGTTTTTTTTAGTTGTTACCTGTTGGGATCTGGGTAGACTTTTAACTATATTCTAAATTCTAAATCCCCAACTCGTAACAAATGGCGACCGTGACAGGACACGACCTTAAGTACCATATTCCTTCCTCCCTTGTTACTCAGTGTTAATTATTCCTCCCAGTCACTTCTGTTCACAATTGCTTTACGGTGGTTTAAAGTTTCCTTCATATGTGTGTGCATATATTGGTATTATCGTACAGTAAGAGTGACAGCCGTAGGATATTAGGTTCCAAGTGTCATAAGGCTTACCTGTTATTACACGTGGCAGTCGTGTAGTAAGTCTTATCAAGTGTAGGGAAGAATCCGGATCTGTTTAATGCCGTACCCTCACTCCAGAGTAGGCTGTTCCATAGTCACTAGTTTACGGTGAAGTGATATCTTGGGACGCCCCGCTCTACCAGGACCCCATAATTATAAAGCCTCAATTATAGTTCTTCTCATTATCTCATTCAGGGTCAATCATACCAGTTATCAGGGTTGTTAATCCGGATCTTTATATTAACGCCGTAATACGCCCTTCCTCTTTAAAGTATCTCAGGGTTGTTAATCTGGATCTTTATATTAACGCCGTAATACGCCCTTCCTCTTTAAAGTATCTCGGGGTTGTTAATCCGGATCTTTATATATAATGCCGTAATACGCCCTACCTCTTTCAAGTATCTCAGGGTTGTTAATCCGGATCTTTATATTAATGCCGTAATACGCCCTTCCCCTTTCAAGTCTCTTATCCTTATCTAAGGATCTTCTCAGAAGAACAATATTCATAAGTGTAATTTCCCTAGGTATAACTTGGTTAGTTTCCGGGACTTTCTGGTTATCCACTGCCGTGATATTTTCTAGGGTAATCCACTTATCTTTTGACCATTAATTAATTTATCTAGGTTTTCTTAATGGCCACCTCAGGATTTGTTAAACTTGGTAGTCCTGGAGGAGTGGAAGAGCAAGATACCATTTCACATCTTGAAGCATGTGGAGGAGCGTGGAGAGGTTAATTTAAGACGTGCGGCTGAACTGGCTGATGAGTACGCCTTGCTGGTGGAGTCACTGTGCCGTAGGGAACGTGGTACTTCCCGACATGTTAGGTCCTCCTCTGATGATAACCTTGGGGGTGTGAGTGGTAGGTCGAAAGGTCCCACACCTACCCCTCCTGATGCAACCAAATTTACTTGTTCTTACTGTAAAAACCCAGGCCATACGATCCAGACTTGTAAACACCCAAAGTGTCGAATTGCTAATAGTTCCCTGGATCCCAAATCCAAATCAATAGCAAATACCAATGTGGAAAGGCCCCATCAGGATCTCTTCTCTTCATTCACCTATGAGGGAAAAATTTCAATCATAGAGGGGTCTCGTTCTTTCCCTATTCGTATACTACGTGATACGGGCGCAGCACAATCTATCCTCCTGTCTAACGTCATTCCTGATATATCTACCGCATTTACTAATGAGTGTTCTAATTTCGGATCTCTCATCCCATTCTTCCTATCCTTTAGCTAAAGTGCACCTCCAATGTCCCTTGATTACTGGGGAAGTGCAAATAGCCATTAGGAAAGACCCAATGCCTGTGTGCGGCATTCATTTATTATTGGGTAATGACTTGGTAGGAGATCTAGTGGTTCCTAACATAAAGACAGTCGACTCTCCCTTACCTGTCAACTCCACCACTGACCTTAAAGAAACTATTCCTCATCTTTTCCCATCTTGTGCTGTCACCCGGTCACAGAGTGTGCGAAATGGGCCCTCTTCATCTAAAAACACCACCAATATCTTCCTACCCACAGAAGATCTGTACAATAAGACCATTAGTAAGGATGAGCTCATTACAGCCCAACAATCTGATCCATCTTTGTTCAAACAGGTGATGAAAGACCTCGGTGTGGACCATTGTACATCTTCGGCTTACCACCCACCGTCCCAAGGTTGCTTGGAACGGTTCCATCAAGACTTTCAAGTCGATGCTAATAAACTATCTCCCCTTAACTATATAGTCCATACTCCTGATCGCAGAAAAGATTCACAACTTGTTCACATTAATCTCATGAAACTTTACCATTCCAGGCAGTCAGAGGAAGACATCCCAGAGGCTATAAGTCAACCTGTATTGCCTACGGTTTTGTCAGGGCCGGAGCCGGAGACATGACATGGACCTATTGGAGAATTTAGACTTCCCTCTACCTAAAGAAAACCCTGCTAACAGTCACATACTCAACAACTTGGATGAGTATTTTTCTGTTCTGAATCCATCTCAAGCAAAAGATCTCACTAAGTTATTATCAACATTTCCTAAAGTCACGTCAGACCTCCCAGGGTTTTGCAATATACTTAAACATGATATTAAGCTAATCTCAGATGATGTACAACCCATTAGGCAATCAGCATATCGACTAAATCCACAAAAAAAAGAGATTATGAAAAAGGAGGTAGATTTTTTGTTAAAACATAACTTAGCTGAGCCTAGTACCTCCCCCTGGGCTTCACCTTGCCTTCTCATTCCAAAACCCGATGGCACTTTTCGTTTCTGTACCGATTATCGTAAAGTGAACCAGGTCACTGTCTCAGACTCCTACCCTTTACCTTTGATTGAAGATATAATAGACAGCATAGGCTGTGCCAAATTTATCAGTACCGTGGACCTATTGAAAGGATATTACCAAGTGGGACTCACGGATAGGGCAAAAATAATCTCGGCATTTATAACTCCATTTGGTCTTTTTCAATATTGGGTTATGGCGTTTGGCTTTTCTAATGCTCCGGCCACATTCCAGAGGGCCATCAACTACCTTATTCAGGACCTAGGTGGGACGTTCGCCTACCTGGATGACCTGGTGGTGGTGTCGGAGAGCTGGGACGAACATCTGGTGCGTTTGGAGATACTGTTCGCACGACTGCAAGAGACTGGATTCACAATAAACCTGGCTAAATCTGCTTTTGGCCGGGCCTCCCTGACTTACCTGGGACATATCGTTGGGCATGGTATGGTGAGACCCAAGGACGCAAACGTTAGAGCCATCTTGTCCTTCCCCACTCCAAGGACGAGGAAGGAACTCATGCGCTTCCTTGGGATGTGCGGCTACTACCGTCGGTTCTGCAGTAACTTCTCCAGCGTGGCCGGACCCCTCACAGACCTTACCAGTTCTGCGGTCCCTTACATCTGGAACCAGAGGTGCGACCAGTCTTTCCACCGCCTCAAAGCCTTCCTTGCCTCCAAGCCTGTAGTCCACCCCCCTGACTACACCTCGCCCTTCCATCTGCAAATCGACGCTAGTGGTGTCGGAGTGGGGGCTGTGCTCCTACAACCCGACCCAACCACTGATGTTCTTCACCCTGTGGCATACTACTCCGCCAAGTTGAAAAAACCTCAGACCAACTACTCGACCATAGAGAAGGAGGCCCTGGCTCTGGTGTTGGCAATAAAGAAATTTGAATGTTACCTCCAGTCTTGCCCACAAACAACCCTAGTCTTCACCGACCATAACCCACTCACGTTCATCCAACCAGATTGCAGACTCCTTGTCCCGAGCTCCAGTGGAAATGCAGCAGCTACTCTCCAGACGCACCAGGTGATCACCTCCTTCGCGCCCGCGCTACGGAGGTCTTTGGAGGGGGGGTGTGTTACGAACCCCTCCACCCAGCACTACGAACCACGCCATCTATTGTCCTGATCTACCTACCCAGCACCACGAGCAACGCCATCTAGGGACGAGACACGAGTATGACTCGTCTTAGTTACCACTCCGGGGTTTCCCTTCTCCATATCCTGGTTGTTGCGTCACTTCCTCCAAGTCTTCTTTGTGAGCTCCAATTCGAGGAGAGAGCACTTGGCTCTGGGAAGTGACCACAGGATCATCTATCCTCTAAACCTACGGCACAGTGACTACCTACCGTCTTCTACAATACTCAGCCTTACTCGTCAGCCATCTCGGCTCCTCACTTAAGTATTTGTATTTTGTATTGCCTCCCCCACGTCCACTTGCTTCAAAATTATTTATGTTGTATTAATATTTATATACTGTTAATGTTTAGGTTAAGTTTGGTTAAGGGTAATTTATAAGCTGAATATTTTGTTAAGGGATTTATGGTACTCTATTATACACAACGAAAACTCGCATCCTTTGTCTACCCTTTTATAGTCCGATTGTCTTTGTTTTTTTTAGTTGTTACCTGTTGGGATCTGGGTAGACTTTTAACTATATTCTAAATCCCCAACTCGTAACACAGTTGATTCGTCCAAAGCTAAAGAAAAGAAAGTACAAGAATGGACAAGGTCTTTCAGTTGCTGAGATACATCATGAGAGAGTTCCTCGGTACGTCTTGTAACTGTCTTCTTTGATAGAGCAATTTCGTCTGCTTTCATTTCAATAATTTTATCACCAAGACGTCTTGCAAATATTTGGAGACAAGGCTTAACAATTTCTTCTTCATCAGAGAAAGACTTCCTTTTTTTCGCCAACTTTAAAGCAATTTCATAGGACGCTTCTGTCATAGACAAACTTTCACAACTTTTTTTAACCAATACATTTTATCTTCTTCTGAATTCTTCCTTTTTCTTAGTCACATATTCTTTCCGTAACTCAGACCCAAGCACGAGCTTCAGTTTTCCTTCTATTTCAGTCCGGAGCGACTATAAGACGTTGTATAGTTAGTTTTTGCTTTGCTCTGAGATTATGATCACGTTTTCGACGACGTAAGGATGACCTTACTAAGTCTAGTTGCCCAGTCAGGTTAGTTCGTTAGGCAGTCTATGTTTAGGGCACCTCTTCTAGCCCCCTCCCCATGTAGGATGAGCAGAGTGGCTCCTCGATAGGACTCCTCAGTAGCAAAGACAAAACCGATTGCACTACTGCCTAGATACCATTGCAGAGCTGTGACTAGAGACTCCAGGCAGTCCTCTCTGCGTGTCCCCGCCAATATTATATATATATTTGTATTCCTCATCGATGAATTCCGGACTGCAAATTCTCAAGGCACGTAAAAACATTGTTGAAAATACTGACTGTTTGACTTTATTATGGTGGGCAGAATAATAATGAATGTATGAAAACACATTAGTTGGTTTTCTATAAATACTGAACTTAAAAGTGTTACCTATTCTGTGTATCAGACAGTCTAGGAATGGCAATTTACAGTCTTGCTCTAATTCCACAGTGAATTTGATCGAGGGGGCTAAGTTGTTAAGTTGTGGCAGGAAAGCTTTTAGGTCCTCATTACATGGCCAGAGACATAATACATCATCAACATATCTAAACCAGACTGCTGAGGGTGGTAAAATATTACTTAATAGTTTCTTTTCAAAGAATTCCATATATAGGTTGCTTAATTCAGGTGAGAGTGGGTTACCCATTGCCATACCAAATTTTTGAGCATAATATTATCCATTGAATTCGAATTTGCAATCCTTAATACATAGTTTGATGAGTTCGATGAAGTCGTCTATCGAGACGGGCAGTGAAATATCATCCAGGGAATCTATGAGGAACTCTATTAAATCATCAACTGGGACCTTTGTAAAGAGTGATGTTACATCAAAGCTGACCAGTTTAAAATCATAATTAATGTGTAAGTTATTGAGTTTATCAACCAGATCCATATTATTCTTGATATTGGAGTTAGAAATGTTGACAACTAGGGGATTTAGTAAAGAAACTAACCATTTAGATAGTTTATAAGGGATTGACCCAACTGAGCTAATGATGGGTCTTGCTGGGTTATTGGGCTTGTGGGTCTTGATTTCACCGTACATGTATGGCAGTGGAGGGGACGTTGAAGTAAGATGTTTAATGAGAGTAGCTTTGCCTCTCAATAGGGACTTCAGTTTTTTGTTGAACTGGGTGTTGACAGTGTTGAGAGGATTAGAGCAAGACTGTAAATTGCCATTCCTAGACTGTCTGATACACAGAATAGGTAACACTTAAGTTCAGTATTTATAGAAAACCAACTAATGTGTGTTCATACATTCATTATTATTCTGCCCACCATAATAAAGTCAAACAGTCAGTATTTTTAACAATGTTTTTACGTGCCTTGAGAATTTGCAGTCCGGAATTCATCGATGAGGAATACAAATATATATATAATATTGGCTCAAACCTTAAATACCCTAGATCTTTCATAGACAAATGCCTAAACATTACTAAGAAAACTTTTTATAGAACTGACCCCAAGCCCACCCATGACCATAAGAATAACTTAATATCACCATTTCACAAAAATTTCTCACACATTCCTTCACAACTAAAAACCTGGAACGTCAATGTGACATTTAAAAACTCATGCACTGTTAAACAAATGTTAATCAAGAACTCCCCCAATAACACAATTGGTTGCATTTATAAAGTTCCTTGCAAGGAATGTAATATGTTTTACTTAGGCCAGACATGTAAAGATCTTGCAACTAGAATTAAACAACACAAATACAGTGTTAGGACAGGCCAGGAATCCAATACTCTGTTTGTTCATTTGAGGGATAACAAGCATTGCATTGACTGGGATAATAGGGTGTGTCATACGGAGGCGATTTTTTTTTTGAGTTTGAAAAATCGGCCCATGGTATTAATGATGTAGTTCTATGTGCAGAATCATGTGATATCTTCAGATTTGAAAAGTTTTAATTTTTTGCTAGGTAAATTCTAACTTGAAATCTTATGAAAATTCAGTATTCCCACCCTTTTACCAACACCACTAAATAGCTTATTTAAAGTAAAGTAAATGTATCAGGTTAATTTATTAGGATGAAAATGATCCAGAATAGTGAAACGAATGATCTTGACACATTTATTAAATTTAATATTCCTTTAGAAAACAAAATCATCAAATACAAAAACCGGTTTTACTACTACGACCCGGTGTTGCTGCACACCATAGAGAACATGTCTTTCTTGCTTCTGTTTCTACTCATCACCTCCCTGCTGACCACCTGAGCTCGGATGTAGCCTTCCCTCCTCTCCTGGCTGTACACGTGACTGCTGGACTCGCCACTTGCTGTACACAACGCTCTATACTCTGGGTGCGAGGGCCAGGCAGGGACATGCATGGGGTTGTCCAGGAAAGCTCTGACTTGAACATTGGTGAGGCTGCAGGTAAGAGGGGCTCACTGCCAGCCTGGATGTTATCCAGATCTATGAGATCAGTGAGGGTCTTGGCACCTAGATTGACTTCAGGAGTCTTCCTGACCCTGAAGGAATCGTCACCAACTGATTCGTCATGCCCAGATCCTCTCATAAGTCTCATATCCAAGATCTTTTTGACTGCCATTCTTCTCTCCTCCTCATCCTTACTGCAGAGCATTGTCTGCAGAACTGCCTCGGGATGAGCATACCAGGAAGATCTCCTCCAGTCTGCTCCACAATCTGAACAACCTTCCTTGGCTGACTCCTCAGGAGCTCAAGCTGGAAGAGAACATGCCTCGGACCTTCGGAGAACGATGACTTGACCTTGGTGTTGAACCAATTTGGCAAGTAGACACTCACGATGAATTGGACAATACGTCTCAGGTTGTGAAGCTAGTTCCCTTTCAGTTTATGATGAGTGACCCAAATTCTGCAGAACCTGAGAGCCGTTGTGAGCCACCTAGAATGTGAGACTGGACCTATCTGCAGGTAAGCAAGTCTATCAGGCATGACCCCAGTTTTGATGGCACTGCAAATCATGTAACCATAGTACTGGTCAGTACTCAGGTCGTCAATGACAGTATGTGCAAGCTCAACGAGTGGAGGGCCAACTGTGATTTTTTCAAAGCTCGGATTTATTTCTAACTCAGTGGCAGAGTCCAGCATCTTGCCAAGAGGACCAGACCATCTGTTGTTTGAAAGAGTCTTGCCATCCAGCTCCTGGATCAGATGTCTGTGTGGCAACTCGTTGGTGTGGAGGTCACAAACAATCCAGACCAGCTTACTCCCAATCTTCCGCTCTATCCACTGTATGACCCCCCCCTTGCCACCCTGTGTTCGTGTTGGTGCTGTCCCCTCCAATGGCCTGCAGGGTCTGGTCTACATTCCTCTCTCTGAGCCAGTTCACAATGTTATCTGCCACTATCTCAGCTGGTTTCCTGATGTCATCTTTCTTTGGAGTGAAATGCCACAAATACTTCCCTCCTGGTTCACTGCAGCAGGAGTAGTGTTCCTCCTTCACCATTGCAGGGAACAACTTGTCAGAATCTCCAACTTTCATGAACACTTTAGTGTCATCCCTTCTCCCATCAAAGAACAAACAATTGATTCCATTTTCTCTTATCCCCTTATCAAACGCCTCTTCTAGGTTACTGACAAGTTTCTCCTGAGCTCTCCTTACTTTGTTATGATCTATCACCAGGTGAACATCATCAGGTGTTATCAAACAACCGTCAACCCAGGCAGCTGTTGCTATCTCTGCAGTTTCTCTGAGACCATTGTGGTGTCGCATGCTGGCCAGAGCTATGCTCGGGATATCTTTCCTATTTCGAATCTTATGCCTGGAAGGTTTGGGATCATTATTTTCTGGGTTAGGGACAAAGTCACCATTCTCCTGGTCAGCACTCGGATCAGCCATGGGGAAGTCATTAAACTCTGAATCAGCTTGACTCCAATCATCGGCCTTTTTTACCTCACCCTGGGCCTTCTCAAGTCTCTTTTCCTCGGCAACTCTTCTCCTCTTCTGTCTCTGTGGCAGCCTCCTGTCTCTTGGACTCCGGAATATCTTGGCTAGAAATCATGAGAGCCCCTATACTGCCAGTCTTCTCTCTCCGTGCTTTGCCAAATGCCAGTTCGATCACAGGAATCTTCAGTTCACGCTTGCAAATACAGGAGATGTGGGCCTCGGATTTACAGTCACGATCGCATCCAAACTCAGGACAGAGAACAAGCACTTGCAAGTAATTATGTCAAATAACTGGTCCAGTTGCTTGGCAAAGCTGTCCTTAACTGCACGTTTTCCTCTCCCAAGAGAGATATCTCTTGCCTTTTCCCAACTGGCTAGCAGTCTCTCACTAATCTTCTTCTGACTTGTTATGACTGGAGGCTTGAACTGAGCGTTAGCCAGAGTGTACTGTGCCAAGACAGCTTTGGTCATATCACTGGCAATGTCTTTGTTTGTGTAAGTTCTTTGGTTCTTTTCACTGATTTGCCTGATTAAAACACCGTATCTCAAAGCATCTCTCAATGTAGGCAACTCCGACTTCAGGAGCTCTCTCCCAGACCCAAGATAGTGACTGAGATGGCTGGATTTTTGGTTCCTCGTCCTGACACAAGCAGCCATCGCAAATATTATCAACTTATAAATGCATCAGAATCTGAAACAGAAAAAAATATTGTTAGTTGGGTTGTTAAAGAATGAAGTCAGAAAGCAATGTTCACTATTTAATTGAAATGCACTAATGCAGCTGTACGTTAGATTTTCGATAAATTTCACGCTAAAATTTACCTAGCAACGGGTTGCAAAATATTGAAACCGAAATTATTTTCTGTTTATATACACTAAAATCTACCAAAAAAGTGATGGGCCATTAGTTTTAGCTGATTTTCCCTCCTATGACACACCCTACTGGGATAATGCCTCCTCAATATTACCATGTAATTCAATTGATAGTAGGAACATCATAGAATCTAGTCTTATTAAACATACCGAAGCATTCAACATGAATTTGAGTAACGGCATGTACAAGCTGGACACTTTTGTAATTAACAAGATTTGTGACCAGGTGAGAAGGCCGGGTCACCTGACCATCTGACCTGACCACCAACCGTTGTGTGCTATTTAAAGATTAGTAGGGTCATTACCTCATACCTGACCATTGTGGACCTGGTCTCACCCTCCTCTGTATATATACACACCTTGATTTGGTTTTCTCTCTCTAGTCTGTACTCACCCTTGAAGATGTGAATTACACGAAAGCGCTTTGGAACTTCGTGTTTTCTTCTTTCCTTGTCGGAATTTTCTCCCTCTTAGTTTTTTTGTTTTTTAGTTATAGTGGATAGTAATGCAGTGGAATCGCCCCTCAGAGAAAATCCCAGAACCAGCACAAACACAATTAAATAAAATTATTCCCCGTGACCTTGGAAAGCTTGCACCTGTGATTGTGGTTAATGAGACGCACTGTAAAAGATGACACTTCTCTTCCTTCCAACACTGCAAACATAATCCATAAATGGTACAACCACACTAAAATACTTCTTAGTGTGGCTTAAAAACACTAAAATGGGGAACAAAAGTTATACATGGTATCAAAAATTAGTGAAAAAATAGTAAACGCATCTACAGTATAGAGGACTACTAATGCAACAATACTGCCTACACCAGAACAGACACTATCTGAGACAATTCCTTCGTTATCTTACATCATTTAGTGGCACATAAGACATTGAAAAATATTACTTGCACCAATGAACATGTCTTAAGGGAATCCGACAAAATAATAGCAATTACCAAGAAATAGAAATCCCGATTTTAGTCATACTACACAGGAACATGGAACACTCATAGCCTGTCTGGGATGACCCACAAAATACTCTAAACCTAATTGTCCTAGAACCCGAAGGTTTTAACTACTAACCTGCCATGGGGCAGGCATCTACAAGAAACCGAGAAAATCACTCATGACCCATGAGGCAAGCGGGTGATCCACTGTTTCTTGTCATTACTCTCTCTAGATTTCAGGAGTCATGAATGTTTTTCTCCACCAATACCCGTAACATGCTTGATAAATAGGTTCAGAATGCACCCGTACTTTTAAGGTACTAGCAGCCTTTCACAACTTTTGGAGAGGAACTCTAAAATCTCACGTGTGAAATCAACCATGTGGAGCGTTGATTACACACCTAGACCAGGGAAGAGTAGGTTTAAATGTATATTATACAAACAGTAGGGGCAGTTCAAAAGATATCGAAGTCTTTAAACTGCTAAGGGAACATATGGGCACAGGGGTGGAGGAGACTGCAGTGGGAGCGGGTAAACAAAGTGAAAGACTTCAGGGAAATAGTGTTAGGAATGATGACAAAACTAAATTAGACAGGGAGTTTAAAACTAAACGCGGTAAGGGGAGGACTCAGAACACGACTAACTTAAATGTATACTACACGAACAGTAGAAGTATGAGAAACAAAATGGATGATATTAGGGCCTTGGTATGTACAGAAAAAAATCAATATAATTGCATTCACTGAAACATGGCTCAACCTAGACACATGTGAGTTACCAGTCGAATACCAACTTGCGGGTTACAAACTGTTCCATACCGATAGGCAGACCAGGAAAGGAGGCGGAGTAGCAATCTATGTTAGGGATAATCTGAAGTGTGAAATGAATAAGGAAACAAAAACTGAGAGGAATACAGAAACAATTTGGATAGAATTAAGCGATGGTCGGGAAAAATTAATCACAGGAGTAATATATAGACCCCCCAATCTTGATAGCGTCAATGAGCGACTTATCTGGGATGAAATGCGCAGGGCTTCCATACACAACAAAGTCTGTATAGTAAGCGACTTTAACCTTGGCCAAATAGATTGGACTGACCTTACGGGTAACTCAGAATCTCAGGATTTTCTCGAGACGATCCAGGACTGTTTCCTAAGTCAACATATAACCGAACCCTCACGGGGTAATAATATACTAGACATACTTCTGTCGAACAGAGAAAACCTAATTAGCAATGTCGAGGTAGGGAACGAACTTGCAAACAGCGATCACAAAGAAATTCGATTCCAGTTAGATTTTCAGGGCAGACGTAAGGAAAATTCCACTAAAGTACCAGATTTCAGAAGGGCAAACTTTGACAGTTTAAAGAGGCAGCTGAGAGAGGGGGTGTCGCGCTTGGCTGTGAACCTGACAGATGACACCGACCTGATAACGAGATCTGAGATTGCCGAGTTCCACGACAATTTAATTAGTGAGTTACTTAATGCACAAAGGCAGAACATACCATACAAAAAACTCAGATCAGACAACAATGACCATAAATGGATAAATAATTATTTAAAGAACATCATTGGCCAAAGGAAGGCTATAGGTAGAAGGATAAATCGTGGCGAAATTCACCTCCGGGACTATTATAGGGTATTGGCGAGTAGGGTTAAAACCGAGATAAGGAAAGCAAAGAGGAATAATGTGGTAAGGATAGCAAGGGAGGCGAAGACAAACCCCAAAGGATTCTACCAAATGTATCAAACTAAAACACGAGAAAAGATTGGACCAATATGGTCAGACTTTGGCGAGCTCACTGATAACGACGGAGAAATGAGCAATAATTTGAATAAATATTTTTCAACAGTTTTCACCACCGAAAATTTAAACATGATACCCGAGGCACCGACTCTATTCAGAGATAGTGAAGAAAACAAATTAAGTGAGATAGTAGTGACTAGTAAGGATGTTAGTAAGCAAATAGACAAACTAAAGCCTAATAAGTCACCTGGTCCCGATGAGATATTTGCCAGAGTATTAAAGGAATATAAGGAAGAGCTTAGTATGCCCTTAGCAAAGTTGTTTAACATGTCATTAAAAACAGGTGTAGTACCAGAATCCTGGGGGATAGCGAATGTAATACCGATTTTCAAGAAGAGGGATAGATCACTATCCTCTAACTACCGCCCAATCAGTTTAACATCAATAGTAGGCAAATTACTGGAAGCAATCATTTCAAACTCTATTCGAAATCACCTGGAGAAGCACCTATTGATCAATGATTCCCAGCATGGCTTCACAAGCGGACGTTCTTACCTTACTAATCTATGTATTAACATTCTTTTCATCAGTTTTCGAATCGGTGGACGAGGGGCACAATTATGATGTGGTATATCTCGACTTTAGCAAAGCCTTCGACAGAG
>NW_024732780.1:4520287-4600206 GCF_018991925.1 Homarus americanus
ACTGTCTGCAGCCAACTTCCTTTCCATTGCCTTCTTGAGAGTTTTTTCTCGTCGTTTCTGTCTTTTCAGGAATACTTTGTCAAGAGATGACATTGCCCCACGACGCCCTTTTTCTCGTTGCACTATTAAGAAATCCTTATCCTCCTGAACTGTCATCATATTCAAAGCATTCACATGTGCAATGTCAAAGAGATCTTCAAATGTATCAGTGAACTCTTTCTATTACTGCTTTTGAGTTTCTGTCTTTCTTGAAGAGTTCTTTTTCAAATTACTCCACTTGTCAAACATTTTGTGCACTTGATTCACACAATCTGGTTTGTGGTGTGTGTGGGAATGTTTGCTTTTGTCCATAATTGAAGAACTTTGTCTGTGACTTCCCCAGCTGCCACTCTGATGGTTTTTTCTGTATGCGATGCAGGCTTAAAAAATACTGTAACACTTGCCTGTTTGAAGGTAACTTAGCCCCTTTATCAAATACACTTTTTCTCGTGTTTTTACTCCTGCATTAGCCATTTTGACCTGAGGAATAAAGAAATTAACTATTAATATAAATTAATAATGAGAATACTATGCAGAACTGTTTCTAATTTCCCCAATCATCAATCACGACTTGCAAAAACTCACCACAATCGTGCCAAATGCGACGCACTAGTGGTGGGCGTAATCGGCTACAAAGTAATCGACTACATCGATTACTTAATTTTTGACAGCTTTGAGCAACCTCTAAATATTAGCATATTTAAAAAAAAATCTACACACAATGTTTTTGTCCTAAATGGACACTTTTAGCAGGGATCGCCACCACCACACCACGGTTCCATTAGAGTGCTTCCTACTACTGCAAAATTCTTCCAGATGCGACGGTAAATCACACTCATCCCCCAGAAACCTCCTGACGTTTCTACGATCCTGAGGAGTTGGGAAGTTTATGATACCTTCAACCTTGGCCGCCCGAGGAGTGGACTTCCATTGTCCCACGATATGACGCAAATAAGTGATCGTAAAGTCGCATTCAGCAAGATATAACCAGGCCAGCTTCACTCGGGCGCTGAAGAAGATATTGAAGTCGTTGAAGATGTTCTTCCCAGAATTCTGCAATAATTTTGAGATCGTCTAGGTACACCTGAGTCCCTTGTATACCCAGAATTACTTTATTGATCATCCTCTGGAAGATGGCAGGTGCTTTCTTTAAACCAAATGTCAGGTAAAAATACTCCCATAGTCCATCAGTGGTGACAAACATATAAATGCTCGTGGGCCTGAGAGAGACACCTGGTAGTACCGCGCAGGGTACGTATCTTCGTGATGAACTTAGCTGTACTGGTGGTTTCGAATATATCAACCAGGCGAGATAGTGGGTTGGAATCGTCAATAGTCCGCTGTTTCACCATGTTCTAGGCCATTTAACTGCTGAGTCTGTCTAGGTTAATGAGCCTTGAACATTTATATTATAGAAGGTTTTTGGTAACGAAACCCAATTGTCTGATATCCTTTTATTTAGGAACTATCGAGGATGCAGTTCCAAATGTAGATCACTGTAACTTATCACTGTAACTATGAGTGTTAAGAGAAGGACGGAGGCTATTTAAATAGACCTGATAAATACGTCCGATCTGTGTGAGAGGCTGAGTAACAATGCCGCAGGGCGCCGGTCTTTTAAAATGCTGACCTAAACAGTCACTGGGCCGCGCCTCAAGGAACCTGCCCATCACGTGATATGATCATGTCACCTCATAGCCAGTGGAAAGTTACATGGGATGATATGATTATATAATGTATTGCCCTGACATTTATGTAAAGAATAAAAGGGGCTGATACATAGCTCGGTCACCATCCACGAGGAATAAGCTAATCTCGCAGAATACACCCTATACATAAACCTAACCATGCTACAAACATATATGTAGACACTAAGCTGGGAACTCTGAAACCGTAGGTTTTTCATCAGCTACTGGGGTCCTAGACTTAAGTGGCTTACAGGCTAGTATCTTATGTGCAATGTTTAAATTGGAAGACACTGACTTATAATAGCAAAAAAGAAACATCACTGCCAGAATTAACACTATTGTGGGAATAGTTAAACTTGGTATTGCAAATCCCTGTGAAAAATAAAATGGCAGTTGATCACTTAAATCAGCAAATTCTGACTCTTTCAAGTTGGAAATAACTGTCAATTTCTCTGAGACAATATAAAGGTCACTAATAGTGAAGTTAATTACTTGAAACAAGGGAATCAAATCCGAAGTTAGATTGAAATTCAAAACAAAATGCTGATGAGTAGGCAAGGTCTTTAACCAACTACAAGTTATTTCACAGTAATCCGGAGCCATATAATAACCTTTCACAACTAACTGCTTACCACCATCGTGGCATTTTAAAATAACAGTCTCATTAGGAAAGAAAAAATACTGCCAATTCACATATCCCTTCTACAGCAGGAATAAATGAGAAGACATAGGCTGGACATACGTGTAAATGTAAATATGACGACTTACACCGTGATGATACCCTAGGATCATCTAATGCTAACAAGGAATATTCTTCATCTATAAGCAAAAGTTCTTTCGTCCTATCCAGAGTATACAGTGTGTCATTTACATACCAAGGGAAGGGTTCCAAATGCCATGCATTATATTTATGCTGCCCTAGCATAGGTATGTGGATAAGGATAGCATTGTGAGTGAGAGTTGACTCCAACAGAGGGTAATAGTATTCTACCTCATAATCAACTAAAATTGGAGTTAAATGATACGTCAACTTGGCTATCTGTAATGCTTCAAGAAGAGTCTTCACAGGCACAAGCTTTGCATCCACACGTCCTAACCCTGCATCCACGATGCTTGCGATTAGTTCACCTTTATTAGTAATTATATCTTGAACAGAATCTTCCGCAGTCTGCAAATACTCAGAGAAATAAAGGAGCCACTTTAATGTCGGGATTGATTTCTGTAACTTATTAACATCCCTCGACATGGTTAGACTCCGAAATGATCGCATTAACTTTCGATTCTAAAGCACTAATCGCATGAAACGTTTGAGATATAACACGATTCTGTTTAGATGCAGCTTGATCGACAATGTTCATGCGGTCCCCTAACTTAGCTACATCATCGGCTGTCGCTGTACCAAACAGAGTGCTCTGGATAAGACCCACAAAATTAAACAATCCTCGCTTTCTTCGTGTTTGAGAATCACTTTCTTTACAAGACCATCCTGAGACACTGGAATCATTTTTCCGATAGCGAGGAGAAGCTTGTGAAGGGTTCTGAGACGAAGCAGTTGAAGCTCAACAGTTTGTGAAACCATTATCGAAATGTTTGGATTTGAACGGAGTTCATCAAGGACTGTCAATGTTGTCTTTAGTTGAGCGTCGACGGTTTCCATCTGACGGGGAAGCTTGAGCAGTCCATGCAACTCATTCTTTATGTTTACCACGTCCTCCACAATGAGAACTCGTCCAAGGGGTGCAACAAGCACACCAGGCTTTAGGACATCCGTGGACACGTCGGTCAACACAACGGTGCCACTCAGCAGTAGGAGCAGCAAACTGATGATCCAAGCCATTCTGAGAAAAAATATTCATTTATTTTAATATTTGCTGTAGAACGAACTTTCATACAATAATCATTAGGCACACTCTGCTTCTGCACTGTTTGCAAAGAGGAGTCTATAACATCATTACCATCTGTGGGAATGTTCATGGGCCTTTTTAAGACGATCCGCATGCACGACATCTGCGATCTGTGCATTAGCTTCCAAATTTTAAATTTGTTGCCCGCTTCTTTAGCGATAATGCGGAATGGACCCGAAAATTTAGCCGAAAGCTTGGAGTTCCTTTCAGGTTCTCTCGCCATAACAGCATTGCCTGTCTCTAACACGACAGGTTTAGCTTGTTTATGTTGCTTAACAAACATTTCAACGCGTGACGCCGCTAAATGTGAACTTACTTGGCCATGAATATCCGTAAAAACACGGATTTGTTTTGCCGCAAAATCATCCTTATTATAAACAGGGCCTGGCGTGTTTGTAAGTACATCATAAGGCAGTCCTTTGTCTGTACCATAGACAATGTAGTAGGGTGATTTGCCGGTAGAGCTATTAATCGACCCATTAATATACGCTGCAACTTGTAGCAACCAGTCCACCCATGTGTCTTGCAAATCTCACACAATCGGGCAAAGTATCTCCAGGATCTTGCGATTGCCTCTCTCAACAAGGCCATTAGCCTGTGGATGATAGGCTGTCACAAAACTTTGTTGTATTCCATATTGTGCACATATTTGTGCTACTAGCTGATTCTTGAACTCTGATCCATTGTCTGAGAGAAGAACCTTAGGCGTAGCATATGGACATATTAAATTCATCACTAAGGCATAGGCCACAGATTCGGGTGTTTTATCCTTCAGTGGGACTAAAACCACAAATCTAGAAAAATGATCCACACACACTAGTACGTACGAGGATCCCCGATGACTCCTCGGAAGTTGCAACAAGTCTTTCACGAATGTGTCAAATGGACGGTCCGGTGTAGGATATTGTAGAATTGGAGCCGGTGACCTTGCAGTACCCTTATGCTGAGCACATGACAAACACTTAGCAATATGTAATTCTATATCTTTCTTCATAGTTTTCCAGAAATTTTTCTTTCTGATTTCCGCCAAGCACTTATCACGTCCTTGCCGAACTGCCTGAGGAACATCGTGGAACAGCGTTATAATCGTTTTACACAACGTGTCAGGTACGACTAAATTGAGTAACAATACCCTCAGACGTCTTTTTCGATCGATGGAGTATGTTATGTCGTAATTCAAACAGACTGAGTGGAAAAATTAATTTGGGGAGTTTAACATCCTCTCCGGATTCTACAGCAAAAATGACTGCTGACCATAACGGGTCGCGTCGTTGCTCATCCTCTAGTTGTGAAAGAGTGAACGTTGATACAGGGATCACTGGTGCAATATTTCTAGACAAAGCGTCGGCGCCTCGCACGCAAGATGTCACGGGTTCGATTCCCGGGCCGGCGGAAGTTGTTTGGACACTTGTAAAGGCCTGGGACTTAGGGATAGAAATCCCTTACCAGGTTAATCAGGATCTTAATAAAGGAAAGTCAAGGACCATGGTTTTCCGAGGAATAACAAACAACCGTTTGAGATTGGCATCTCTTTACTATAAAAATATAACACAAAACTCTGACACCACTCAACAAACATCAAATAATTACGGGAGTCAATCAATTAAGGGAAGCAAACACTTAAAGGAATCAAACAAATAATGGGAGTCGGCAATTAATGGATTCAAACAATTAAATGGAGTCAACAATTGATAGAATCGAACAATACAGGGGAGTCAGCAATTAATGGAATCAAACAATTATAGAATCAAACCATGAACAAATATTTCCTACGGCAGTGGCCCTGGGGGAAGGTTCCGGAACACGGTGATGCACACCCAGGGTAACGAAACGTCCACTTAGACTCCACACTCAGCGACGTCTTGAAAAGGCAGGAGAACACCGGGGCACCGACGGAATGTGTTGAACTGATGGTCGTGGTATGCGGTAGTGGTAGATGACCAGAGAGTTGGCAGTTGATAGGTGAAGGTCTGGGAACACAGCCCACGAGTCCAGGACCTATGATGAGATCACAGCCAGAATTTGACGGACAGCAGGGTAGCTAGATACTGACGGTATGGCGGCTGGGTTGAATCTGCCCGTGGCGGAGATAGTCGCTGCCGTTCTCACCTCCGTCCAACCACCCCAAGTGTCGTCTGCACCAGCAAACGAGCGAGTTAGCAGCAGTAACCAGCCGGAGAATCGTTTCCGCCCTTACACGGCTCCCCCAACAAAAATCTACTGTAAGGTAGATTAAACTTAAGATTAGTACACAAAGCATAATCATCTTACAACAAATACTTAAATTCACATTGCACAACAAAGAAGGGTCATAGAAAAGAATTGGTGGTAACTTGATGTCCAAAACGTAAGGCCGTATCAAGGAACTGCACGTGGGGTCCACTTCAGTCCAAGTTTAAGTTTGGGCCCAATTCCAGTCGTAGAGGATTCTTCTATCTCGTCAGGTGCTGGCAGCAACTGGCAACCGAGATCAACAGACTCTGGCGTCTGAACTCCACAGGAACTCTTGCAGGGTAGTGCCTCGACTAACTCCAGCTCGGGGACGTCGTCAAGGACACGAGCAATGTGGGTCCTGCAATTATATTGCTTTAACAAATTAGCTTGATGTAATTTAGGCTTCTTAGAGGAAGGGGGTGAGAATCGTCCAACAAAATCTATGGCTTCCCGAGAAGATGGTTCTGCAATGGGTAAGGGTTCAAGTGGAACAGGACGGACTCTACCCTTGGCGGACATACATGGGCACGGATCACAACTCCTACAAAAAGCTCTAATATCCGCTCCCATACCTGGCCAGTAAAACTGATCAGCAACCTTCCTATAAGTTTTCCTACGAGAACAGTGACTTACAAGAGAGCTATTGTGAGCTACAGAGAGAATGTTACTACGACAAACAGCAGGGACAACAAGTAAAAACAGACCTACTTTAGCTGGTCGCTTGGATGAAACACAAGACCTGTGTAACACCCCATTAAAAGAAACAAACTTATAAACCGACCCATCTCTCACCTGATCCTCCACCCCGGAAGTCACCTTCTCCCTTACACGCTTCAGAGTGGCACACGAGTCTTGAAGCTTGGCGAACCCCTCGGGCGTCACAGTCAGTGGCAACAAATTCGGCAGAATCAGGGGATGCGGTCGTTTCACCTTCGCCGTACGTGGCCCTACAGGTTGGACCTTGGCAGCAGGCGTGGCGGCGTGAGAGGGTGGCGAGGCGACCTCGGCAGGTGGCGAGTCATCAGCAGGTGGCGTGAGGACTGGTGCTGGTGGCAAGGAGAGTTTTAACGTTTCCGGGTCGTTAGGGTCACGAACACCGGGAACATTACCAATGAGGACACTAGCAAATTTAATGGGAGCTCTTACCACATTAGACCAACCAGTGAAATAGGGGCAACGCAGGTAGCACCTAACAACAGGGAACTGGTCAACACGACCTAAATAATCGGCGACACTAACCTTCGGGCAGCTGGAGATGTCAGCGTCAGGCAGGGCTTCTTCAGAGACAATAATGCACGAGCAACCAGTGTCCCTGATGAAAGTAGATGCCCTAGACCCATTTATTGTTCCACTGACACAATAACGGGGGCAGCTCCTGTCCTCCAAACAGAATCCGACCTTGTTGCTGGGTTGATGAGTGTCAGCAGTCTTGAAGGCGAGGGGATTCCTGGGACAGCGAGAACGAATGTGCCCTTCTCCGCAGCTGTGACACCGCACGGCTGGTGGACTACTCCTGTGTACTCCTGGGGATGCTTCCTCGGAGGACGGAGGCTTCGCAATCTTCACTACAGGAGGGGAAGACTTGGGGTAGGCGTTGCGAGCAGACGCCCAGTTGTCGGCAAGATGCACAGCTTCTCCAAGCGTCGCTGGCTGGTGTTCTTTGATGAAAATTCTCAAGTCTGGAGGTAGAGAAGACAAAAACTGATCTAATATCATGAAGTTAGAGAGAGACTCAAAGGTTTCTTCAACCCCTGAGGTCTCCAGCCATTGTTGAAATAAACGACCCAGGTGAATCGAAAACTGCTGGTACGTTTCTCCCGCTCTAATCTTCGTTCTGCGGAAATCAGCACGATAACCGTCAGAAGTCTTGCAAAATCCTCGCAAGAGAGCTTGCTTCAACAAGAAGTAATCTCGGGTGATGTCGGCAGACAGGGACGTGTAAATTTCTACCGGCTTACCACTCAGTAGGCTACCCAACCTTACAGCATAGCTATCTGGGGCTACACCAAGCAGCTCAGCTACCTGCTCAAACCTAACAAGGTAGGAGGCGATGTCTTCTCCTTGACGGTACACAGGCAAGCTGGGTTTTACCACATTGTCTTGTATATGGCCAGAAGATTCTGGTCTACTTGGAGCATTAATCCTAGCCAGTTCTAGGTCCTTTTCTGCCTGCAACTTAGCTAATTCGAACTCTCTTTCTCTCTGACGTTCCTCCAACTCTCTCTCTTTCTGAAGTGCCTCTCTCTCTTTCTGACGTGCCTCTCTCTCTCTCTCTGACGTTCCTCTCTCTCTCGGCATTCTGTTGGGTGACCACATACTGACCAATGTCATTACCTGTCAGACCCAGGGCCACCGCTTGATCTTTCCACACCTCAAAAGCAGACATAATGATCCGAAAGGCCAAGAACAATGGAAAAAACAAACAACTTACCCCGCAAATAGCCAAAGGTAACTCACCTAGTGGCTGAATCAGACCAGTAAATGATTTGATCAAACTGGAGGGAACCTCGTTCCGCACCCAGCCCAGCTTAATCACCTCAGGGTAACGAAACCGCACCAGGTGAAACAACAAAAATGCTATGACAGCATCCACAGTGCACCCCAACCAACACTAATTAACTTCCCCACGTACAAGGGAGAGCAACAAAATTTGCACACAGAAGGAAGGGATAACCACTGAACAACACTTACTTCCGGGCCACAGACAGCAAGGTGGCGCGCTCACGGCGACTTACAACAACACCGGAACCAATGTTAAACCTCAGAAATCAAAGGTCAGAGACAATCCTGGCAAGGTCGCCACTTGTAAAGGCCTGGGACTTAGGGATAGAAATCCCTTACCAGGCTAATCAGGATCTTAATAAAGGAAAGTCAAGGACCATGGTTTTCCGAGGAATAACAAACAACCGTTTGAGATTGGCATCTCTTTACTATAAAAATATAACACAAAACTCTGACACCACTCAACAAACATCAAATAATTACGGGAGTCAAACAATTAATGGAAGCAAACACTTAAAGGAATCAAACAAATAATGGGAGTCAGCAATTAATGGATTCAAACAATTAAATGGAGTCAACAATTGATAGAATCGAACAATACAGGGGAGTCAGCAATTAATGGAATCAAACAATTATAGAATCAAACCATGAACAAATATTTCCTACGGCAGTGGCCCTGGGGGAAGGTTCTGGAACAAGGTGGTGCACACCCAGGGTAACGAAACGTCCACTTCGACTCCACACTCAGCGACGTCTTGAAAAGGCAGGAGAACACCGGGGCACCGACGGAATGTGTTGAACTGATGGTCGTGGTATGCTGTAGTGGTAGATGACCAGAGAGTTGGCAGTTGATAGGTGAAGGTCTGGGAACACAGCCCACGAGTCCAGGACCTATGATGAGATCACAGCCAGAATTTGACCGACAGCAGGGTAGCTAGATACTGACGGTATGGCGGCCGGGTTGAATCTGCCCGTGGCGGAGATAGTCGCTGCCGTTCTCACCTCCGTCCAACCACCCCAAGTGTCGTCTGCACCAGCAAACGAGCGAGTTAGCAGCTGTAACCAGCCGGAGGATCGTTTCCGCCCTTACAACACTCTTCCTAGTCCCCTTCGTCCCTGTTCACCTAGCAGCAAAGTAGGTACCTGCTGTAAGTCGAAAGTTGCGAATTCGTATTCAGGGACAAGTTGTTGGAATTTCCAATGACTTGCTTAGACGTAAACCATTGACTCCTCAGGCTTCTACGCCCTTGACTCTTCAGGCTTCTACGCCCTTAATTCGTGAGACATAAGGCAAGCATGAACTTGGCATGCTTCCCTGTTGGGCACTGTAAACGCTTCTGCGTTTCACCTTACACAAGGATTTAGGGGGGTGCCCAATAAAAAAAAAAAAAAAAAAAAGCGTCGGCGACTACATTAGCCCTTCCCGGTAAATACCTAAACTTGGGGTCAAATTCCTGAATTGTGAGATACCAGTGTGCTAATCTGCCTGATAGATTCCTTCCATGGAACAGTTCTGTGACTGGCTGATGATCCGTAAACACAGTTGTCTTATAACCAAAGATAATGTCTTTAAACTTCTTCAGTGCCCACACAACAGCTCACGTCTCTAAATGCGTTACTGAATAACGTGTTTCGTCATCATTAAGTTTACGACTTGCAAACGCAGTCACTCTAAACTTTCCTCTCGAATCCAGTTGCATGAGTACAGCTCCGATTACTAGTCCAGAAGCGTCGGTACACAGAGTGAAAGCTTGAGTGTAATCAGGGAATGCCAGAACACGGGCATTGGTAAGTGCCGTCTTCAATGCCACAAAACTATTTTTGTGTTCAGCATCCCACGCAAACATTGCATCTTTCTTTAGTAACCTTGTTAAGGGTGACGCCAATGTTGCATAGTTCTTAATAAAAGAACGGTAATATCCAGATAAACCAAGAAAATTACGCACTTGATCAACCGATGTAGGACGTGGAAACTGAGATACAGCTTTTCCTTTATCATCAACTGTATGAATGCCGTCACCGTCAACTACATGACCAAGGAAAAGGATTCTGGATTTCAAAAACTCACATTTCTAAAGTTTAATTTTAAGACCTGCTGTGGAAAGTTTTTCTAACACTTCACGCAGTTTGATCAGATGGGGATCGACATCCTTACTAACTACTATGAGATCATCCAAATAAGCGCAGACTGTGGTACCTATCAATCCGGCAAACAGGGTATTGATCATCCTTTGAAACGCCAGTGGGGCATTTCTGAGACCAAAAGGCATTCCTAGAAATTCAAAATGGCCCAAATGAGCAGTAACATCTCGGGATTTCTCATCGAGTGGTATTTGCCAATACCCGCTAAGCAAATCTAAGTTGCTAAACACAGCATTATCCTTGCTTAAGGACTGCAATATATCACCCAAGACAGGCATTTGGTACCTATCTGTGATTGTATTTTCATTGACGCGCCTTATGTCAATAACTGGGTTCCAACCGCCATCCTTTTTTGGGACTAAGAATAAAGGGCTATTGAAAGGAGATTTAGAATGTGCTATAACCTTCTCATGCAACATATCCTGACCCATATCCTGAACTACAGCGCGCTGGCTATGTGATAGTCGGTAAGCTGGTATGTAGATTGGATTCGTGCCCTCTTTTAAAGATATGTGATGTGAAGTTAAATCTGTGTGTCCTAACTGTTCCCCTGGCATAGCTACAATGTTTCGTAGTCGGCAAGCAGCTCTAAGAGTTGTGTCTTGCCTTGAGGATGATCAATCACCTGAACATGTTCTGCTATTTGATCAATCTCTCCTGCCAAGTCTGTTGAGATTGAGAAACAATACTACCAACTGGGTATTGTGTAGGTTGTGATGCAACATTGTTGTGATAAACCAGAGAATTACACAAATAACATCCATCTTTCAATATCCTAAGAGCGCCCATTCTGTTAAGAACTAGAACGACTGTTAAACCATCAGGTCTAATCATGCTTAGCGTCGACTCGCACGACAAACCCTTAACCTCGCACGTTTCCGGTAGACATACTACATCAGTCCCCGTGTACAGGTCAGGTAAAACTACAGTGGTCTAGGTGAAATCCTCATTCTGATAATGGAGAGTTCTCATTAATACTGCAGGTACAATCTTCCAACTCTTGCTGCTATAATCACGTTGGGAAAATGAGTGTGTGAGGTCTTGAGCTCTCTTCGACACGTTATCCGCCTTCCTCCGAATGGGAATGGTGGACAACACTTTCGACCTTGCTGAGAGCAATGGTGCAGAATTACGCATAGCGTTGTAGGAAACACCCTTAAACGTAATAGTATTATTACGTGGACGAATATCAATACAATTCGTTTTAAGTGTTGGTAGACCTATCAACCAATCTGCTGGCAAATTAAATTGCTGGACTACATAAAGGTCTGCATAAAAAGGAATACCACGTCTTGAGAATCGTAATGGTAAAGTCACCATTCCTGCAATGTTCAGCTGCGTGCTGGATACTCCTTCGAGATCGGCGTCAGTAGGTCTCCATGAGAAGTCTCGGTGAGGGAATCTACGTTGTAACTCTTGATAGGATGCCAAAGATAATACATTTGCGTATACATCCGTATCAATTTCCAGAGCCAATCTGATAGCTCCAACTCTCACCGGAACGGACAACACTTCCGCTTCACTGAGCGCCGCTATTAAAGAGGCTGCCACAGAAGTGCTGCTGGACGTAGGTACCAATGTACCTATCCTTCTTCGTTCTTTGACAGGCGCCGGCCTTCCCCCGATTTCTTATAATGATAACGACGTGCTTTTCATTGCTGTGTTACCTGGGGTACTCCTGCGTCCACGCTCCTAGCCCTGAGCATCATATCACACTCATCCGTGTTGTGAGAGGTTGATTGATGGAACTCACACCACATACCTACTGCCAGTCCAGGCAGAGATGTAGTCTTAGCCGCCGCTGCGTATGTCTTGGGTGCTTCATGTTTTTGCTGAGAGCCGGTGGGGGGGATGTTTCTTCTCATTAACTCTAACACCACCACCCTGTAGCTGGTAACAAATCATTGACTGTATGACCCCTCTTTTTACAATAGGTACACAGTAAAGCCCGTCGATGTTTGGTACCCTGGTCGTAATGAACCTGGTGCTGAACAAGTGGCTGCATTGGTGCTACCGGTGCAGGTGTCGTAGCCTGGTAAGTAAGTGCTGTTAGAGGTCGAGCCGTCTTTGGCGTAAGTTTATTTGCGTAATCTATAATCAAGGCAGACGGTACATACTCCACTTCCTGAGCACGGCAATATATTTGGTCACGAACAGCCATCAGAAAACTAATGAGCTCTATCAAGTTTTCCACATTGTCCGGTGACATCTTGCCATCGTCATCAAACCACTGTGATCCTCGGAAAGTCGCTAGCATATCCTGTTTGACCTCACCAGCAATAGAGAAAGCCGGCATCGGCGTTTCTGCGTGAACCACAGGTGCTAAGATATCAAGCCACCGAAAAACCCAATGTAACTGGGCTAAGTGGGACTCAGACTCAAAAATACCAATGAGAGCCCGTTTGAAATTATCATATTTAGGGTCCGCCAGTCCACTCGCATTTAGATGCAGACTAGCAAAGCTATTCTGCGGGATATGAGGGCGAACGAACGCTTTCTTGTTATGATCTTCAGTAATATGGACATTGCGCATAGTGTCCTCACATGCCCTCAAGAATTGCGTTATCCTCCTAACTAAAGGATCTTTTAATGTGGGAGGTAATGCTAATGTATCTGACACACTAGAATCCTGAGGAGGAGGAATAACCTGTTTATAATCAGGGGACGTATTATACTGGTTACCTGATCGTAGGGTTCGACGGTTTAACTCGTCAAATGAGTGGTCCATAATATCCTCACTACTCTTGACAGAAATGTCGAACTGCAACTCCGCCTGTGTTTCGGGCTCATCTACTGAACTATCCTCTACACATGAATCGCTAACATAACACTCCGTCAATTCTGCAATGTCCCAAGACAGTGACTTTGAAAAACTACCCATTAAGTGCTTAATGGGTCATACTAAGAGTTACACAAAATAACATTACTCTTGCCTCTCATTTACAGTAAACTAATATTAATTACAGTTAAAATAATTGAAGCATCATTAGCAGAATTGTTGAGAACTAGACACTGGAAATTATATTACTTCAGTATACTGTACAAAGAATAAGCAAGACACTTACAAAACTGATATAACCTAAGCGATGTCTATCAGTGTGAAGCTATGTCGTCGAATATGTAAATGTGTGTATACATTTTTAATGAATTCTTAAATACCTATTTACGGAGTTTGTTGTCTTTATAGAAAATGGCACAGCTGGTCGTCGTCCTTCCCAGCCGTAGCACAGCTGATCTCAGGTGGGGGTGGGGTGGATGGTTTGCCTCAGTCGTCCCTCCCACTGCACAGCTCTCCCAAGGTCAGGTGGATATAGCCGGCGCGCACTCCTTTACTCCCTCCGTTGCGTAGCAACCGAAAGATGCTGCAAGATGACGACGGGCGAGTCAACTTCACGACGGGGAGTCCACTATCCACCAAAATTGCTGACTGCTGGTGTCGAAGTCTCTGGATACCTGCTCACTGACGAGATGTCGCTCTTTCTGTGTACCAAACCTTCTGATGCCCTGTACATATAGGACTCGCTGAGGGCACCGGGAGATTGTACAATCTTCAGTCACGACAGCCAAAACAGTCTTCTTAAGCAATTGTGAATAGTCCAATTGTTGCCAAACCTCGTAGGCATGTGACAACACTGTAAGCGCCGGTACACAGGATGCCCAATACTGAACACGGGAATTCTTGGCCACCACTCCGTGTTGCCAAACAGAGGTAATACCAAACTCCAGTAAGATATAAAGTCAACAATAACTCAGAATCAGTTATTGGAAATAATTATGTACACCTCTGTGGATGACAGAATGAAGGTCACTCAACGTATAGCGTCTCACAGCAGGATATGTCACTACACTTGGATATGTCATTTAACATGTCACTGTTTTTTGTTTTTCTTGATTTGTTAAACTCTGATGATTTGTTATGTCTGTAATGATTTAGCCAAAATTCGTAACCACTTGCTGCCACCTTAGTGTTCTAGGCCATTTAACTACTGAGTTTGTCTAGGTTAATGAGGCTTGAACATTTATATTGTAGAGGGTTTTTGGTAACGAAACCCAATTGTCTGTTATCCTTTTATTTAGGAACTATCGAGGATACAGTTCCAAATGCAGATCACAGTAACTTATCACTGTAACTATGAGTGTTAAGAGAAGGACGGAGGCTATTTAAATAGACCTGCTAAATACGACAGATCTGTGTGAGGGGTTGAGTAACAATGCCGCAGGGCGCCGGCCTTTTAAAATGCTGACCTAAACAGTCACTGGGCCGCGCCTCAAGGAACCTGCCCATCACGTAAAATGATCATGTCACCTCATGGCCAGTGGAAAGTTACAGGAGGTGATATGATTATATAAAGACAATGAATTGACCTGACATTTATAAAAAGACTAAAAGGGGCTGATACAACCATACTCTAGTCTGTGCAGAAGTGGTCTGCATGATGCGTTTTGACTACCAAGATGCTCGGTGAGGCCCACGGACTGTCACTAAGTTCAACAAGGTGGTTTTGCTCTAGCTACTGCACAACTGTCCTCATCCTCAGCCGCTTGATGAGGTGAACGCCTTGGCAGCAATACAATATCCATATTTCCTAATTATATATCTCCCAGGGGTATCTGTATAGAGATCAGGGTAAGACTTTAATAAAGTGTATTTTTGAACATTCTAATCATTAGAAAGATATTATAAATTAATGTGAGATAAACATTTCATAGATGATTGAGTTAACAAGAGATAAAGATATTTGAGGCATAGATACCGGCTGATGTGAAATTAATGCGGAAAAAGGTTCAAAATTACTGGTTCACTCTTCAGGTCGAACTCACTTGGTCTAGAGTGATAAGGTTTGAGTAAATTGATGTGAACTAGCTTAAAAGATTTTCTTCTGTCTAGAATAGAAATAATATAGACCTAAGGTCTCTTTTTTCATTCCCATATAATCATATGCTATTTGGCAAAGTGGTGAAAATAATGAATGGGGAAAGAAGTTCTAACTGTTTTATTTAACCAAGTTTATTTTAGCATTTTTTAAGGGTCCCCTGATCTCATGACCATACAGTAGTTGAAAACGATTGAAACCGAATGAATTACTCTTACTGTACCTTATGACAAAAAGAGTTAAGTCAAGTCCTTCGTCCCAGTTTGAAGAGTTTTCTAGGCAATATTTGCAAAACATGATGATATGCAGTCGCCAGATACCACCATTGTATCCTGAAAAATTTGAGAGGTAAAATTACTACTTCTATCTGAATGTACAATCTTATGAATGTCATGCTAAGTAAAAAATTTAACCAAAATATCTGCAATGTACTTTCATTTAATGTTTCTTGGAGGTACAACAATGTGGAACCGAGTCGCAGCATATATTATAGTGAAAATATATTAATTTCCCTGCGTTGTTTTGGGGGAATGGTCCTACAAATTCATTAATAACCTTTTCAAATGGTTCATCAACAAGGGGAATAGGCTGTAAAGGTGACGGTCATCCATTATCTTTTGATTCGACTTACCTATCACCTGGCAAGTATGACGAGCCTTTATGTACTGAGCTCCCCCTGCTCGAGGTCGCGGCCAGTAAAAATTATTCAAAATGATGTTACAAATCTTATTAATTTCAAGGTATCTAGTTTCCGTACCATGAACTAGCTTCATTGCCCTAACCCTAAGGTCGCGAGGCATCACAATTGGATTATAAAGAACGTAATCTTGATCCGAATCTACATCTGTCGATCTATACCTCTAATCAAAATGTCCTTTTAAAAATTTGGATTTTTGATAGCGCAAGAAACTATGTCGGAAAGAGAACGGTCTTGTCTTTGGCCAATACTGAAATTAACAGCAGTTATAGGCAAATTAGTAAAGTTCTCATCTACCTCCGAGAATCAACCCCGAACACTTGTTACAGCATCATCTAGATCACCTTCCCTTGTCAAAATACACGAAGGAAATAGAAATGGATCCTCTTTCTCTAACTTCTCAGTTGGAGTTCCAGCGGTAGGTTCCTGAACCACTATGGGAGAAGGGACAACTATTACTCTTGGCAGAGTGCAACCATGAACTCCTACAATAGCTGCTCAACGGACAAGTCATCGATGAGATTAATCCTAGGTAAGGGTAGTGCAAGATAACCGGACAAATCTTGCAGGGTGCCATTCTCTCTTGTTAAGTTAGTATCAATATGAGGCAGGACATCTCTATGAATAATACTTTGGACCTTTCCTATATCCCTCAAAATTACCATCTCTTTACTGGGTAATACAGGTCTACGAGAAGCCTTACCCTTAAATTTAAAGTCAGAGAAAATATCTATAGGTTTGGGAATATCTAGGACATTTATAGTACATCAGGGTTGTGTTTGACTTTTGACATCTGTCTCTTCACTTCTGGAAACTGAGGCAACTTGAACATTCATACTAGGTTGAATTCGGGAATTTCGTGAAGGTGATCCAGGTTTGTAATATCTAGATTGTCGACACTTCTGATCGTAACAGTCTGTAATAAGATGTCCTTTCTACGATAAATTAAAAAATTACGTGCACTATTGTAATGTGGAGGAGGCTCAACCCTTTTGCTTGTCCGTTGGGCAGTTATTGTAGGAATTCATGGTGGCACTCTGCCAAGATGATTAGTTGTCCCTTTTCCAATAGTGGCTCAGGAACCCACCGCTGAAACTCCAACTGAGAAGTTAGAGAAAGAGGGTCCATTTTTTAATTTCCTTCGTGTATACTGATAATCCTAGGAAACTACGAAGTTGATCTACGTTCTTGGGACAAGGGAATTGTTTCACCGCCCTTTACTCTGCAATCTTCTGTGTGTATACTATTACCAACTAGTACGTGTCCTAGAAATTGGATTTTGGATTTGAGAAATTCTTAATTGGAAATTTTCACTTTCAATCCAGCTATATGTAGCTTTATGAAAACTTCTCGTAGTTTCTTTAAATGGCTTTGTAAATCTTTGCTTACAATGAAAAGATCATCTAGATAGGCAGAGACTGTGTTACCTATCATTGCAGCAATCTAGGAAAGCGTCAACGGTTCAAGAAAAAACGCTTCCATCAGCGCGTTAAACAAAATGTAAGTGTTGACTGTACCAGCGAGGATAGGTAATAATCAGCTATCCCTAGATATAGATGCGGGGGCATGTGCAAATGTTATCTCATTAAAGTCGTTCAATGAACTCCAGCGGCGATATCTTCCAAATAAGTGGACAATAAGACCTACACACATTCCTCTGCCAGGTGTATCAGGAATCCAATTAGATATAGCGGAGGTAATAACATTACCAATTCGTTTTTCTAGGTTCAGTAATGCGTTTCTGGCGGATTTCTACAGAGTCAAGGCATTTTCTTTGCCAGTGGACTGGTTATTTGGTCTGACCACTCTAAGGCAGAATAACATTAACGTTCAGCCACGAGATCAAACAATCACGCATAATTGTAAAACATAATACGCCATGCAAACTTCACATCCATTGCTTACTTCAGGTGTTCGTGTAATAACTACCTCGAATGGCGCGGAGGAGTCTTTGGCACAGAAGCAGTTAGTTATGGAGTCACTTTCTGAAACTACACCTAGTAGCTCAAGGGATATTTCTGATGAAAGCGGTCAGAACTCGACACTAACGCCTGAAGTGTTAACTGGTGTGCAACGGTTATATAGCCAGGAACTAACTTGAGTCACACTTCGTTTGCCAAATGTGAGTGAAGGAACAGATGTTGTATGTCTGAGTGAAAGTTCATGAGTGAAAGGTTTGTCACTTGAGTCTACCTTAAGCGCTGTTAGATTAGGTAGTCTCACAGATGTTCTCGTTCTCAATAGAACTGAGGGACCCATAACCTTAAGAAAGGAATGTTGTTTAGGTAATTTCCTTGTTTACGACAAAGCGGTTGTCGCAGAGCCGACAGAATTACCTATAGATAGTATAACACAGGGGAAATAGAACGAAAAATCACATATTGTAGATAAAGTAGCGTTAATAGCGCCACACGTGAAAGTAGTCGATCATCCTCAAAGCAAAAGTGATCTTTTAGAATTACTAGCTGAGTTCAAGGAAACCATAGCTTTACCTGGAGAACCCCTAGGCACAAAAACGTTGACAAACCATCATATTCACTCAAGCCGGACACTAATCCACTCTACATCCCAGCATATAGACTACCCCACAGCAGAAGGGCGGTAGTCCAACAGATAATACAAGACATGATGGACCAACAGGTAATCTAACCTTCCTCATCACCATGAAACTCGCCATTATTCGTAGTTCCCAAGAAGGATGGAGGATGGAGACCATTCATAGATTTTCGACGAGTACACCAGGCAACTGTACTAGACAGGTTCCCAATGCCTGTCCTAAATGACTTACTACAGTCTCTAGGAAAAGACAACGCCATCTTCAATAACTTAGATTTACTTAGCGGCTACTGGTAAATTCCCTTGCATGTGGAATACCGCGAGATAACTGCATTCAGTACACCTATGGGACATTTTGAATTCTTAAAACTGCCATTTGGTCGAAGAAATGCGCCGCTAACATTCCAAAGAATGATAAACACCTTGTTTGCGAGAATGATAGGTAACACAGTTTATGCCTATCTAGATGATCTTATCATAGTAAGCAAAGATTTACAAAGCAATTTAAAGAAACTACGAGAAGTTTTCACAAAGCTCCATCTAGCTGGATTGAAAGAGAAACTTTCCAATTGTGAATTTCTCAAATCCAAAATCCAATTTCTAGGATACGTACTAGTTGGCAATAGTATACACACAGAAGATTGCAGGGCAAAGGCGGTGAAACAATTCCCTTGTCCCAAGAACGTAGATCAATTTCGTAGTTTCCTAGGATTATCAGTTTACAACTGCTTTTTCATTGAAGGTTATGCCAAGTCAGCATCACAACTCACTAAGCTCAAAAAGGATGTAGAGTTTACATGAAATAAAGAAGAAGAGGACAGTTTTCAATGCCCTCAAGAGCGCCTTAATGAACGCTCAGGTGTTAGCCTTTCCGGACTACACAAAACCATTTACCATGTGCACTGATGAATCAGGCCTATGCTTAGGGGCAGTGCTCATGCAAACTGATCATTGAGGAAAATGGCGAGTAATAGCATAAGCTGGTCGCACCCTTAACGATGCAGAAATAAGCTATTCAGCTACTCACTTAGAAGTATAAGCTGTAGTGTGGGCTCTCAAGCATTTTCGGGATCATATTTTGCTATATCCGATTACAGTCCACACAGATCATGTAGTGCTGGTATTTGACTATATGGGAGTTCGCACCCGACTTCAAGTATATACCGGGCCGTGCGAACGTGGTAGCTGATTCTCTATCTAGACACATAGCTTCTGTCAAGCTACTATCTGCATTCACCCTGTCACAGTTAAGGGCGGAACAATTACAGGATCCACTGTGGTCTTAGGTTATATATGCCTTAGAATCGGCACATAAGGTAAATTTGCCCAAAATACCTCTACCACTTTCACAGTTTGAGCTGCGGCACGACATACTATATCGCTCAGTGAAAACACAACAAGAGTCAATCTCTCAAATTGTTATTCCTACATTATTAAAGGAAAACATCCTCACCCTCTTCCATGATGCACCCCAAGCTGGGCATCTAGGGCGAGACAGATGTCTACCAGAAATTAGACAAAAATATTATTAGAAAACAATGAGGACCGACATCCAGCTTCACATCGCTAAATGTTCAACTTGTGCAAAACACAAGGGAACAACGATGGATTCCGCTACAATCTTAGAATGCCCGACGCCGGAACGTCCATGGAATACAGTTGAGATCGATTTATTGCAGCTACCAAAATGCCATCAAGGCTTTAGTTACATTCTTGTGTACGTTGACGACTTCTCTAGATTTGTGGTAGTAGTACCATTGCAGAACAAGTCAGCCGAATCAGTCGATCATGAATTAATCACGCATCTCATCTGTCCTTTTTTCTCCACCCAGAGTGCTACTCTCGGATAACGGAGCAAGAATCAATTCTTAACTGCAATATGTCAAAAATATGACATTACACAGACCTTCACAACAGCCTACCATCCATCTTTAAATGGGTTGGTCGAACGTGCAACTATAACAATTCTTAAGATTCTCTGACACAGAGTGAATCCAACGCATAGTTCGTGGGAGGAATGGTTTCCTCAAGTTACAGCGTCAATCAATGGATATATAAATAGCTTTACAGGCAAATCGCCAAACTACACAATTTACTGCACCGATAAACGCTTGCCATATTATCTACTAGCAGGAACCCCACAAGCTATGTACAACATGGATCACATTCCAAGAAGCAAATCAATGTTTTCACAAGCATCCATGGAAAAGTACGAAAACATTTAGCAGCCTCACGTGCTGAAATGATCTGTAAGCAACATTAAAAAAAAAAAAAAGCCTATAACTCTAGAAATAGGAGAGAAAGTAATGATAAAAGCGCCGGAACGCTCATCAAAACTCTCGCTTAAATTCACAGGTCCGAACGTGATTAGAGCGAAAGAACATAGAAACAAATTTCAAGTTACTTTGCTTCACAGAACATAATTACCTGTATATGCATACAGCATAGGCCTAGGTACAAGCTTTCATAGATACCAACAATTCGCTCATAGCTGTTCTCGTAAATGCAGGGCTAGGTCGTGTTGATACACAGTTGTTGTCAGTTGGTCAACTAATTGCCGCTTTGCATATAACTGAAACTAAATATCATCTAACTCCTATCTTTCAGGAGCATGAAGTGAGCATGAAGTGGAATTTATTACCCCTTAATAGAGGACACCTTAACACATAAGGAAATACTAATACACATTCCACTAAAATCGCACAAAAATTTTGATGCATGGCATTTGGAACCATTTCCAATGAAAGCGAATGGTGGATTTTTAATTCTGAACAAACACTCTGGACTAATAGTAGTATTAGAAGATTTTTCATTAGTTGCTGTGACTAAGCATGAAGTCCTAAATCATTGTAAGTCAACATATTTACACTTACAAAAACAGTATGTCCTTCATTTGCTTTCGCTTTTCTACGGGCTGCAGAACTTACATATGAATTAGCTGTAGTACAGACTAATGCCTCTACAGCTCTACAGCCATGTGAATACACTTCAATACCACATAGGTTAGTGTTTCACGCACATGTCAATAATGTGCAATATTTCTATTATCCAAATCAAACCAGTGTGATACTTATATGTCATGATGTAGGCAAACATTTAGTAGTAGAAAGTTATCATATAGCACCAGAGTATTGTAAAATTAGCAGTAATGCAATCACAACCTTTGCCTACTCGCCATAATCTTGCATTTGTCACAAACATTACTTCTGAACTGGTTTCCATACCATTTTCCCCAAATATAAATTCAGTAGTCTTCATATTATATCTGATAAGCTTAAACTTCTATCTTACAGGATTCTCTTCCTTTGTATTTATCTTCTGTATATGTTCTGGGTACCAAGTTCTATCTAAAGGAGCGAACACAAACACCTGTAGAGTTTTCGTAGGTTCTATTTACTGGACAAACAGAGATACACAAGGGAGGTGGCGCTCCTTACTCTGTCTGGGGGTCAACTAGCCTTTCAGGCGACATGTGGCAAGTGATACATTAGCAGCTTCCATATGTCGCCAGGCACATTAATTAAGCGTGTGGGACATGGTAAATACATTGCCACACGCTGCTAGCTAGGCTGAATAAATAATGTATATAAATGGAGCACAAACATAATATACATACAGCACACATAATATACATACATCTTCCAGTATAGTCCTACCTGGTTTACTTGTACCTACCATCATATTTATCATTCCTTGATTGTTATGATTATTTGTTACAGAGAGATTTCTTCTTGATTCACAATAGTTTCTACGAAAACTTTTCGGAAGGAATTGCAAAAGCATGTGCAAGAGAAAAAAGTTTAGCTAAAGCACACTTTATTGGAACAAGGTTAGGTACACCTAGGTTTTAAACCATGGGGTTTTGGTTGTAGGTGGCCGAGCAGTGTAACAGCACCATTTGTATTATATAAATATTCACCCAAATGGATAACACCAAAATTATTCACTAAGATATTCTTCAATGACTGTAATTATTCACTAAGTTATTCAACTATGACTCAGTAGTGTTTTTTTTTGGGGGGGGGGGGCACCCCCTACATCCTTGTGTAAGGTGAAGCAGAGAAGCGTTTACAGCGCCCAACAGGGAAGCATGCTAAGTTCATGCATGCCTTTATGTCTCATGAGTTAAGGGCATAGAAGCCTGAAGAGTCAAGGGCGTAGAAGCCTGAGGAGTCAATGGTTTATGTCTAAGCAAGTTATTGAAAGCTCCAACAACTTGTCCCTGAAAACGAATTCGCAACTTTCGATTTACAGCAGGTACCTACATTGTTGTTAGGTGAACAGGGACCATAGGAGGCTGGGAAGTGTGTCCGAACAACTTTCTACTGGCCCGGGAATCGAACCCGTGACATCTCGCTTACGAGGCAAGAGCAGTACCGTTCTACCAACCGGCGTTTCATGTCATACATGCTGAGTCTATAAATTCATCAGAGGATGAGCGAGGGCAAGCTTAGTTAGCAAATACCTCGCCTGCTCCTGTTTGACTCTCACGCTCTGTGCGAGAGAGGAGGGCAGATTCTTACCACGCACTAAAGTGTGAACACCTCACTTTAGTGTACTCATATATAAGTGCACTCAAGACACTTATCTGGAGAGAATTCAAAATACAATCTCTCCCGAATTCAGAACCTGTCTATTTAGTTTTGTAAAAATAAAGAAACTCCAAATTAAGTGTGTACATCAGCCCAGCCACTTAAGAGTTCCAGAACTATTATATCTGCCTATAACATATATATATATATATATATATATATATATATATATATATATATATATATATATATATATATATATATATATATATATATATATATATATATATATATATATACACATATATATATACACACACGACCAACACAAGCATTGAAATCCGGTCCTGTCTGTGTGACTGAGGAGTCCTTTTGAGGAGCCACTCTGCTCACCCCACATGGGGAAAGGGCTATAAAAGGTGCCCTAAACATAGCCGGCTCAAAAAGCAAACTGACTGGGCAACCGCACCCAGTAAGATCATCCAAAAGTGGTCGAAAACACAATCCTAATCACAGTTTCAAAGAAAAACAAACGATAAAATCTCTTGTGATACTGCATGGAATGTCAGAACCCTTCTGGATAATGGCACAAATGGGCGTCTTAAAAGAAGAACCGCCTTTGTGGCAAAAGAGCTAGCTAGGTATAACATCGACCTAGCAGCCATTAGTGAGTCCCGGCTCCCAGAAGAGGGTCAACCCACAGAACGGGGGTCTAGCTATACTTTCTTCTGGAAGTTTATGCCTGCTGCAGAGAGAAACTGTATTTGTGGAGGTGGCTTTGCCAATGCATCCGATACAGGCTAATTGAAATGCCTATTGGGATCAACGAGCGCCTCATGACGCTCCGAGACCCACTGAATCACTCACGTCATGCCTTTTTTATCAATGCATATGCCCCAAGACTGGATGCAGAGGCTGACATCAAGGACGCCTTTTATGCCGACCTCGACAGAGTGCTAACCTGTATCCCCAGAGAAGATAAGGTTGTGTTCCTTGGTGACTTCAATACAAAAGTGGCAGAGATGCTAACATTTGGTTGGGAACCATAGGGACAAATGGACTACTCCTCCTCAGCAAGTGTGCTGCACATAACCTCACTATCACCAATACCTTGTTTAGGCGGGCCGACAAGTTCAAGGGTTCGCGGCAACACCCACGATCCTAACACGGGCATCTTATTGACTACATCATTGTCAAAGAAAGAGATCCCCGTGATGTACTCATCACCCGAGCCATGTGTGGCTCAGACGACTGCTACACTGAACATCGGATTGTCAGGGCCAAGCTGTCATTCCAATTTGCCCCAAAACGGCGAAAGTAGCAAGCCTCCAAAAGAAGTTTTAATACTAACCGTGTGGAGAATCCAGAGGTAGCACATGCTTTCAGAGAGCACCTCGAACATGGGCTGATAAACAACCCGACAACAAACAACCCAAAGCCCAGTACCGAATGGGATATTCCTGATACTGTCATGACAAAAACCTGCATAGAGACCCTATGCCAGATTGAAGGAATACACCAGGACTAGATTGATGAAAATGACCCGGCAATCAATGTACTCGTCAATAATTAAACGTGCTGCTTGAACTAACTGGCAGAACATCCCTCAGTCTGGGACCAAATGTGATACCTTCCTGCAAGAATAAAGAGACGTCCCAGCGGGAACTTCGCAATCTAAAGAACGACTGGTTTAAAAATAAAGCACATGAAACACAAGAAATTGCAGATCAGCGCAAGATATGTGAATCCTCCAATTCCACAAAAAAAAATTTTATGGGCCAATCACTCATGGCGCAGCTCCCCCTCCCCTCATCCGACGGTAAGTCGAAACACTGAAGCGGATGTCCTGACTACCCAGCAGGTTCCTCAGCATCCAGAGCTGAACCACCTCAGCTATTCTCCATCCTTGGATGAGGTAGCTACTGCCATCAAAGAGATGAAAAACAACAAAGCCTTAGGGCTTGAAGGAATTCCAGCCGACCTGCATACAGCAGGAGGACTTCTGCTTGTCAGCCGTCTCCACTCTCTCCTGGAAAATATATGGGAAAAGGAGGAAATACCCCAAGTTCTTAAAGACGCCTTCATCGTCAATATTTATAAGAACGAGGGAAACTAGTCAGACTGTGGCAACTACCGGCAAGATTATCGCCGGAGTCCTCCTGAACAGACTTTTTCCTGAGGAGGAAACCTTCCTACCAGAATCTCAATGTAACTTTAGACCATCACGTGGCACCACTGACATGATCTTTATTGCTCGTCAAATACAGGAAAAGTGTAGAGAACTGCATCTTGACCTAAATATAGCTTTCATCAACCTAACCAAGGCCGTCAACTTTGTCAACAGGGAAACCCTCTGTTGGACCCTCAGCCGTTTTGGCTGCCCACCAAATTTTATCTTCATATTGAGGGAACTCCACGATGGCATGAACGACAGCGTCCTGCACAATGGCACCCAGTCTGAGTTCTCCCCCATCCAAACGGAGATTAAAAAGTGTGTACTGGCACCAATTCTCTTTTTCATTTTCTTGGCTGCCTTCCTGACACGTGCCAGTACTAGCTTAGACTGACATCGAGTACCGGGTGAAGGGGAGTCTTTTCAACATAAGAAGAATCCAGGCAAGAACAAAGGTGTCGGCAGCTTCCATTACTGAACATCAGTATGCAGACTTCCTCATCCTTGTTGCTCACACTGAACGCGACCTATAGGAGATCCTGAACACCTACGCAGATGCATACTTCGGCCTTGAGGTGAATGTACCTAAGACTCAGATTCTCTTTCAACCTGCACCTTGGTTCAGACATATCTCCACCATCTAGCTATCTATCTTAATGGTACTACCCTCTCTTATGTTACCCACCACTGCAAACATCGATGAAGAGATTCAGCATCAAATCAGATGTTCATCTCAAACCTTTGGCAGATTCCGAAACTGTGTCCTTAGTTGTAGGGAGCTGAAATTATCTTCAAAGTTATTCGTATATAGAGCAGTGGTCCTACTCACCCTGCTATATGTCAGAGAGACATGGGTTACGTACAGGCGGCACCTCAAGGTACTTGAAATCTTTCACTAACGTAGTCTACGTTCCATCCTCTGAGTTTTCTAGGAAGACAAAAGAACAAATGCCAATATTCTTGCTGTCACCAACTGTAGGAGCATTGAGTGTAAGGGCGGTAACGAGCAGGAAGATAGTTGCCGTCGTTCACTCGCTTGTTTGCTGGCTCACGACTCCCACTTGGGGGGTTAGACGGAGGTGAGAAGATCTCTGCTACCAGTGACACCCGCAGACATTACCCAGATCTCAAACCAGACACACCTCCCTGTTGCTAGTCCAAATTCTGGTTGTGTTCTCATCAAAGGCTCTGGACTCGTGGGCTGTTTCCCCAGATCTTCACAATTCGTCTTTTAATCTCCAGACACATAACCCAACCACTATCGCGGCTTCATCCCCACCGTCTGTGCCCCCGGTGTTTCTCCTGCGCCAGCAAGACGTCGGCTGCTGTCACTCGAGTGAGGAGCTGAATGGACCTTCCCCCTGAGAGTGGATCACCTCTTTTCAGAACTATCCTCAGGGCCGCTGCCGTAGGAAACATCTGTTCATTGTTTGATTCTATTGCTTGGTTGATCCCACTAATTGCTGACTCCCATTAATTGTTTGATTCCATTAATTGCTGTCTCCTATTAATTGTTTGATTCCATCATTTGTTGACTCCCATTATTTGTTTGATTCCATTAATTGCTTGATTCCATTAATTGTTGGACTTCCATTAACTATTTGACTGCATTAATTGTTGATTCTCATAATTGTTTGACTCCCGTATTTGTTATTTGATGTTTGTTGAGTGGTGTCAGAGTTTTGTTTTATATTTTTATAGTAAAGAGATGTCCATCTCAAACGGTTGTTTGTTATTCCTCGGAAAACCATGGTCCTTGGCTTTCCTTTTATAAGAGCCTTTACATCGAGGCTACCATTATCCATGAGCAACTACTCTGAACTGGCCATGTTATCGACATGGACGACAGTAGACTACCAAAGGAGCTACGAAGTAAAAGTAACGCCGGCGGGCAACTGAAAAGGTATAAGGATAGTCTTAAGACAAACCTGAAAAAGTGCCAAATCGACCACCTCACATGGGAGACGATTACTCGACAAACAACGTCTGGATGAGCACCACACGAGAAGGTGTCAATACTTACTAGTTAGCCTAACTGCAAACCGAGGCAGACAAGCGCCAACGCCGGTAAGATGGTGCCACCTACCCTCCCGCACTCGATGTAGTACTCCACATGTTGCAAAATTTGTGAACTAATCTACCTCTTTAGTTACCTAAAAACTCACCAATAAAGGTGACATCCCTAATAACTTATATCATTGTATCATAGGTGGATAATCGTCATACTCTATTCCGAGTGACAACAAAGTAGTAGTAGTAGTAGTAGTAGTGTGTGTGCGCGCGTAATAATAATAATAATTAACGGTTTATTTAAAGAGCTTGGCAGCCAGAAGGCTGAAAATATACAGTTACATATTTGGGGAATGGGTTTCGAATTACAAATAATATACAAGTAACATAAGTGATACAAATAAGATATATAATAACTAGATGGGGAAAAGCTCAAACTACAGTTCATTTCAACATAGTGACAGTGCAAGGAGTAGTGTTTACTAGGAGTGAATACACTGGTTTATTACAAGTTATTGATAATTTTTACAATGGTTGGGACTGGGCTGTTCTTATAGCGATCAGTTCGTGCACGTATGGGCTGGATGCGGTTGTGGTGTCGAACAGCAATTATCGGGCTAGGGATCTCAGGTGGTAGTAGGAGCCGGTGGCGAGGATGGTGTAGAAACTTCTTACCAAATTTGCAGATGAGGTCGTGGTGATGGTCAGTGAGAGTCGAAAGGGTCAGTGTGTTGAGCGCTTCTTGATATGTGGAGTAGGAAGGGGAGAGAATAATCTTGCATGTCCTCTTTTGCACTTTTTCTAGGTGTTTACGTTGTGTGGCATTTAGGGAGGAAGACCAGGTGGGGGCGGCATAGGTGAGCTTGGGAAGTATGAATGTTGTGTAAACACTGAGGAGCTCGGGTGAGGGACTTGAGTCGGAGGAGGAGGTGGAGACGGAAACTGGAGGATTTGACAACTTCACTGACGTGTGGTTTCCAATTTAGTTTGTTGTCTATGGTGACGCCGAGGAGCTTCGTGGAATCTACAACCTGGAGTGTGTTCGGACCTAGAGTAATGGAAGGAGGTGGGACAATGTCGGAGGAGAGGTTGATGTGCATAACCATGGTCTTGGTATGGTTGATGGTGACATGGTTGTTGGTGGCCCAGTTTTGGAGACTGTTCAATAAATCCTGAAGGGCGGTATAGTTGGGAGCAGAATTGTTGACGCTGATCCCAATGGTGGAGTCGTCGACATATTTCCAGCGAGCAGGGGTTTCTCTTAGGGCATCATTGATGAGCATAAGGAAGCAGAGTGGTCCCATCTTGGTGCCTTGGGGGACGCCACAGTTGAGTGACTGAAAGGTGGAGACAGCCCCTCGGAAGCGTACAGCTTGGCGTCGGTCACTCAGGAAGTCTGTAAGCCATGGTATAAGACTTCTCCGAAGCCCGAGGTCAATAGCTTTGTTGATGATTATATTGTGGTCGACTAGGTCGAATGCTTTAATGAAATCAATGAAGGCGACAGCTACAGACGTTTTTCGTTTCTCGAGATGGCGGTATATGTAATCGAGAAAGCTGACAAGACAGTGAGTGGTGGAGGAAGTTTTCATGTTGCCAAATTGCTGTGGGTCTACGACTCCTGCAATATCAGCATAAGCCCAGTCGAACACAAAACTTTCACAGATTAGGCTGGGCATTGGGGTGATTGCAATAGGTCGTAGCTGATTTAAGGATTGTGGGCTGGTTGACTTGGGCACTGGTGATACATAAGAGGTCTTCCAGTCAGCTGGGCATCTGGCTTGACTGAGAGAAGCATTGATGATGGAACATAGGGGTTTAGCAAGCTCAGGGGAGAACTCCTTGAAGAGTTTCATTGGGGGTGGTAGAGCGTTTTAATTTTAGTTTGTCCAGGCGTTTTGCTACTTCAAATTCTTCTACTAAATCAATGGGAAGGGGGGCTGGTAGGTAAGCAGGGAGAGTGGTTGTGTCAAGCCGGGGGAGCGTCTGGCATTTAGTAGCGAAATGGTTATTTGTTTGCTCAGCTGTGTCAACATTAGTGAGATGGCTGAGGAAGGGGAGGGGGTGTGTCTTATTGTTTAGTCCACAGAGTTCTTTAAGCTTACCATACCATTGACTGATGTTGGTCTGCTTCAGGTGTTGTAATTTGGTTGGGTAGTGGGACTTCTTTGCAGTGCGTATTTCGCGGATGACTCGGTTGCGAAGGGACCTGTAGCGGATGTGGTCATTGAGATGAAAGGCTCTGTCTCTCTGTTGCATAAGTCTTTTGATCCGAGGTGTGATCCAGGGCAAGTCAGCTGGGTGAGATCTGACGGACTTCTCGGGGAAGAAGTGGTGGTGAGCTTCCGTGGTGGTGTTGGTATAATTTATCCATTTGGTTTCCACGTCATCCACGCTAAGTACTTCAGTCCAGGGATGGTGAACTATCCACTGCCCGAAGAGGTGCACTGCAGAGTCAGTAATCGGCCTGTAGGTCTTGATGTAGGGTCTCTGTACTTGAGTGGGAGTGACAGCTGGGGACCAGAGCACTGATAAGTGTGTGCTACACCCGATAGGAGGCATTGGTTGAGGTGGTTGGTACTGGTCCGCTAAGTCAGTTAAGATAAGGTCAAGGGTATTTTGACCGTGTGTGGGGAAGGTCACAACTTGTGATAGTGTTAGCTGGTCCTGGATATCAGTGGTGTCAATTTCATTAAAATCCCCACATAATACTAACTTGGCACATGGGTACCTAACTCTGAGGTGGTAATAAGATGATTGATAAGAGTGTCTCTGGTGGGTGAGCGAGGCGGATGGTATGCCACACAGATTATGATGGAAGCAGTGTGGCGCGGGTGGGCTGGTGGCACAACACTTACCCATAATGCTTCCACATCTGCTGGGACTTGAACATCCAGGAGTGACGGGCGTAGGTCATCTTGACAGAAGAGGGCAACGCCCCCTCCGCGTCTATGTGAACGAAGGTGATGAAAGAGTTGATATCCCTCAATATGACACGTTTCAGGCACAATTTGGCAAGCCTCACATATGGCAACGACGCTCCCGGCGGCTGACCTGACTGTAGTTGCCAGTTCGTCGAACTTGTTAGCTAGGGAAGTGACGTTGGATAGCAGTAGAGACGGGAGATCATACCATATCCGTGGAACTTCAGTGTAGTGGTACGGTCTGTCAGGGGTGGGTTTCTCCGGTTTCCTAGTGGAGGTTCTAATGGGCTTATGTGTATGACGGCCTTGTCTACGGCTACGCACGTGGAATATGTTCAGTGACTTGAGTCGCGCGATAACACTGCCATCAGGATAACCGTTCCCACGCTTTAGATGGTACAGAGTGCGTCGGGAGTAAGTGATTGGTGGCCATCTGTTGATATCTGTTGTGGGCGGACGGAAGTGTTTGTCACTGACGGCACTTTGAGGGCCACTGACACTGGTAGACATCTGTTAATATTTGTCAGTCGTAAAGACCGTGGGTCTTTGTCCCTGGTGCTTGGGGTCGCCGACACAGTTTTCACGATATATGTAAACACCGCGGTGGTCCTTGTCACTGGCACTTTAAAGGTGACAGATAAAGTGCCCACTGTCTGACTTTTCCTTAGGGTGCACTATCGGAGCACTGTATGATAATCACTTATTGCACTGATGACTTGAATGTTTTGCTGAGAAAGTCCCGGTCAAGTTGGGTCGGGTCCAGTCACACTGCTGTGCTTTTGTGCTTTTCCTTAAGTGCACTATAGGAACACTGCTAGGTAATCAATCGTTCCCTAATCACTAGAATGTTTTGCTGAATAGATCCCGGTGTAGTAAGGCTGGTAGGGCGTTGGGATATAGCAGGGGGAGTGGCAGGGCCAAACAGACTCGGCCTGGCTGCTAAAACCGGGAGCGCCTTCCGGGCACGTCTTGTCTCACTGACGGTTGACAAGTGTGTGTATGTGTGTGTGTGTGTGTGTGTGTGTGTGTGTGTGTGTGTATATGTGTGTGTGTATGTAGATCCATAATGGAAACGTGGGTCAGATAGATGTTGATAAAAATCACACAGGAAAAGGGAAACATTTAAGCACCTTATCTTTTGTTGTTATTCAATACATCTTCAGGGGCCTCTGAAGATGTCATGAATAAACACGAAGGATAAGGTGCTCCAGGGTTTCCCTTTTCCTGTGTGATTTTATCGATATTTATAAAGATTGAATTACAGAGCAACCTAATATTAATATGTATGGTATACTACCTGTCGGCTATCTTGTTTATGTCTTCCCTGTCCTACTAGTTCCCTCAATATCATATGTGCCAACAGTGATAACATAAAGTAAATCTTGCGGGTCTTTGCACTGTCCCCCTGTAACGATCTTGGCCCTTCAGCGAGCGCTGTTAGGTGTCTCTAATTCAGGTCCATTATAGTAAAATGTCATCTTCAGTAATGGCGGCCATCACGACATAATTACAGCAGCACATACGACCGTAATCACCCTTTCGGTCGTTTACCTCCAACTTGCAGGGACATCACGCCCCCATGTAATCCCTCGTTACTTATACATTACCTACTCTCAGATACAGAAGAAAAAGAAGGTTGAACATCAGGGAACTAGCAGGTGGAGGATGTCATATTACCCTGCTAAGCAGAGGTCACAGAGATAAGAGACAACAATTACATGGGACCGAGTAGCAGTGCGTGTGAGGATACTGGTTGCGTTGTCTAATGGCAGGCGGCACTGTGGCGCATTAGTGTCTCGTAGTGTAGGTTACTGACTATTATGACGCTTTCGTTATAGCCTTCCACACTCCACCCCCGACACCTCCTCCCTAAAATAATCAAGAATTGTGAACCTGTAACCTATCTTTAGTGAGATATTACTCTAATGTTAAGGACTAAGGTTTTGAATTGTATAGTTTTAGTGCTTCAAGGTTTTGTAGGGTTTAGGTAATACCGACTGGATGTAAAGAAAAGAAAACAAATATTGTAAAGGGAGTTATTTCGTTTGATTATTTGTTCTACCTAATTTTGTACCTACATATTTTCACTACCTACGCATTAAGGCGATGAAATAACTCTTTCACTTCAAAGATTCTCCAATCAGTTTATCTGATTTACCATTGTTTTAGGTATAAGTATTCAGTAGTGCTCGTACATTTCAATTTCTAATTGTCAATAAGGGTATCTTACATTTTTAGTTAATTTATACCGAATGAGGTTAACCGGAATTTTATAGCCCATTCCATCAAAGGAGAGTACCGGGGTAATCTATTTTGGTTATATATTTTTTGATTAACTAATATTCAACTGTTTAACAGGAACTGAATGTATGAATGACTTAATCATGGCGGTCCTTTCCTGTGTGGCTCATTAGTGGGAGTCCTAAAGTGTGTGAGTATTAGTGTGCAGAACTAGATTATAATATATACAAAAGGGTTACGAATTCTCACTTTAACTCAGGCATCTCGTGAACTCTATAAATTCCCTCTCCACAAAACAGGTGAAAGTTTGATAATAACTTACAAAAAAGAAATAATAGTTTGCATTTTTTATATTTTCATTAATCCACTGTCACATAATGTGCGCGAAACTCACAAATCATACACACAGGAACAATGTTAGTTTATTGATGAACCCAATCGTTAAGGATGCCTAACGTTTATACGAGATAGTTCACTACAATCAGTGTCACCGAGATGTCTCCTAACTAGATGAATAACAAGGGAAGTGATACATTAGACTGTAGATAGCTGTGGTCGATCTGCCCAGATAAAAGGAAGTAATGATGTAGCTAGCAGATTTACAGTAGGATTGTTTAATTAAAAGAACTCGATTATACTGATGTGTTAGAACACAAATATCGTTAAGTATCGTTATGCGAGTGAGTTATCATTTGTTTGTTTTACTATTAACCTGCAACATCTGTGTTCCTCGAGGTGGTTACCTTTAAACCTTCAGATTGGCCTTCTCAAGATCATACCTGAAGAGATGTTGGTTTCTGTTTATCTCAACATTACGTTTATGCAAAGTGTTGACCCATTTAGAGATATCTTTCATTTTTATAATTTAATTGTTTCAACTGTCATGTTCTTTAAGCGACATAAAATAAATCATTTTTTTTTACCATATAACACATAAAATTGATAAAATGAGACTGAAAATTGGTTCAACAAAACTAGGATCCACAAAAATCCGAAGACAAATAATCTTTATATGATGGGTTTCGTGTTTCACTGAGATAAGTAAATAATGTTAAATTCTCAGAAACTAGATTGAGTTTGCTGGGAGCAATGTTGGCTTTAAGGAATAAAGATATCAGTTTTGAAGTTAGAATCAAATTAAAGGCAAAAAAATATGGCTGGCAAAGTTATGACAGCACAACTGGTAGGTTCACAATAGTCTGAAGCCATATCAGAAAATAATAACCTTGAACTACAAAGTGCTTGCCGGCATCCTGGCATAGTCAAATGACATTGGGTTGGTCAGCAAAAAAAATACACGTTATGAAGTTGTGCATGTAACACCATATTCATGGAACTAGGTGTATAAACACATTGTGTAAGTGCTATGTGAGCAGTCGTTTGTATGAGTGCCAGTTTGCATATTCCTTCTGCAGCAGGAATAAATGCAAATGCGTAGGCCGGACATATATACAAATATAGATATGACGATTTACACTTTGACCTCACCTTAAGATCAGCCATTGCTAAAACAAATGAGAAGTGATCAGGCACTACTAATGTTCAGTTTGTTGAACCAGGGTCACAAGTGTGCCATTACATATTTGGGGAAAGATTCCATTTGCCATGCGGTGAGAGCATTGGACTGTGAGCAACAATATAAATACAGTATGCTGTAGTATTGCTTCTACTTAAAGGAGAAAAAACACAGAATTGCGGCATGCAAATTAGGGGTTAAATATGGAGTGTGTACAAGCGTCTTAAACCTGTATCAATTAAAGCAGCAATGAGCTTGTCATTAGTATTAATTTTCTTCACTGAGACTTTCATTGGTATTAATGTTCTTTAAGAAGAGAGGTGCTTCCCTGCCTGGAGTACTGTCACCCAGTCTGGTCCCCGAGATATGCTAGAGACTGTCAGTTGATTGAAAATGTGCCAGCACTTTTGCACCTCAGCTACCCTGAGAGATTAGAGCGCCTGAAATTGCCCAGCTTATACTACAGACGGGCAAGGGGTGACCTAATTGAGGTGTACCGTATAAACATCTCAAACTGCACTACTCAGTTGAGTGTCCGTATCTGGAGCAGGCGGACGCTCGCCCCACAAGGGGTCACAGCTCAAGGTTGAAGCTGCATGTCCAGAAGACTGTGGGGGCTAACTTCGGAGTGAGAGTACTCGTGGAACAACCTGCCACAGAGTGCTGTGATGGCATCGGGTGTGAGCTGTTTCACGACCAGACTTGACAAGCACTGGTGCAGGGTCAGATACATCCAGGAGCCAATGCATCATGCCCAGTACTTGCCAACAGTACGTAACAGAGACATGACCGATCGCCCAATCGGCTAACGAGCCGATCAGTAGTCAAGAGGATAAAAGTAAAAGTAAAAAGATATATTTGCGGTTTGAGTAGATGTATCTGTAATATCATTAACATCCTTGGGTAGGAACTCTGGGTGTACCCTTTTAAGTCTGGCCGCATGTAGTTTGTGTTTTGCTTCAAATTTATAAATCTGTTTGCCCGTTTCCTTTGTGATAATCAGGGCTGAACCTGAAAATTTGAGCGAAAGTTGAGAGATCCGTTCAGGTTCTCTAACCATGACAGCATCGCCTATTTCCAGTGTTATATGGGATTAGCCTCTTTGTGTTGCTTATAATTCATTTCAGCGCAGGACGCTGTTAAATATGTCCATACTTGACCATTGATGTCTGTGAAGACACTGATTTGCTAAGTAGCGAAATCGTCCATATTGAAAACAGGGTGAGATTTGCCTGTAAGTATGTCTTAAAGTATGACATTTATCTGTGCCATAAACAGTATATTAGGGCGATTTGCCTATGGAGCTATTGATAGACCCGTTAATAGAGGTTGCGACTTGAGGTAACCCATCCTACCATGCATTGTGCATTGGATTTACAAGATGATGAAAAATCTCAAGGATTTTACAATTGGTTCTTTCGACGAGGCTATTTGCCTGTGGATGATAAACCGGTGGTGAAGCTTTTTTGGGCGCTCACTGAGGAGGCTTGATTTTTAGAGTGCTCCCAATGGAGGCCTGATTTGTAGGATGCCGTAATTGCAGACATATTTGTGCTAAAATTTATTTTTTTAACTCTAATCCGTTGTTGGAGAGAAGAACCTTAGGCGTAGTAACTTAGCATATGAGATGCATAACTAGGGCGTATGCCACAGATTTGGTTGATTTATCCTGCAGTCGGCCTAAAATAAAAAATGTAGATAAATGATCGAAACACAGCAGTACATACCAGGATCCTTGGTGATTCCTTGGAAGTTGTAACAACTCAATGGCGACTGTGTCAAACGGAAGTTCTGTTGTAGGGTATTCCAGCACTGGAGCAGGTGGAATAGTAGTGACCTGCTGCGCACATGATAAACATTTAGCAATGAATAGAAGAGGTAACATCGGTAGAATAGCCTCCTTTCCCGACTCTAGAGCAAAAATAACTGTAGATCACCAGGGATGAACCGCAATTGCAAGAGAGTGAACGAGGTCACAGACGTCACTTGTGCTATGTTCCTGGACAAAGCGTTGGTGACCACGGTCCCTCGTCCCGGGAAGTACTTGAACACGGGAGCGAATTCTTGAATGGTCAGTTTTATCTTTGAATAAAGATTGTAATATATGGGTACCTATCTGGGATATTGGCTTCGATGACTCGCCGAATATCAATGACTGGGAGCTAACTTCCATCCTTCTTAGGGACTAAAAACCATGGCTAAATAAAGGGGGGGCTTTGTATGACATTTTTGTTCTAGCATATCTAGAACCATGTATTTTACTACAGCACGCTAGCTCTGAGGTAAATTGGCTTTGTGTCTAGTTATTAAAATCATGTGAAGTGAAGTGACACTCATCTGACCTAGCGGAATGCCAGGTAAAGCTACATCTTTTTGTAGTCGACAAGCAACTCGAGGAGCCTAGTCTTGCCTGAGGGTGATCAATTATCTTAGCGTGGTACTATTCGATCCATCCTCTCCAATCTGGTAAATATAAGTGTATGTGTAACACTATGAATTGGAAACTGTGTCGGCTGTAAAGCACCACGAGTAATGGTAAACTAGATAATCACATAAACAACCTCACTGTTTCAATATTCTGGGAGCGCCTGGTCTGTGGAGAACGAGGACATTTGTTAAGCCACCGGGACGAATCGTACTCAATGTAGATTCACATACAAGACCATTAACCCAGGAAGTTTCCATAAGACAGACTATGTCAGTCCCAGTAAAAACATCAGGTAAGCGAACAGTGGCCCTGATTGTTTCCTCATTCTGAAAATGAAGAGTACCTGTTAAAACTGCAAGTACTAGTATCTAATTTTTGCTGCTAAAGTTACGCCGGGTAAATGAGTCAGTAGGGACTGGGACACGCTGAGACTCGAGATCCATCTTCCTCTCATTAGGAGAGTTGAGTAAAACTTGCGCTGGCGGCGAGCAATGGTACAGAATTGTGCATGGCACGATAGGTAACGCCACCAACAGTGATAGTATGTTGACTTGGTTGGATATCTATAATGTTGCGTATAAGCATTGGAAGACCATTTTATCCGTCAGTTGGAAAGTTAAAGTCCTTGACTATGTAAAACACTGCTTTGAAATGGTCTACCGCGTCTAGAAAAACGAAGAAGTAGTGTTACCACTCCCATAATGTCCAGCTGGGCACCGGAAACTCCTGAAAGATCGGTGTTAGTCGGTCGAACTTAAAATCCTTGGTGAGGTGAACTTCGCTGTAGTTCTTGATAGGACACTAATGAGAGTACAATTGCGTATACACCCTTATCTATATCTAGGGGAAGTGCATTGGTACCCACTATCACCAGAACAGAAAACATTTCTGTTTTATTCAACGCTGCGATTAATGAAGCTGCACTGGAAGTGTTACTTTGCATTGTTACGGCTGTATTTATCCCGCGTCTTGTTGAATAAGACAGTGGTCTTCCCCCTACTGCTTATCATAACGACGACATGGCCATTGTGGCTGTCTATCATACCTCGAATCTTAACACCGTTGTAGAGTTACAATGTCCTGTGAATTATGTGAGGAAGAGTCGTGTAATATACATCACATATCACCTGTCGGTACAGTAGTAGACTTGTTCTGAACAATTGTTGAATGGGATGGAGGTAGGTCTCGTTGTGACCTTGAATTTGTTGTAGGGGTTGTGTAGCGTTTGGGTATAATAATAATAAAAATAATAATTGACGGTTTATTGAAAAAGTTCTGCAGCCCGAAGGCTGAAAATATACATTGGACATAAATGACTTATTACATACATTGGTGGTTTAACAAAAGCCTTCATTAGAGAAAGGTAAAGGAACATACAGTGAACATACAGATTAATGTAGGTGTTGAACAGCAAAAACGTAGTGTAGTAACTCCCTCCCAGATGGTGTTAGGAGGGACCTCACGTGGTGTAGTAGTTCCCTCACTCACAGATGGTGTTATGAGGGCCTCACGTGGTGTAGTAATTCCCTCACAGATGGTGTTATGAGGGGCCTCACGTGGTGTAGTAATTCCCTCACAGATGGTGTTATGAGGGGCCTCACGTGGTGTAGTAATTCCCTCACAGATGGTGTTATGAGGGGCCTCACGTGGTGTAGTAATTCCCTCATAGATGGTGTTATGAGGGGCCTCACGTGGTGTAGTAGCTCCTTCACATATGGTGTTATGAGGAGCCTCACGTGGTGTAGTAATTCCCTCACATATGGTGTTATGAGGAGCCTCACGTGGTAACAAAAGTCAATAATAAGACCATTAGTGTTACAGTGTTTGCTTAATCGCTGCTGTTTAGGCTTCGTGCAAGTAACCTTGGAAACCTCGTGATGAACCAGCGCCACAGGTGTAACTGTGCTGGCCAGTGGGGTACGGGGTACGTTAAGTAGGATCTTACATACATAAGAAAGTATTGCATTAGACTGGGCATAATCCCCAGTCTTAGCTTGACTGCACGCAGGGTCCCTTAAACATAATACAACAGTTGCAATTTCAACAAAACATGCAAACTAATCTAATAGCATGGTGCCGTCTTTACGATCCTCATCTTCCGCGATTGCAATGTTCTGTACAACATCCTCACATGAGCGAAAAAATATAACTGTGATAATCATCTTCCGCTGTGAACTCGGGAATGCTTCATTTTGCGGCAACACTTTAAATATAACGGAAGTGTTAATAATCATACTTGAGCCAGCTCCAGCCATTGTCAGTTGGGTGTGAGACAACTTAGATGTCACTGGAGGAATCGAGTGTGTAGGAGGTAAATTATATTGTCCTAACACACTGGGGATTGGTGGGTAGGGAGAATGAACAGATCTGTAGTAAGGTGTTGTGTCGTATGTACAACCTGACCTAAGTTGGGTACGGTGTACAGTCGTTAACAGAAGTCCTGTCGCCCCTTCTGCTGCTCCACGAACCCTGAGATTCAGACTCATGAATCCGAAGCATTTATGGGCAGAATAATGCACCAGTGTCTACTGCTTCGGGTTCATGAGTCTGAATCTCTTGGTTCGCGGAACAGCACAAGGGGCGACAGGACTTCTGTTCATGACTGTACATTACTAAATGATTGATCGGTTAATTGTTCACTATTCTCAAAGGAAGTGTTTCGATGTAGATAAATTTGTGTTCCATGCAATCTTTCATGATGCCAGTAATAATAACAACTCCGATTGGGAGAACTGCATCAGTTAGTATTGCATTTTCTGTTTATTCACGGGTACTATTGTAATCTTTTCGCTAAATATGTAATGTTTAAACCAAAAAAAATAAATAAAGCATCCATAAATGATAATTTAATCATACAAGATTATATTCAATAACAACCGTCCCTGCCCATTTACAATAAATTAATTAAATTATAAGTAAATGAGTAAGTAAAAATACTTTAATAATAAAACTTCAACAATATATAAAGTAAGGCACTTATAAATGAAAAACTAACCTATCACGACCACTGACGTGTGATGGTATGCTGTAGAACATGTTTAATGTGTGCAAAAATCTGCTGCATGTCTGTGAAATACCTAGTGCGGAGGCTTGACTGAATTACAAAGACTTGATTGAAGTACAAAGACTTGATTGAAGTACAAAGACGTCATTAAAGTTCTGGTCTTGAAGTTTTGACTATAAACGCCTTGGTTAAGGACGTTCAGGTGACGGGCAAGTAGAAGGGAATGATTGAAACCCGCCTTTTGACGCATTCAATATTTATTGATGTGATCAAAACCTGCAGAGATGTTCGTAATATTACATGGTGATTCATCTGATGCAAAATTAGTTAGTCTCACACAACTTTTTCTTCATTACAATTTATTAAACATACTGACATAACACAAAGTTCATAACTCTATTAATCTTAGCTTCGCTTCATTCTGCATTGTCTTATTACTCCAGGTTAGGCAGAAACAAGAAGACGTAATTAGTCAACAATGTTTCGGTACCGAGGGGTATGTCATCACTTAGGCTGTATTTACAAGTGCGGGTCAATGCAGATCAGTAAGGTGTTCCAAGAGACAACAGTACTGAGTAAATTGTCTCAGCACAAATTCTTCGACAGGATTGTGAGTCGGTGTTCACCAGTGCGAGCAGAAGGCTGGTTTTCACAGCATCACTAGAGAGGGCGAACTGTCTCATGGCATGGCAGGGCGGGCAGCACCGCCACCAGTCGAACACAGTCCACTCAGCAGAACCAGGAGTTGTCTGTAAACACTTTTACATCTGGCGAGGTCACAGGTCGAAAGATTTAATGGCATCACACGCCAGCAGTGTAGCTGAAGCCAGCGGCGATAACACCCCCGGCGTTGGGCAATCGTCAAAGATTTACGGTGTGGTGTGTTCAATAAGGCATACACGGGTCACTGGCCAAAGTCAAAGTTGTTGGGGATTACTGGCCTCTTCGCCGTTAGGCTATTTCGGCCGAAGCTGATTGGTTGGACTTCTTTCTTTTCTTGTTTCTTCTTTTGCTTTTCACTTTCCATTCTTCTTCTTCCTGGTCTTCTTCTTTCTGGTCTTCTTCTTTCTGGTCTTCTTCTTTCTGGTCTTCTTCTAGGATATTCTCATACACGTCAATAAGCGATGTTAAAGATAGTGTAATGTTATCGGGTTCCTTGATCTTGTTCTTGTCTTGGTTGTTCTTGTCTTGATTTTTCACTACAAGGAGGGCCTCCTTGTAGCTCAGTTTTTCTTTAGCCCGCAGCTTGGCCACCCTGCACTCCTCCCTCCACTTGGGACACTCCCGGTCGGAGGAGGAGTGAGGGCCACCACAAGCTGCGCACTTCTTCGCGGCCGCCAGGCAGTTAGCGTCAATGTGGCCGGGTGTCCCGCAGCTTGAACACACCTCCCGAGCACGACACTTCCGCGCCAGATGGCCGTACTTCTGGCATTTGTAGCAACGAGTAGGTCTTTGCTGGTACGGTTTTACTGGGATTTTCTCCCAACCCAGTAAAACGGAGCTAGGAAGTTCCTTTGGGAAGCCAACCAGGGCAGCTGTGCTGGTCAGCTTCCTAACTATTGAGAGCTGATCTCCGATCAGCTCAGCAAGTTCTTGTTTTTCGAGATGTTCGATTTCTGTGTGGGAAATGACTCCCAAAACCAAGTTGTCCTGAAGGCAGGCTTCAGCTAGGATGTCGACTCCATTGATTCTTCTTACGTTTTTCAATTGCTGGGCCTCTCCCCACTCCGCGAAGGTGACGATAAGGCCACCGCTGTTACTGCGGACGACCCCTGTCACCCCCGTGATTCCGAAGTAGTCAAAAAACTTTCTCATGACAAGGAGATCGAGTTCCTTGCGCGAAGGGTGCTTGACCGGAATCAGTCTGACGACCTTCGCCTGGTCGAAGGTGAACATGGTCACGCGGTACCTCGGGAGCAGGGAGAACCTACCTCGCCGAGGTTCAGTTCTCAAGTGTCACTGGCCTTCGGAACTCCCCAGATATGGTTCGCACACGCACCTGGCGCACTAGACCATTGCCTCCCGGGACTGTTGCCGTGACCCTGCCCAATGGCCATTTGCTGGGAGGAAGATCTTCTACGGTGACGAGGACAAGGTCGCCCTTCTGGAGATTACAGGTTGGTTCTATGTACCTCTGTCTTTTGCGGAGTAGTGGAAGGTACTCCCTCACCCAGCGTTTCCAGAAGTGGTCTGTTAGGAACTGCGCGTGCCGCCACCGTCGTTGATACGAGTCCTTCTGAAGACAACCTCCCGGTGGCAGATCGGCATGTGGGCCACCGTGGAGGATGTGGGCTGGTGTAAGCACTTCCAGGTCTCTCATGTCGCTTGACGCAGGTGTGATGGGTCGACTATTTATTAATGTGCCCACTTCACAAATAGCATCTGCAGTTGGTATTCATCCCGGACTTGTGTCCCCTGAATTGTTCTGAGAACCTTCTGACAGTTCAAATTTGTCATTCCCAAACTCCAAACGTCGTGCTGCTTCCCTTTCTTCCCCTTTGTGAAATACGCCTCCAGCATTTCAGTAACAGTTCGTCGCACTTCTGCCATCATGTTGGACCCGGGATTTTGGTCAGGTGCTGAGCATTCTGGCTCAGGCAGAGGGTGGCCCCCTTCAGCTTCTGTTGCCGTAAAGTTGTGGTCGCTCAGCTCTGGAGGGATAACTTCTACCTCTGGATTCAATTCCACTACCCCTTGTCCTTTTATTGATATTCATTTACAGCTCCGGTTAGGTTGTAAGGGCGCGTGTTCCCACTGTATCTACACCACCCTCATCTTACTTACTTCTCTTAGTTCTTACTCTTACTCTTTTGGTAGCATGGACATTCTTGTGGTAGCATGGTCGAGGGTCTAGGCACATGGGTATGGTAATTCTGGTATCAAGTCACTTAGATGGAAATAAAGGTAATATACTGTGGGAGAAATGAATACACCTAAAGTACTCTAAGAACAAATTTATTCATATGAAATCAAAGGGGAAAAGATATAGTATTAATCATATAACTACCAAGCTCAACTCCTGGGCTTATTGCAGACTCAGTTCCTTCTTCTTTACTTATTTTCTTATTTACTTACTCAACAGTAATTACTCAGATCTTACATTCTTACTACACACAACATTACTGGTGTTACATTACCTGGCATAATAGGACCAATTCCTTGGCCCTACTCACAATACATAGTACATGGCACTCAATGTAGATTACTTTACTCAACATACACGTTAATACTGACTCTAGCATATACAGGGGTCCACTACCCAACATGGGATAATTATTTCCAACTAATTATCCCTAACATAGATGTTACAACACTCTCTGTGGACATATACTTCTAAGGAGTAACCCAGGGTAGAACACTAGGGCTCACGACCGTTGTTATTGTGGGGTAGCCAGACACATGGCGAGTCTGGGGTCTGGCCCAACGAAGCAGTGAAGCACATGAATCAGGCGGCATCGGTGCCATCGTTTAATATATGGTCCCTGCTGGGTATTTACTAAATTCGGGGCATTTGATGAGTGGTTGAGCGAAGCAAGAATCACAATGGGATCTGGAGAAACATGGGAGCAGCGTCAAGGAACGGACTGGGAAGCATGACAACACAAACAACTCTCTTGTCTAGACGACAGACGTATTTACGTTATATTACTTCTACACTGGGTGAATGACAATTCAACTGTTAAATCATGAACACTGGTGAACCCTGATATTCACTACAATTGACTGAATTAACTAAATGGCTACACATAAACATACCTGGAGAAACATTGGAGTAGCATCAGGGAACGCTTTCCCTGGCGATGCACGGGTATAAATACCCCTGAGTTGCCAGTGATCGCTACTCACGTAATGACAATAATTACAAACAAACTAATTGTTACTCATTCAAAGATGACCCTCAGTTGACAAAGGTCTGGCGAATTACTTGAGTTGATTACACAGACTAATTCAAGATTGAGCTTCCCAGGAGAAAGTGGAATAACAACGCATTGATAACTGTCTTCACAAAGGCTGGGCAAACTAGGAGGGAAACACAAGTGTAGCGTCTATGGGGAAAACAGGTCTTCTCAGGGGTCGCTAATTCACTCATGTTTTGCGGTCGTGGAGTTTAATAAGAATCATTAGTTAAATAGATCAGCAGTCAACGTGACCATGACAAGGTCTCAAAATTTGTTTGATGAACCACTGCTCACCGCATGTATTCGGTGGTGCAACTCGTTGCTTGTATTTATGTTTGATGATAGTAGGTCACTGTTGGTTGCTTGTGGTGTTAAAAGTGGCACTTCACTGCTGGTTGCTTATAGTGTTACAAGTGGCAGGTCGCTGCTGATTGCTTATGGTGTTACAAGTGGCATTTCACTGCCGGTTGCTTACGGTGTTACAAGTGACATTTGACTGCCGTTTGTTTACTGTGTTACAAGTGGCATTTCACTGCCGATTGCTTACGGTGTTACAAATAAATTTAATCATGCTTACCGTGTACTTCGTTGAGCTTGTTATTTGTTACCTAAAACCGGTGGTAATGAATCAATTTTCCTTTCCTTCGTAACCTCAGTAGTGGGCGGCAGTTCTGCCTGTACGAAAAGGAACACTCTCAACCTGTGGTCCACACTTATATGGCAGTGTCCCGACCAGTGCTGCTGTAATGTATGTTTTCCAATTTAAGGGTACAAGTATGCAATACCAAAGGAGGACATGACATTCATATATCATTCGATGATTTCCTTATTTTACGTAAGGTTTAGTAACATAATAATTCGTTGCTGATGCAGTAGAAAAGGCGATGAGGTTGACAGGTCAACGGGTATGGTCATTTTGGCATCATCGTGTAGTGAAAGCAGAAGGATTGTACACTGATTAGTACTTCTGAAGTCTTCGTCGGGCAGTCACTATGTAAGGCTCCTTATATCAGCCGCGAGTATCGTCTCACATATGGCCTAATTGTATTTGTTATGATGAATTAGTTTATTTACTAACTTTGGATAAGTGTTCCATGAACCAGTTTCGTGCCTTTTCATACATAGAAAACGTAAACTGGTATCATTCAAGATAATCTACTTAACATTTCTTAATACACACCTGTATTTACGACCTTGGATCACGGTTATGTCAAACTATAACAAATTAACTCCGACTAAATTGTCTGTGTATTGAATCTCATAGTGTAATCTTCCTTTTGGATTACTGTTCACTATCATATTTGGTGTTGCTTATGAATTAAGAGGCGCTGATTCATGCAGTCATCAGTCTGTCTTGGTAATTGGTGTATTTACTGTCGTTATTACACACTCAATAAACATAACTAACATCTTCCACGTGGATTACATGTATGTGCAAGTAAACTTATGTTCAACTAGAGGTACTCTGCAATACCGCTATATTTGGTGACATCCTATGCATAACACATGGGTGCACGGAGATTATTTAATGCTTGTGAGAGTCATCGACTAACATATTCTCAACAACTGACATCTCCAGGTTATGCTTCCTTGTCCCCATTTCCAAGAAAATTGGCTATCGAAGGACATTTTAGCTCTAGACTAGCTTGAATACCAGGAACTCCGACGAAGGCATATCGTCAGGTTTGCCATAAACACTTAAGTGCCGAGACATCATCGTTGAAACGCCACCGCACCTCAAGACAACGTGCGGGTGAGGAAGAACTCCTCAAAGCTAGCACCTCTGCTCCGGGTGGCACGTTTGCTCCTGCTTTTTACACTTCGGCTGGGATTCCTTTAGGCCCTGAGGCTTTGTTATGTTTCAGCTTTGTGGTGGCAGTAGCTACCTCATCTAGGGATGAAGGATAGCCGAGGTGGGTCAGTTCTGGATGCCGAGGGAACTGCTGGGTAGTCAGGACATCCATATCAGTGTTTGCTCATCTTTTGTTGATCTGTAAGTTTTTGAATTTCACATGCTAAACCAGTAGTTCTTCATATTGCGAAGTTCACTGATCCGCCGCTTTCTTCTTGCGGAAGGTATCAGCTTTAGTTCAAGACTGAGGGATGTTGTGCAAGTTAGTTACAGCAGCACTCATCGACGAGTACATTAATTTCCGGCTCATTTTCATTTATCCAGTCCTGATGTATTCTTTCGATTTGGACGAGGGTCTTTCTTCAGGCTTTTGTCATGACAGTGTCGAGACTATCCCATTTGGTACTGGGATTTGGGTTGTTGCTCTCTGAAGGCAAGTGCCACCGGTGGATCTTCCAGACGCCCAGTGTTAAAATTTCTTCTGGAGGCTTGTTGCCTTCGCCGGTTTGGAGCGACGTGAAGTGAAAGTGTAGCAATGGTCTGAGTCACGCATGGCTCTGGTAATGAGGACATCTCGGCGATCTCTTTTTCTGACAATAATGTAGTCAATGAGATACCAGCGTTTGGATCATGGGTGTTGCCACGAGCCCTTGAAATTGTCGGCCTGCTAAACAAATGTATTGGTGATAGTGGAGTTGTGTGCATCACACTTGGTTAGCAGGAGTAGGCTATTGAGATTTCATTTGCCTAGTCCATTTCTCCCTATGATTCCTTGCCAAATGTCAGCATCTCTGCCAACTCTGCGATTGTAGGAACACAACCTTATCCTTTATGGGGATAGAGATTAGCACTCTGTCAAAGTTGGGGTAAAAGGCTTCCTTGAAGGCATCTCCTGCATCCAGTGTTGGGGAGTATGCACTGATGAAGAAGGCATGACATGAGTGATTCAATAAGACTCAGAGCGTCATGAGGCGCTCATTGATCCCAACAGGCATATAAGTTCGCTTATGTAGGATGCATTGGCGGATGGCAAAGCGAACTCCATAAATGCAGTTGCTGCATTTCTGCAGCAGGCTTACCATTCCAAAAGAAGGTATAACTAAACCCAGGTTCTATGATTCGACCCTCGTCTGGGAGCAGGGATTCACTAATGGGTGTTATGTCCATGTTATACCTAGCAAACTCTTGCCAAAAGGGCAATTTTTTTTCAGGACACTTATTTGTGAGAGTATCCAGAAGGATTCTGACATTCCATGCAGATACCATAAGAGGTTGCATAGTTTGTTTTTGTTTATATTTGTGATTACGGTTGTGTTTTCGACTGCATTTGGATGACTTTACTTGGTGAGGTTGCCCAGTCAAGTTGGTTCTTAGGCAGTCTACGTTTTGGGCACCTTTTCTAGCCCTCTTCAAATGTGAGGTGAGCAGAGTGGGTGCTCTAGAGGGCTGCTCAATCGCATAGACAGGACCGGATTGCACTGATGCCTAGATCCCAGTGCATAAGCGACCACTTTAACTATGCCGCCCATGTGATGAGACTAGAGACACCTGGCAATCACCTCTGCCTGTCCCAGTCGCCACTCTCCCGTCGCCGTAGTACTCTTTGGGGGAATAGGGGTTTTGATGATGAGAAGTATGATGAGCTGGATGATGGCTGCGCGTGAGTTGATTTATGTGGTGAAGCTCTCCCTTTTTTTTATCTATTAGTGCAAGTGTTGCAACGACTGGGGAGAAGGAGAATTGCAATGCACTTTTTTTTAAGGGAATTTCCCAACAGGGAACAGGTCATCGACCCACTACAAGGACAGGAGAAAGAAAAATAAGAGTAAAACGAATAAAAAAATAGAAGAGTAAACGTCGATATTAATCTACACCACGAAGATGGTAGAAAACCAGCTTTTTGAAGTGAGACAGATGTACTATCGTGCACGAAAGTCGTGTCCACTACCCAGCCACAGTGAAGTTTCGAATAGCCTTGAGTCTAAAGTTTCGAAACAGCTGGTGGAAATGCTATGGTCGGCCAACAGATGTAGCCCACTGTAGTGTGTGTAGGGGGGGGGGATAGAGGAGGTGGGAGTTAGTCTAGTAATAGTCTGTGTGTAGGTGGAGCATAACATTGTGAATTCTGCAATCACTGATAACAATAAAAACGTCATGAAGATAGTTAATATTATTAAGTATGGTGAGAGATGTATAACGGGTAAATAAAAGCACTACAACGACCATATCGCTGCCGTTCATGGCTACGACGGTGAGACTGATGGGCATACCAGTAATTAATTCTCCGTGACTACCAGTAATGGTAGTCACGGAGAATACATAAGTTGTTACCAAGGTTGGCGCCACCCACACCAGGGGAAGGAGGTGATGTCGAACACTGAAACATACCGAGGTCTCATTCCTACCATCGTCGTCACCAACAGGTAAGTCACATTAATTTGTCAACATAGCCCATGTCGTCCTTATACTATTGCAGGGTGTCCCATGAGTGACAGCAGATATTTGTAGAGGTGAAAGAATATGTGATATTAAGTTGAAAATCTTCTATACACATAAGCATTTTTCGGTTTACTTTAGGCGTGAGGTGGGTTGTAAAAATTATACCGTGCAAAAATTTTGCCATGTTATATTTTATTTTTCTTACCAATTGCAGCCATACTGTGTGCTGTAGTAATCCTTATTGGTGGATTACATAAGGCCTATTAATAGCGTGAAACCCCGTTTGAAGATATTGTAATGTTCCATAACTTGCGTTAAACAATATCATACAGTACGTTCACGAGTTCCAACTCCGCGCCTAGCCTCCCCCGCCCCCGCCTCTACCCACCTAACTATTAAACCTCATAATTTGAGCATCGTGGGTTACTACACCTAAACACACTCCCCCTCCACCATCCCCCCACTTCTTCCTCCCCCACCTCTTCCCTTCATTCCTCCCCCAAGACTAATGTCAGTCGAACATTCCATCCCTTCACATTACCTTCCACTGCATTCCCCAACCCCCCTCCCCCTATTCTACCCATGGCGACGAATTGGACTACTGTAATGAACACTCACAGAACCGACGACATGGCTCCTCCCCCTTGTATTTAGAGTTACCGGTAGTGTTGTGATGGCACCGAGTATGAACTTATTTAAGACCAGACTTGACCATCACTGGCGTAAGTTTAGATGCATTCTGGCACCAGTGAATATTCTTTGTAAAAAAATAAATTTTAAACGAATTATTTATAGGAGATAAGTGTGTCATAGCTGAAAATTGTCAAAGAGATATGTAAAGCAGTGGAAAACCATATATTTTTTTATTATCGGCGAGGCTAACTACCTATAAACAATTAATATTTGACGATTGGCAAAATTCCTGGGAAAATGAACGAAAAAGTAATAAGCTAAAATGATCAAATCATCAGTTTATCCTTGGTCATCATCAAAACAATCCTCTCGACATCACGAAACTATTCTGAATCGTCTAAGAATTGGGCATACGCGATTGACGCATGGCCAACTCCTGTCTTCCTCTAATGGAGCCCCACCTATATGCTCCAACTGCCGAACATAAATAACAGTCCAACATATTCTCATTGAATGCCCTATTTATAATCGGTATCGAACAATGTGCTTCACTAACCCTACAATGTAAGATATTTTAGCAGAGACCCCAAAATTTTCCCGAAGTTCACTTTTGACCTTTTTGAAATACTGTAATCTCCTACAAACAATATAACACTAAATTATAGAAACACAAATATATGTTAACTAATCCGTCTGGCCAGCCTTAGGAGAGACTCAAATGGGTGTCAGTGGTCTGGTTAAACTAAATCTTGATGATGATTATCGGCGAATGTTCACTCTACAGTCGCAGGGGTGGTGGTGGAGGTTTCGGGGTGGGGGTGAAGAGGATCCACTTGCAGTTCACTATGAATACATGAAATAGGAAGGGTTTCTTGGGCAGTTGATCCAAAAAGATTTACCAAAACGTTATGTCAGAGTAATAATACTTAACCTAGGTGTTACTAATACCATTAATTTACTCTAGTATATAAAAGCCTGCATCAGTTACCACAACATAATATTACTCTGCCATTTCAGATATGCCTGCAGGACGAGCAAATTCGTCGGCAGTGATTGTTGAGAGAGGCCAAATCATCTGGATGTGGAGAGCCGGGGCAACTGTGCCGAACATTGCTCTCGAAGTGGGGAGGAGCACTAAGACGATTAGGAGGTGGATCCGCCGATGGGAGGAAGAGGGCTCAGTGGAGACGAAACCTCGAAGCGGGAGGCCACGAGTAACGTCGGCAAGCATGGACGCCATGATCGTGGCAGCTGCAACGGCATATCCAATGCAAACATCAGTGGAGCATACAAGAAATCTGGGCCTCAACTGCCATCACATGACGGGACGCCGACTTCATGAAGCTGGGATCGACTGCCAAATTCCAGCTCACAAATGGTGGCTAACACCTACTCACAAGGAGTGTCGACTCTGCTTTGCATTGGAACACCTTCCACATAGAGAAGTCTACTGCAGAACCATTATATTTACCGATGAAACGGTGTTCAGGTCAGTGGGAGCAGAAGCAAGGTAGTGCTGGCGGCCCCCCAACACATTCTACCATGAGAAACACATTCAACATCGCGCAGTGAGTGGTAGGGTGTCAGTGTCATTCTGGGGGTGGATGTGGGCACATGGGCCAGGTGAACTGGTCAAGATCAATGGGCGTTTCACTGGTGAGCAGTATGTAGACATCCTGGAGCAAGTACTAACTCCTATGGCAGTTCCAGCCCCCCACACTATCAGGTTGGTTCATGACAACAGTCCCATTTATACCAGCAACATAGAGAAGGACTACCTCCAGGATCATCATGAAATTGAGGTCATCGATTGGCCACCACTAGGATGTGATATTAATCCGATTGAACATATTTGGGCCATGATGAAACGTGATTGGGATATTGGGGAGCAGCGAACCTGTGCAGCAATAGAGGCCAAAGCTTACGACGTGTGGGAGGAGTATAATTCGCCGACCAGGGGTGTGCCTGAAGCTGGTCGACTCCATCCCTAATCGCCTTGATGAAGGCCTGAATGCAATGGATGGCTGGACCAAATACTAGGATGTATGTATTGGTGTATTGTTTGGATTTAAGAATTGTTTGTAAATACAATTAATATATATTAACTCACCTACAGTGTTATCTTAAATCCATGTCCTTAATGATGTCTTAAACTATATCATGAAAATTCATAACAAAAGTAACTTAACAGCCACAAATTATGTATTATGTGGTATACAATGATCTGTATGACTCGTCTTGGAATGTGTTGTCTTATAACACAATGTAATTATATAGTTACAATTGTTACCATCATTGAAATGCTCATGATGTTCAGCACACAATATTAACGGTAACTGAGCACACTCCAAAATACATGAAGCTTGCATATTGTGGTGGGGTGTTGAAACACTGGAACGTGGAAGAATTGGAACAGTCACGTAGATTAAGTCTGAATACTATTTTACAATACTGATAACTTTTTCACTCCACTCTTTTTAACATAAGTATATAATTATATGATATTGCATTTTATCACAAATATTTTTTAAGCAAAGGATGGGTGGAATATAAATAAATATTACCATAATCTCTCTGTCGGAATAACAACAAAATTGTGACGTGGTCGCTGAGTAAAACTAGTTGACCAAGGCCCTTTACCCTGATCCTTGCATATTTCACTTTTATCCTTAATATGTTCCATTCTTTAAAGTATCATTGTGACCTGAGCGGCAATAAGCACCCAGGGCACTGCACCTGTTCCATGAATTCGTAACCATAAAGAAACGACTGTAAGACAAAACATAGTTAAAAACGCAGCTTGAAATTATGGTGGTATAAATAATAAATAAACCTGCCCCTCATCCAGACCCCACATCCTATCTCGAATCTAAACATCAATACACTTTTGGTAGTTTTAGTAAAATTTTACCCATTAATTAATATAAATGATGATAAAGTTCAGTGGTTCATTAGTGAATCAGCAAAATAATAACAGCATTATGTTGTCATGTTTAGCTGGCATCAGTCATTATCAAAACAACGTTCAGACAATGTCATCACTTCTAAATATTCGTATCTCCATCTAGTACTGATATACACTGTAAATGCACTGAAAAAAAGAGAAAGTCTACCAGGTAAGACTACATGACAGCTGAGCTGGTGTGAACATGGGAGTTTTATGTCCAAAAGAACATACGAATGGAGGAAACTGCAGTGAGCCATCCTGGGTAGTCTCATTTACACCCAGCCCGTTTCGCTCCTATGTCCATCCAACCTATGTTTGAAGCGAGACGACAACCTCCAGTCTGTTCAGAGAACTACAGTAGGACCCAGTTGTCAGCACAGTGTCGCTTGTGAAATTTATAGTTGCTGGACTTACAATATTTTGGATAAAATATCTGGACTTTCTGCCTGGACCCTCTGGTCGGTTATTTTCGCATCTGCGCATGCGCAGTGCGAAGAGAGTGACTTTGTGTGACGTGGTAGTGACGTCGTTGCCTCTCCCTCTCACCTGTGGCCGAACACAAGCATTGCACCATGCCTGGGGAGAGTGGTGGGCAGAAACCTGTGAAGGCTTTGGCTAAAGAAGAAAAGATTACCCTATTGAACAGCTTAGAAGACGACCTGCGGTTTTCAAGTAGCGAATCGGAAGCAGACGATCCGCGGTCAACAACAATAGAGGTGATAGACAGTTTTCAAGAGGTAATTAGTAAAAAAGAAACGAAGAGGAGGCAAGAGTCGGCGTAGAAAAGTGAAGGGAGTGATAGTAATGAGATCATGAATGATAGGAAGAAAAGGACGACACACACAGAAGTAAGCAGAAAGATTTCAACTGGGAATAAAACACAGCAGGTCTTGACTGAATCCAACACCCTTCAAGAGTCAGACCCCAGTGATTATGACAGTGACGGTAATGTTTCTATGGGAAACACTAGCCGGAGTGGAAACACCAATGACATAGACCCTATCACCCCACCCTCTGCCAAACAAACAAGTAAGCTGAATCTACACTTTCCCAAGGACTCATTGAAATCCGTCGTGGAGCGGTTTAATTGGATGATGAAATACTACAGGCAGCATGGTCCCAATATTCAATTCCGACAAGGTAAGAACCAGAACTTTATCAAGTGTCAGACTTCTGAAATCTATGAAACCCTTATTACTGTTGGCTTTGACGGGATTGTCCGAGTGCAACCCTCCCCCCCGCCAGTTGACGCTGATGAATTTTGCCACATCCTAGTGAAGCTATTCCCCCTATACGCTGACATCGAAGATGAGCGTGACTTTAATTCTAATATACTCAGTATACATCGACATTACTGGGGAAACACTCCACAAGCTGCTGTTATTGTGAAGTGGAAGGGAAGGGTATGTCCAACCACTGTGGAAGACCATCCAATCCTTCCACCACTTTATGCAGAACCCTATCATCATGGACTTGCATTTTGTGTTATTTGATCTCATTGGGGTCACACCTTCACTGCCTGCTGCCGATGTGATCGTCCCAGATGATGCTGCTGTTCACGTAACCACAACTTCGCCGCCTGTGCCCTGAAAATCAAAGACCACCTTAATAGGGGTGGTGTGGGCTAAGGTAGTTGATCCCAGGTGCTGTAACTGTGGCAGCTGGCACAGTGCTGACTCACGGCAGTGCCCCAGTCGCCCGTCTGTCCCAGGGGAGATGCCTCCCGAGGGCCGCATCTACTGCAACCCCCCCCAGTCACTGGGACACCTTCCCTGCCTGGCTTCACCAGGCTGCACCACAACATCACCTGTTCCCTAACTCAACCACTACTGAGCCTCCTCCCCGTCTCTACTCTGACACTTTCAAGCCTCGTGCTCCCACCAGTGCCCCCCCCACAAACCCCCCCTCCAGTGACATGACACAGATCATGTCCCTCTTCCAAGAATTTAAAAGTCATGTTGAGAAACTCTTCGTTACACTATACCGTCATCTCTGACCTACACCGCGAACTCTTGCCCTTTGCTGCCACCCAGTCACTCCCCTTTTCTGGTTTGACACAAGCTGGTAGTTTCCCTGTGAGCCACCCCTGCCTGTGTGTACTGCTGCCCCTTAGCCAAGCCCTGCCTCATCTTCACGTCACGTGGTGCCTCAACCTGCCTACCCACTGCAAGCCACGCCCTCTCATGTATCTGTGCTGTGTCCACTAGGGCTACCTATTGAACCTGAGGACTCCACCCCCGGTTACCCATACTCCACCGACATGTCGGCACCTAAGGCCCATCCGTCCACGTCAGGGGTACACATGAACCCAAACGGCCCGCCTGTAATCAGTCTAATACACCACAATGGATAGCAACGCTACAGGACTGCAGGTACTCTCCTGGAACATAAACGGCTTGCAAAATATGTTTAGTACCCTCAAAATCTACGTCTACACTGAAGATGTCGACGAGCTGTGCCTCCAAGAAACACGGTGTGCTGCTGGTACTTATGTGCTCATTGGCTACACATGTGTTGAGAGCCCATCCACCCCTGTTCTTCGCATCGATGGACTACCACGAGGCCATGCATGTGGACTGCTTATCTACATCAAGAACGATGTCCCCTACCAACCTCTCGACGTCCCCCTTGATGACAACATCACCGACGCACACTCCATCACATTCACACTAAAAGGTATGTCCCTCAAAATTGTCAATGTCTATGTGCCTCCCTCCACCCCTACTGTACCTGGCCTACCACACCACATCACTTCCACCCCCACACTCCAGTCTCTGACCCTCCTACCTACAAACCACCGATGACCCTGTACGTCTTGTCTGCCCTCCATCACCCACCCATATCGGGGGAGGGAAACTTGACTACATCGCTCTCTACTCTGACCCTCACCGCTCACACTCTACCCGCATCCTCCACTCCTCCCACAGTGACCATTTCCCTTTTCACACTACACTCCAGTACGTGAGAATACCCGCCCCACCCAAGGGCCCTAGTCTCAGCCTACCCCCTGCCAACATACCTGCCTTCATCACTATCATTGCTGAATGGTTTCATGGTTACACTGCCACCACCGCAGACCAACTCTACCTTGATTTGTCCAAACAATGCGCTGACCTCCTCTGCCCTGACCCAAAACACCGCCGCCCTAACCGCCAGCCCAGGAGTCAGTGGAATGTTAACCGCGATCCTCATGTTAAATCTATCCGAGTATGGCACCGACTAGCAGTCGACCAGTGGAAGAAATCTCCCAACTCCCCTGACGCTCTACGCTTTCTGAAGCGCACAAATAAAGAGCTCCAATCTGTCATCACTCTCGCACGAGAGAAGCAGTGGTTTGATTTTGCTTCTTCTATTGACCAGTTTATTTCTATAGGTGATATATGGCGCACCATTAACCGTGCCAGGGGCACCAACACTAGACCCGCCTCCATTGATGCGCTACCACCCGCTGTACGAGACCTCACCCTCACACTGCAACCACAACGCCGACATGCCTTTCACACAGTGTGAACTACTAAATGCTCTTAAGCGCGGTCGGTCCACCGCCCCTGGCGATGACGGCGCCACATATGATGTACTAAATGCCCTTATTGCCACCCCTGGTAACCCCCTCCTCTGTCTATTTAACCTCTCGTTTGATACTAGACAGCTGCCTCACTTATGGGAAAATGCCACCATCATCCCAGTCCCTAAACCAGGCAGACAAGATGAATATCGTCCAATCTCCCTCACCTCCGGCTTCTCAAAGATGATGGAGAGCATGATACGCCACCGCCTCCACTTGAAAATTGAAGCCCACCTGCACCCTCACCTCGATGGTTTCCGCCCCGGAAAGAGCAGTGCTCACTGCATCGCTCACTACATGGCGAACACCTCAGCCAAAACCTCTTTCTTTGTCGACTTCAAGGGTGCTTTTGATAAAGCCAACAGTGAAGTATTCCTTGAGGGCCTCACGCACTTTGATGTGAAGGGCAAACTCTTCACATGGATTGCTGACTACCTCTCCCATCGACAGGCCTATGTCCGTTTTCAGGGCCACTACTCTACGATCAGGGACCTTGATCTTGGCATGCTTCAGGGAGGTGTACTCAGCCCTACACTCTTTAGAGTTCTTATAAACTCCATCTGCCGCCTCAACGACATCTTTGCTGACCGCGCCCTAGACGGTCACATCATAAGCCATGCTGATGATATTCTCCTCCAAATTAATATAGTGCAACATGAACAACCTACACTCTCCACGTTCGCCCGGACTTGTAAAACACTCGGGCTAGTCATCTCACACACTAAAACCAAGTTCATCTCACTCTTCCAGCGTCAGACACCGCTGACTCTGCAAGGACAAGACATCGATCAAGTACGCACCTACAGGTACCTTGGTCTACCGGTGCGAACCACTACCAGCGCCACCACCTCCGCTGTCGCCTCCTACGTCATCTCCCAGTGCCGCCAACGAACGAGGCCCTTCCAGTCCCTCACTCACGGCCTCAAAGGAGCCTCTGTCAGGGTCCTACATCTCATGCACATGCCATCGTCAGAGCTGTCGTAGATTATGCCTCTCTTGTCCTTGTAGTTGCCTCCCAGCGCGAGAAACAAAGCATAGAGAAAATCCAAAACAGAGCGATGAGACTCATCCTCGGCTGCCCTATGACCAACAGAATAGAAGTCATGCAACGTAAACTGATTCTGCTCCCTGTTTGCGATCAAATTACTGCTCTCAATGCCATCCTTGGTGTTAAACTTCTTCGCAGTGAGCAACCGACTCCCCTGTCGCGCTCACTGAACTCACATCTTAACACCCTCGTGCGCCGGCCTGTCCCCATTACCTTTCCCTCCCCCTCTCAACACTGGCCTGTCCACACTGCTGCTGACATCCTGCGTTATCACCTCTACACCCCCTCGACCTCTCTCCCTCCCAAATACACTCATCCGCCTCTACCACCGTGGACTTCCCAGAGTGTTGATGTTGTCGTCGACACCTTCCCTGGTCGTAAATCCACCAAACTGCGGTGTATGCTCAAACTTAATTGCCTTGAGCAGATTAATGATGTCACCTCCTCTCTTACGACCTCCCAACCTCCTATCCTCGTCTACTGTGATGGGTCTGTTATCACGCTGGGCAGCGCTCGGGCAGCTGTGTGGATTCCTGAGTGCCAGGCCCGCAGGAAAATCAGGGTCCACGACTGGGCCTCTTCCACTGACACTGAAAGCATAGCCATCCTCGCGGTCATTCATGATGGGGCGACCTATGACAGCACTGAACGCCGGAACCTCCATATAATCAGTGACAACACTTCTTCTCTAGTGAAGCTCAAAATCACCCCCCCCTGCCGCCCAACACACCCTAGCCGCCGTCGCCGGGCTAGAACAAACTGATGACATCCGTGTCAAGTTTATTTGAATCCCTTCACATATAGGAATAACTGCCTTTGACACTGTTGATCGGCTTGCCAAAGAAGCAACACAAGAAGAAGATATTGAAGCCACCCTCGCAATCTCTCTGAATCATCTGAAATCTCGCAAATACGCCGCACAGCGAGAAGCATTCGACGAAAATTGGACACACCTGAAACAACGGGGTAGCATCACACTACGCCACTATGACGCTGTAACCGGTGACGACTATCGCCACTAGAAAGAGTATCAATCCCTGACTCGATCTCGACAGATTATATACATGAGACTGCGCCTAGGGTACAGGTACCTATGGGAGTACATTGGCAACCCTGAGCCAGGCAGCACTGTTTGTAAACTTTGTGGCCAACCCGACTCTCACACCCTCTCTCGCTACATCCTCACTTGCCCTGTGACCTCCTCCTACAGATCCCCAGCTGTTACCAACACCTCTTCCCTCCCTGACCAGATATCCCTCCTCCTGGTGACAGGCCTGGCACTTGACAATATTAGGGACCTGCCACTCTTTGCCATAAACAGATGAAATGTACCGGGAACTTTCGCCCCATACACTCATCATTCTGCCACTTTATGTAACTTGCTGACAAAACCTATGACCCTTCAGGCTTCTATGCCCTTAATGCATGAGTCATAAAGGCAAGCATGAATTATTTAGCATGCTTCCCAGATGGGCGTTGTAAACACTTCTGCGCTTCACCTTGCACAGGATGTAAGGGGGTTCCCCATAAACTAGCCCCTTCGGGGGTAATCTAAAAAAAAAAATCTAAATCTATGTTTGAAGCTGCTCTTCGCGGCACATTTCTTCACTTACGAAGTGTCCATGACTTGACCATAAAAAAACACCCTTAAAACATATCTGAACGTGGCATTTGGGATCTGAAGAGGTCACACTTTCTACTACCTGCGACTGCAGCCCAGCCGTGTTTGAAACTCGTCACGTCATTGCAAATGGCGGTCCTGTTTCGAGAGAAATAAAGTTATCTCGACTTTTATAGCAGGACTTCAAACTTTTATGACAAATTATTTATATCGTATCCTCTATGAACGTGGCAGAGTGTATTTCTTGTGTTTGCCCAGAACTGTCAACTCATCCATTGTTTGTAAATGAGGCAGAAAGACCGATTAGCAACCTGGGACTTAGTCCCAAAAAAATTTATGCCATATGGCAGCAGGGTCTACCATTAGACAACACATTATGCTTCCAATATCTTCCCAGACAGTAGTACCTCCTTGTTTGGTAACTGATTACTACCTATTTTTCATTTTTTTTTATAAATGGCCTACATCCTCCCCCAATAGCCATACCTTCACCACCATTTTATTACCTTAAGATTCAATATCCTAATACATAAGTAGCTTTCCTAGCTGTGTTGAGTTAGCAGAGCCGCAGATCTATGCGGCATTCAGTGACTGTTGCCTCATAGCCCACTTTATTGGGTTTCGCCTTAGTAGCCTGTCCATCGTTCATTGCCTTTATCCGCAGGTGTAGTCGTTGGGTTCCCATGTTGGTTACCTCTTCCGCCTATACCGGCGTTGGGGTCTTGTTGTAGCTCTGTAAGCATGTCTACCTGATGCTGGGCTCCACTGCAGAATTTCGTTCGGGATTTACTCCAGCATGCTTGTACAGTCTCGTTCAAGATTCTTCGAACACTGCTTGAGACAACTGGCAACTCAAGGTCGTTTGTTTACTATAGTACGTAGTAAAAATTATGAACGAATGTAAAAGGTTATCTGAGATTGGTTACTTAGTTCCCCGTTGCTTAATTGATGGGTGGGCTTTGTTGTTTCTTATTATATTATACCATGTACTATTGTATACAAACAACCTTGAGTTGCCAGCTGTCTCCAGCAGTGTTCGAAGAATCTTGAACGAGACTGTACCTACCAAGGTTAATCCACAAGGAACCAGGGCAGTGGTTGGTAGGCGCCAGGACGCGCCTATGTGCCAGTGGGCCTATGCGCCGCCCTCTGGGGTCCACTGCTGCTTCGAGATCCAATGCTGGTCTATCTTGGACCCACGAGGACACCAGTTAGCGTGTGTTGCCACGAGGAGACACAGCAGAAGTTTTGATGGCAAAGAGGCTGTGTACTGGCAGGCGAAGACTTGTGCAAGTTGCTTCCCTGTTCACCACTTGGGCTAGCCAGCGGCGGTAGGTGAAAGCGAGGAGCAAGCAGCGCCTGCACTTTAACACTACCATAATGCTGCCACACTAGACGCATTACACCACCCTGTGAACACACACACACACACATACACACATACACAGTGGGTGCCCATCCTCTCCAGTTAGTGCAGTCTGCCAAACTCCTGGGTGTTACAATAGGCCACAAACTGGACTGGAGGGCCCATGTAGACAACACAATCAGGGCAGCCTCGTACCGACTCTACATGCTACGACGACTCAGGTCACTTGGGACACCCACGCCATAGCTGAGGACTATTTACAACGCCTTTATTCTCCCCATATTAACGTATGCGTCACCAGCCTGGTCGTCTTCTCTCAATTCTACCCAACAACGCCAACTAGAGAAGGTACAGGAAAGGGCCTGCAGAATCATGCTCGGCACAGACTACTCCGGCTACAACAACGCTCTCTCCACCCTGGAAATGCCATCCCTCAGTGACCTCCACCACCAAACACTAGCAAGGTTTGGCAGTGGACTACTGCACCATCCTCGTCATCGCCACCTCCTGCCACCGGCCGCCCCCCGCCCACATCGCACAGTCCGCCACTGACAGATATAAGACTAGCACCATCCCATCTCTTGTTAAAATAATAAACAACTCCTCATTTATATACTGTATAGCCCTGTAAATGTATTGAACGCATATCATTATGTCTAAATCACATGTAAGTTTGTATATTTTCAGCCACCGGCTGCAACGCTATTAATAAACCGTTTATTATTATTATTATTATCATAACACACACACACACACATACACACACACACACACACACCCCTCGTAACACCATCTGTGAGGGAATTACTACACCACGTCAAGCCCCTCATAACACCACCTGTGAGGGAACTAGTACTCCACGTGATACCCCTCATAACGCCATCTGTGAGGGAGTTACTACACTACGTGTCTGCTGTTCAACACCTCAGCTCACATGATCTACGTGTGTAAACATTAATCTGTATGTTCACTGTATGTTCCTTCACCTTTCTCTAATGAAGGCTTTTGTTAAACCACCAATGTATGTAATAAGTCATTTTTGTCCAATGTATATTTTCAGCCTTTGGGCTGCAAACTTTTTCAATAAACCGTTTATTATTATTATTATTATTATTATTATTATTATTATTATTATTATTATTATTATTATTATTATTATTATTATTATTATTATTATTATTATTATTATTATTATTACACACACTCATACACATACACACACACACACCACCACCACTATAGATATACCAGCATCACCACCATCACAATGACTTTTACCACCATCAAAACACCACCAGCACCACTAACAAGAACACCATCACCACTGTCAACATACCACTACTACTATCGCGACCATCATCACCAATACTACCACCAGTATCAACACACTACCACCACCAACACCAGCACCATCAACAACAACACCATTACCATCACGACATCAGTGATCCATACTTCCTCTCCACCTTATTATCAGGTCGTGTTGTTTATGGTCGCGGGAATATTGGCTCCTTCATCTAGAAATTCGTGAGTGTATAACTCTCTGATAATCGAGGCTGGTGCCTCTGTTCCTGATGATATAACATGATTACTGTTCCCTCGTATTCGTAGATCTCTTCTAGCGCAGTCTTGCAAAATAATGTAGTGTGTGCGTTGACTAAATAAATATTTCAATGCTCTCTGTGTGCCTCGATAAGCGGCTAGGTATAATTAGAATCCCTACATCCTGATAGGAGTGACAACTCGAGAGTTGGATATATATATATATATATATATATATATATATATATATATATATATATATATATATATATATATATATATATATATATATCTTTTTAGTCCATATAGTACGCGGACTTCATCATATAATCAACAATCTCACTAGCCAGGATTCGAACCCCCGAGTCCTGGCTAGTGAGGTTGTTGATTATATACAGTGGTGGGCACAGCTAAACGAAAAGTTAGCTTCGCTTACTGCTAATCTGCTAACTAAAAAGTTAACTTCGCTAACGCTAAACCGCTAAACAGCTAAAAAAATTAGCGGAAGCTAACGGTAACCGCTAACTTTTATTATATGAATTTAGCTTCTTTTTTTTGGGGGGCCCTGAAAACCTTAGAAACAGACCTAGAGAGCTGAAATTTTCATATGTTGTCTCGTAGCTTAGACATAAAGCTTTCCAAAAAGGTATAGCATGCCAAGATCAGATGATGATCAAGGTGTACAGAAAAAATTAAATGAACAAATAAAATTAAACATTAGTTTACATTCAAGTTTCAACATACACTTTATAATATTTATTTACTGTACGAAAAGACAGAAAGTATTATACGAATCAAAAAACTATAGTACTGTATAGCATAGGCAGCAAATAGCACCATGCCAAGATCAGATGATGATCAACTTATCAAGGTGTACACTGTACACAATTTCACAAATAATTAATTTGCATTCTCATTCAACCTATCGGCCTTATTTATTATTCATGTAAATATGCAATACCAACCACATACACATTATACCAGTGCATTTTTATATAACTTATTATTGGTCTTAGACTCTAAGTCATGTAAATATACAGAAAACTCTAAACTTTAATGAAAAGTACTTTTTTAGCAATTTTTGTTTGGCGCACACCTTGGATGACATCCTGGTTATGAACTTAGCCAGTACTTAGCATAACCAAATATAATGACACAAAAAATACGAATTAAATTAACAAATAAATGAGAAATAAAATTATACATTAGTTTACAATTGCATTCTATGATTCTTTCAACATACACTGACAATCTTTATTTACTGTAAAAAAGTATTAAACTTTAATAATCGAAAAATTCCATTCACTCCGGCTGCAGTGGCTGGGCCTTTTCCATCTCCTCGACGTGATGCTGGTTGCCCTTCATAAACATCAGCCTCTCAAAGTTGTCATCTGACAGGGTGGCTCTCTTGGCCCTCAAGATATCTTTGCCTATAAAGAATAGCCAAGCGTGCCTGACTGGCTGTTGGAGACACGCGTCGCGGCGTCACACGCTTACAACAGACAGGAATAAACATGTATAAATTTTGTTAGTAGACTTAAAGTTAGCGGAACTAAATTTAGCGGAAGATAATTGGTCGGCTAATGGTTTCCAAAGTTAGCGAAAACGCTAATCCGCTAACGAGAAAGTTAGCTTTGCTAATTAGCGGTTAGCGGATTAGCGGAACCGTGCCCACCACTGATTTTATATATATATATATATATATATATATATATATATATATATATATATATATATATATATATATATATATATATATATAGAGAGAGAGAGAGAGAGAGAGAGGAGAGAGAGAGAGAGAGAGAGAGAGAGGAGAGAGAGAGAAGGAGAGAGAGAGAGAGGAGAGAGAGAGAGAGAGAGAGAGAGAGAGAGAGAGAGAGAGAGAGAGACAGGACGGTTTCGTATAACAGGAGATTTCCTACGCTTGGGAACAATGCGGTGAGAGAAGAAAGTCGGTACTGCAGTCTATTTGAGCTTCCATTTGTAATCTACTCGCGTGTTCTCAAATTGATCACCCCTCAAAGTGTTCCTGCAGTTTTATGGCAATTAGAAGGCTGATGTAGGTAATATTTCAGTCAGACAAGAATACCACAAGGACACACCTTATATAAAACAAGGAAAATAAATAAGGCATAACAGACGACTAGAATTTGCTCGCGTAACCTTTTAGAAGCTACTCGGATTCTTCATCTGTCCTTATTCCTCGTGTATCTCTTATATTTTTACTGATTTCTATAGAAAATAAGAGTGAGCTTCTCACCTAGTGTCCCTGCTCACCTAGTGTATGACAACACAGCCATAAAACATACTGTACCAGACACAAATAAGATGATGGTGACGGTTTCCAATCCAGACGACAGACTTTGTTTACCCATATTTTCCTATTTTCTGGGTTTGTAGGAAATCTCTACAGTCTAAATCCCTTCTCCGATCTATTAGTACATCTGATGGCACAGCGGCACAGCATTACATATTACACACTATAGCCACTTCCAACCAGGAATTTGTTCTGCGTGTCTCCACAGGTCAACGTGAAAGGAGGGGGCACGGTGGCGTCAAGATGGCGTCCAGTACCAGCGTTTTCTATTTAAACACGGGACCGCCTATGTAAGTAAGGATTCTAGGTATAATACATAAAGGTGCTTGCATATGACACACACACACGCACAGACACACACCACTACTACTACTACTACTTTGCTGTCACTCGGAATCAAGTATGACGATCATCCAGCTATGATACAATGATATGAGTTATTAGGGATGTCACCCAGGTTAGTGAGTTTTGAGGTGACTAAAGTTGCAGATACGGGACAAGCAGCGTCGTCCACATTCGTTGCACAAATGGAGGGCTCCATCTACTGTGGGAGGGGCGGTGGCAGCGTTGTACCGATTTTGGCACTTATCTGCCTCGGTTTGCGGTCGGGCTAACTCGAAGGTATTGACACCTCGTGTGGTGCTCCTCCATGCGTTACGATGTGGAGCAATCGACTCCCAGGTGATGGGGTCGATTTGGCACCTTTTTGGGTTTGTCTTAAGACTATCCTTATACCTTTTCACTTGCCTGCCAGCATTACGCTTACTATTCGTTAGGTGACTGAAAAGTCTACTGTCGTCCATTAGGGTAACATGGCAAGTCCAACGTAGTTGTTCATGTATAATGGTAGCCTCAATGCTCCCATAGTCAGCAAAAATACTTACATTTGTTCTCTTGTCTTCCCAGCGAACTCGGAGGATGGGACGGAGACTACGTTGGTGAAAGTTTTCAAGTGCCTTGAGGTGCTTCCTGTCTGTGGCCCATGTCTCACTGCCAAATAGTAGGGTGGGCAGGACCACTGCTTGATATACGTGCAGCTTTGTGGGTAATTTCAACTCCCTACAGCTGAAGACACGGTTTCGAAGTCCGCCCAAGGCTTGAGATGCAAATCTGATCCGATGCTGAATCTCTTCATCGATGTCTGCGGTGGTAGACAGGCGGGAGCCGAGATACCGAAAGTGGGCAACATTAGAGAGGGCAGTACCGTTAAGCTAGATGGATGGTGGAGGCGTGTCTGAACCAGAGGCAGTTTAAAAGAAAATCTGAGTCTTACGTACATTCACCTCAAGGCCAAAGTGTGCATAAGCGTCTGCATAGGTGTTCACAATCTTCTGTAGGTCGTATTCAGTATGAGCAACAAGGATGAGGTCGTCTGCATACTGAAGTTCAGTAATGGAAGCTGCCGACACATTTGTTTTTGCCTGGAGTCGACTTATGTTGAAAAGACCCCCCTTCAACCAGGTAATCGATGTTCACCCGCTGGCTAAATTGGCACTGGCATGAATAAAGAAGGTAGCCAAGAAGATGGAAAAGACAGTTGGTGGCAGTACACACACTTGTTTAACCCTTGTTTGGATGGGGAAGAACTCTGACTGGGTGCCATTGTGCAAGACACTGCCGTTCATGCCATCGTGGAGTTGCCTCACAATGGCGGTGAATTTTGGTGGGCAGCCAAAACGGGTGAGGGTCCACCAGAGGGCTTCTCTGTTGACCGAGTCGAAGGCCTTGATTAGGTCGATGAAAGCCATGTACCAGTCACAACGCTGTTCTCTGCACTTTTCCTGTATCTGGCGGGCAGCAAAGATTTATCAGTGGTGCCACGTGATGGTCTAAAACTACATTGAGATTCTGGGAGGAAGTTTTCCGCCTCAGGAAGAAGTCTGTTTAGGAGGACTCGTGCGATAATCTTGTCAGCTAAGGAGAGCAGCGAGAGCCCACGGTAGTTGCCACAGTCTGACCGGTCTCCATTGTTCTTATAAATATTGACAATGGAGGCGTCTTTAAGTGCTTGGGGGATTTCCTCCTTTTCCCATATATTCTCCAGGAGAGAGTGGAGACTCCTGGTAAGCAGATATCCTCCTGCTTTATACACCTCGGCTGGGATTCCAACATGTCCTGAGGCTTTGTTATTTCTCATCTGTTTGATGGCATTAGCTACCTCATCCAGGGGTGGAGGATAGCTGAGGTGAGCCAACTCTAGATGCTGAGGGACCTGCTGGGTAGTCAGGGCATCCACATCGGTGTTTCGGTTGAGCAATGAATGGTAGTGCTCTTTCCAGTGCTGGAAGAGGCATTCGTCGTCTTTAATTATGTGTTACCGTCACATGAGCGGAGAGGGGCTGCGCCACGAGTGACTGGCCCATAAAATTTTTTGGTGGAAATGAAAAATTTGCACATCTTGTGCTGATTTGCAAGTTTTTGTGTTTCACATGCCTTACTTTTAAGCCAGTCGTTCTTTAGATTACAAAGTTCCCGCGGGACTCCCGGTTTCTTCTTGCAGAAGGTATCAGCTTTGGTGTGAGACTGAGGGATGTTTTGCTAGAGAGTAAAAGGAGCACTTTTATCATCGATGAGTACTTTGATTGCCGGGTCATTTTCATCAAACCAGTCCTGGTGTATTCTTTTGAACTGACCGAGGGTCTCTCTGCAGGTTTTTGTCATAACAGTATTAAAAGTATCCCATTCTGCACTGGGATGCATGTTGTTTGCTGTTGGGTTGTTTATAAGCCCATGTTCGAGCTTCTCTCTGAAAGCATGTGCTACCGCAGGGCGGGGCGAGTGAGGCGGGGCGGTTGGAGTGAGGATTAGTGAGGTCACACTGGGTGCGGGGCGAGGCGAGTGAGGCGGGGCGATTGGAGTGGGGATTAGTGGGGTCACACGGGGTGGGGTAGGGTGGGGCGGGGCGGGGCGGGACAGGACGGGATGGGACGGGTCGGGTGGGGTGGGGTGGAGTGAGGTGGGGTGGAGTGGGGATGGAAGGGTAAGGAGGGTGAGGTGAGAATTAGGACAGGGAGGAGGATGTAGGTTGTAAGACATGTTAGGTTTTTACAGTTAGTATAGACACAGCTTTTATCACTAAAACGTAATGGCTGCATTTAACACTGACCAACAATTGAAATCCAATAGGGATACTGAGAAAGTTACAGGTCGCGGGGGGCAGTAAGAAATTATATTAAGCACTGAACATATTCTGGGGAGTTACGCTAATAACATTTCGTACATACCATGATGAGCGACATTTACTTGAGCTGTAAAGGTGACTCACTAGGACATTTTTCACGCTACTATACAGGAATTCCTTACTACACACTTTTAATCAATACTCAAACTGAATTAAATGAAGGATGAGGCGAGCCAGGTATTATGGCTAAACGAGGGAAGACGTGGGTTTACGTTAAGTACACTGCCCCAATTATAATGAGTGAAAACTCGTATAGAAGGTATACTTATACCTCGGCTGGGATTCCATCAGGCCCTGTGGCTTTGTTATTTTTCATCTGCTTGATGGCAGTACATTAGCTATCTCATAGAGGGATAGAGGATAGCTGAGGTGGGTCAACTCTGGGTACTGAGAGACCTGCTGGTTAGTCAGGACATCCACATCGGTAGCAGTTCATAGACTTCATCCATGACTGGTACAAGGACTACAAGCCTGACAACTACCAAAGTTTCCATGACGATCTGATAGATAGGACTTATGCATACTTCACCATCAGTGCTTCCACCAAAAAAAGGAGAAAACGTGGTCAGCATAATGGGAACAGGCAACAGCAGTGCTATAATTACCCTGAGCTGAAAAAACTCAGGGCTAGGGTCAGGAGGGTGGGTAAGGGTTACAGACAAATTATTACACCTCAAATGTTACAATTGTATCAAGCTTCCCTTGCTGCTGCCAGGGAACGTGTAAACGAACTCAGACAAAAGGCATGGGAGACATATGTCAACAGCCTGAACCAACACACATCCCTCAGCAAAGCCTGGAAAGACATAAACATAATCAGAGGTAAAAACAGTAGACACGTCTCCCATCCAAACCCTCTGCAAAAGTCGAATGAGCTAATAACAAAGTGGGCTCATGTGTCTAGTTATGACATGTTACCAGCTGGGACTCGGGGACTCCTTGATACGAAGTCTGTAGAGAGAAGTAATCTTATTAGCTTTATGCTGGGCAAACAGCACGATGACGAGGACTCGGCAAAACTACAGGAAGATCTAAGCAAATTTTTCGAATGGTCTGAAAAATGGCAGATGAAATTCAACGTCGACAAATGTAAAGTACTCAGTATAGGAGATGTAAACAGGGAAACCAGATACCAGATGAACAACGATGCCATAGAGAAATCCGACTGCGAGAGATTTAGGAGTAATGATAAGTAGGAACCTTAAGCCAAGTAAACAATGTGTTTTTGCTCGTAACAAGGCTAATAAAGTACTTGGATTCATACAAAGGAGTGTTAGTTACAAGACTAGCGAGGTCATCCTAAAACTGTATCTTGCTCTTGTGAGACCACACCTGGATTACGCAGTTCAGTTCTGGTCACCGTATTACAGAATGGATATAGAATCCTTGGAAAGAATTCAGAGGAGAATGACAAGACTAATCCCGGGCATTAGGAACCTTGAGTATAGAGACAGGTTAAAGCATCTTAATTTGCACTCCCTTGAGAGACGTAGAGCGAGGGGCGACCTGATAGAGGTGTATAAGTGGAAGGCAGGGCTAAACAAAGGGGACATTACAAAGGTACTCAAATTATCCAACCAGGAGCGAACTCGTAACAATGGTTTTAAATTAGACAAATTTAGATTTAGGCGTGAAATAGGTAAACACTGGTTTGGAAACAGAGTAGTGGATGAATGGAACAAGTTACCAAATATCACCATTAACTCGAATACGCTGAATTGCTTCAAACATAGGTTGGATGCTCATATGAGCAATAGGGGTAGGGTGTAAACGGGACTGCCCAGTATGGGCCAATAGGCCCGCTGCAGTTTCCTCCATTCTTATGTTCTTATGTTCTTATGAGTGTGATGTTCCATATACTGAGTGTGAGCTTGACGCCGCCCTCGCCAGGGGTAGGTCTACTTCCCCTGGAGAGGACGGAGTCACCTACAACATCGTTAGACTACTAAGGCGCGTGCCAGGCAATCCATTGTTGGTATTGTACAATATGAGTCATGTCGAGGGCCAACTACCCACATCATGGACCAGCAGTATTGTTGTACCAATACCGAAACCAGGACAGCCTGATGCTTTTCGTCCCATATCACTTACCAGCTGCCTGTGTAAAACCTTTGAGAGGATGGTTCTTGGCAGACTCTTAGAGAGAATCAGAGAACACATGTCTCCTAACATAAATGGCTTCACCCATAGTAAAGGTGTACATAATTGCATCACCACATTCCTAACTGTGCATGGTGATGAAAGGCACAGATACACCACATTTCTTGACCTAAAAGCTGCATTTGATATTACCAATAGGCAACTGATATTGTACGAACTAGCCAAAATGGATATAGGAGGTAGGCTGTTACACTAGATAAGTGGTTACCTAACCAACAGAAGGGCTGCTGCACTGTTTCAGGGTTACAAAAGTGAAGTTAAAGATATGAAACTTGGTACCCCTCAAGGTGGAGTACTTAGCCCTACTTTGTTCAATGTTCTTATGAATGCATTATTAAATTTAATACCAGACAACCCCAGCAATATCTCAATCAGCTATGCTGATGATATTCTTATACATACTAAAACTCATCGTGAAATGCAAACCACCCTGAACCATGTATACGCAGCCTGTGAACACCTCGGTCTTATTATCTCCACTGACAAAACTAAGGTGTTCAACAAACAAGCTGGTAACCGCAAACGCGGCCCCGCCAAGTTCAAGATAGGTAACAACACTATTGACTATGTTTCTTCTTTTAAATATCTTGGTGTTTCCGTCCCTTGTACCCTACCTGCCATACAACAGCTAACCCGCCAATGTACTGACAGACTGAGACCTCTTAGAAGTGTAGCGGGATACAGCCCGCACTATGGTGCTAATATTATAATTGTTAAAACAATGTACCTAGGCTATATAAGATCTCTGATAGATTACCACGCACCAGCCCTGGTCATTCGTGACGGGAAAGGCGTTGACAAGCTCGAGAAAATGCAAAATAAAGCCCTCAGAATTATCCTAGGATGTCCCATGAGCACTAAAGTACTTAATATGAGGAAAGAACTAGGTATACCCAGTGTTAAAGATAGAATAATTGAAGTCAACCTCATGATAGCCCTGAGGCTTCTGCGTGGTGATCCTGATAACATTGTTTCCTTAAAATTGCTAGAATTTATGAACCATGGGACTACTGAGTCTAAATGGATCCAAACTACAGCTACACATGTGAAGATGTTTGGACTAGACCACCTGTACAAAGTTGAGACACAACAGCGCTTCCTGCCACCCTGGCGGACAGTTCCCTTCGATATCACAATACCGACGTATCCGCCTAAAAAATTAATTATACAAAGCATTTATCTCCAACACACTGCCAAATTGAGAGCTCTTGAACACATACACACTCTACAGACTGATGATAATATCACACAGACCATCTACACTGATGGATCTCTAAACACCGCCTGTGGGAGGGCTGGAAGTGCTATTGTTGTGACTCAACCTAACGGTAATATAATTGAGAAAGGAGTTAGAATTAACAACTGGGCATCCACTCTACAAACTGAATTAGTTGCCATACTCACAGCTATTAAATTCATTGAAACCACTGTTACTGACAGTCTCATCATCACTGACTCTATCCTCACTACTTGCCCTTGGTACCCTCGACTCAGGTTGTCACGCTCTTGTCTCTGAAGCCAGACACAAATATGCGTGCCTTGTTGACCGGGATGTCAAGGTCAAACTGTTGTGGATCCCCTCTCACATAGGCCTCATAAAACATGACAGAGTTGATGCCCTCGCCAAACTCGCGTCTAACAAAGACACCGTTGAATACAATTTGGGTTTGTCAAAAAGAACCCTTAAAACTGTAATTAGGAAAGAACTTATTGATGAGTTTGACGCAAGTAGACAAGTGCAAACAGGCACTAGTCGACCCATAGGTTATCATGATGAGATGTATCAAGTGAAACATGTATATGGAGCAAGTAACAAGATCACTAGATTACAAGATGTTGTAACCGCTATATTAAGGTTAGGATATGAGTACCTTTGGCAGTATGTTCCTCAAGCAGATGTAAACAAAACTAAATGTAAAGTGTGTGGCCATACATATGGCCACACACTTGAACACTACGTCCTCGACTGTGTGAAGATAGAACCTTTTAGGGACAGGTCCAAGCACACTGTGTGTGAAATGGCACAACACTTCATCTCTAATGGCAAGATAGCCGACATATTAAGATTGTATCCACTTTTTTGTAGTTAGTAACTATATCAATTCTCATGTACAGAACCAAATACGCAATGTGCTTGAATACCTCTCACGTAAATGTGAATAACAAAGTGTGAGGCCAGACATACTGCCTCACACGCCTGTACTCACGCATTTGTGAATAAGTTACCCTTTATGTATAGAACTAAACAAATAATGTAAATGAAATACTGTGTAACATTCAGTGCCATAATATCCTGACAACGGGGGTTAATTATTATGACCCTTTGTAAACCCTACTCTGTAATCCTTTTGCGCTACCGCTCACAGGATGAGTGTGGGGTGCACAATAAAGTAGCCGCTGCAAGCGGCAAAATAAAAAAATCATAGTAGGTAGTAGACTGTATTGTCACCTCATCACCTGTAATAGTGTCATAATAGTTGTGTTAGTATTGTAATAGGCGTGTGTGTGTGTGTGTGTATTAGTAGTAGTGTAATATTCAGCATGCTCGCCTTGCAAGCGAGCGGACCCGGGTTCGATCCCCAGGCAGGGTGAAACTTTTGGGCAAGTTTCTTTACGCCATTTGCCTCCGTCTACCCAGCAGTAATTGGGGACCTGGATGTTAATCAATTTGCGGATCGTATTCCGGGGTAATGGCTAGCCAATGCAATTAGCGAGTTGTCCGGCCTTCTCGGACTATTCCTTGACACTGGGTCATACAACTCGTTAACTTATGGTGTGATTGTTGTGTTGGCGACACCTTCTACACCTTCAAAAAATTCACGCCTAGGTGACCCTTCGGCCGGCCATCCTCGTTACATGAGGGGTAACAGTTATATAGTACTATGTTTGTGTATGTGTGTGTGTGTTCGTAGACAGTGTGGTGAAATGTGTCTAGTGTGGCAGCATTGTGTTAGTGTTAAGGTGCAAGCACTGCTTGCTTCTTCTCGCTTTCAGCTACCGCCGCTGGCTAGCCCTTGTGGCGAACAGGGAAGCAACTTGCAAAAGTCTTCCCCGGCAAGTACACAAGACTCCTGCTGTGCCTCCTTGTGGCAACACACTGTAACTGGGTGCTTCGTGGGCCCAGGCTAGACCAGCAGGGGATCTCGGAGTAGCAGTGGGCCCCAGAGGGACGGCGCATAGACCGACTGGCATGTGGACACGTCCTGGCGCCTTCCAACTATTGCCCCACTGCCTTGCAGATAAATCTTGGTAGGAATAAGGCTACGGGAGTAAAACCCGAACAAAAAATATGCGGTGTAGCCCCGCATCAGGCATTGGTGTTGTAATCACTTTTAATCCAATATCTTCAGCAGATTCAGGTTGTCTGTTGTGATCAGTCTCCATCTTCTCTTCTTTCCTCTTCATCCTTTGTTTTGTAGACTGTCCTTTTACTGTTTCTGTCTTCTCCTTGTCACTTCTAGTCATTTGTCTGGGGTCTCTATCAGTTGCTTGTATGTCTTGTGTATCAGCTGTTGCTCCTTGTTCATACCTCTTTCCTAGCTGTAGCCTTTCTTTCAGTTCACTTGAGTATGTTGCCTGAAATAATTTCTCGGATTCTGGATTCTCTGGAATATCATCTCCGGTAAGTTATTCAATTTACAATTTTTCCTTAACTCGACATTTTATGATCCGGGTGCAATGATATTGTGCAGATGTGCGTGGATCATACTGATCATTACCTTGTCGTGTATTCGTTCGCTCAAGTTTAAGATGGTGGATTCTGGTCTGTGAGCCTCTTGGACAGCTCTCTTGGTTATTTCAACGTATGTCATGTCTTTCTTTTCTTTTCTTTTTTCTTGTTTTTTGTTCATTGTACTTTATCATATGCTTTTTTATGGCATGCCATTGCTAACTTTCTGTGTCCTGTATGTGCATTCCCGTTTTTCTTACAGTTGAGACAGCCAACAAGTGGGTTCTTACATTCAATGTAGGTATGGTCATCGCCAGCACAGTCTGAACAGTAATTTTTCTCATTTTCTGGGCAGTCTCTCGCTGTGTGTTCTTCGTACTTGTAACAAGAAAAACAAGTTTGCAGACTGATGAATGTTTCCTTCTTTATTTGGTGAGGTGTTACAAACATGTTAAAGATTAGAAATCCTTGTTGTATACTTTTTCAGCCATTGAAACTTCTTCGAAGGTAATTTTGAAAACATGAGTGTAGTCTTTTATCTTAATAACTTCCTCGATATTCTTCCAAGTATTTTGACGTTCCAATTCATCTTTCAGATCCTCAGATTTCTTCCTCCGGATCTTCTGGTCGATTTGGCGAACAAAATCTGATCTTTTTGCTTTGTGTTCTGGGGGCATGACAACAATTCCTTTGTTGTAAAAAACATTTCTAGCTTCTTTTGAGAGGATTTTATCTGAATCAAAGTCATTTTTGCAGATAACTTTGTAACCTTCGTTGGTACTAAATATTCTTAATAATGAGACTTGTAATTCGTTATAGGTGATTTCTGGCACTCTTCTTCTTCCAATAGGGTGTCCCCAATCTCTATGTTTCATCCTAATGCTTGTGGTTATCTTCCCTGTTTACATCACACTCCTGCCTATGACACAGGGCTCCTGCCTGGGAGCAGTGACCCCCCCCCCATCTTGGACGGGTGTCGGGCTCATAGAGTTCTGTGCCCAGGTTATCGGTGAATATAAGTTCTGTCTATTTATGTTGCCACCTACCGGTGACCCCCGCACAGGGGGTGCCATGCACTATCACAGGTTCCCTTGCCGGATCGACCGTATCGCTAAGCCCCGCCTCCCTGATCTCGAAGCAGGGGAAGCAGAGACGTAATGCTCACTTCAAATGGCTGATTCCTCTTCTGTGCTGCATGGTGAGCTGCCCACGTGATACAGACTTCATCAGCCACATCCTCAGTGACCAAGACCTCTTCCAGCCAAGCATACTCTTCCTGCAGGCGTGACTGGATTGACTCAGGTGCTGGAAATGACTGAGGTGCTACCAAGGGAGGATTGGGATTCTTCATAATATAAGCGGCTCGAACATTGATGAATGCTTCTGGAAGCTCAGGAACTTTCTTGGCTATCGTATCTGCATTCCATCATAAATAAGACAAATATATATCTGAGATTATCAGAAATAGAAATACACTGATCTGAGCATGCTTGAAAACGTACATATCGACACTAAGATCATTTAGATTGACCAACTACATCAGTTTCTAAAAAAATATATATATTTTTCGAAGGTCAATTTAACAGCCATCTTGAAAAATGGCCACCATCTTGGATTTCCAAATGGCCAATCAGGCAGATTTGATCAGTAGCCCCTAAGGTATGATCATGCCAAATTTCATGCTTATCACCATTTGCACGATTTTTCCATTATCCGCTCTACTTTCAGATGATGGTTTTGCTTACCTTGTATCATTCGGTCTCCAGTTATGTATTCTGCCGTGATTAGTGCTGGTAAACGTTTATTCGTCACAGATTACCACCCTAGACCAGAATGCCAAATCCTTGCCCACATATTGGCGAGCGAAGGCTAGCCTGCTAGCCTGGCGTTCTTCAGTCAGCCGCTCCTCCTTAACAGGAATCCAATGATGTAGGCCCGCCTCGAACAAACGTCTCCACACTGTCTGTGGTGCCACATTCAGCTGCATGCTTTCTCGAACAGGGCTCGTTGGACATTTACGTCGTCCTGGCGTCACGCCATTAATTTCTTAAACTTTCGAGAGACTTAACAGTACCGCAAAAGCGGTTCTCCCACACCGTTCTGCCAATTGGTAGCTCACACTTAATGACCGATATGTGAGCTGCCCGTTAGGAGAAGTGTTTGGACAGGCCCGCTTTCGGGGTCCCGTTAGGTCATCCTGAAGTTTAACCGTTAAAGGAATGTTGGGTAGAAGTGGTCTCGTCTTAAGAAATTTATTCTGGCTAACGCCAGGCGATTTTATTCAGCCGAGTTAACCCCTACAGCACCAAAAAGGTTAAGGAAAAGCTAATAGGAATACATTTTTTTACAAGGCTGACAGCAATTATTGCATAGTTATCGTATTTTTCAGTGGCCCAATACTCAAAAACATTTATGGGACTATATATCTTTGTGTACACCGTAACTGAACTTACAGTCTCAGATCGGTATACTCAAAACACAGATGGTATACTCAAAACAAATATTTGACATCGAACCCCGTAAGTTAACTCATAATCTAGTGTTAGCGCATAACTTACACCAGTTCCTGAGGTGCTGTAACACTCTCAACCCGGATATAGTAGTCACTAATTCCCGATTGTATAAGAAATAATAATCATATATGTTGTAATAATGCTTGTTAGACTTGTTTTATCATAGAATAATGAAGAAAATGTTTTGTCCATCAACATACTGAAAGATAATATTTCACTTTGTCTTTTTCGTAAAATTCTTGTTGCGATAATATGAGGCTTTGAGTGTTTGTATTTGTCGCAGTTTGGAAGAGACGCATCTTTTGTCTTCTTACAAATTATAAAGTATTTTTTACTAAAACAGAAGGTTTGTATTGTTCACACTTAGGGTAAAAATATGTTTTATGACTGAGTAAACTTGCAGATAGAACTTATTAATGTTGTATAGCCGGAAATATCCCTCAGTAATGAAAGCCAAATATGAGGTCAAGTGAACATTCCTGCCTAGACTTCGCCTTGTTTTTCTAACATGCAACCAACAGCCTTGCCCTATTTTCTTTTGTGTATGCCTTATGATAACATGAAAGACTCTAAGGGTTAGCCAAAATTAAATGAAATTAGGCGTAAAATATGGATTGCAATTAACTTGATTAATAGGGGCATATAAAACTGCTTTTTCAATCTTAGGCAAATAAATGTTTAAACGTGGGGCCTACTTAATTTAGTTAGAACATGAGGAATATTTAAATAAGAAATTATACCAATAGGGTATAGGTTAGGTTAGGTTTGGTTTGGTTTGGTTTGGTTTGGTTTGGTTTGGTTTGGTTTGGTTTGGTTTGGTTGTGTTATGTTATGGTATGTTAGGTTTTTTTGGAGAGTGTCAGGCTGTCAGTGAGACACTTTGTCTAGCAGCTACCTTAGGTCTAGTTCCAGAATTCCATGAAAAGTATCATACGGTAGAGTATTAATTTAAGAAAATTGACGGCTAATCCGATATATTTTCAGGTTTGAAATTGTTGTTTTTTGTATGAACTTGAAGACAATTCAGACCAAATGACCCAAACACTGAAAGGAAAACACCAGGGTCTAGGCTAAATGAGTAATTTAAGAGAAGTGATTTGTCATTTAGGTTAGGCAAGGCTATGCTATCATTAACCAATATATTTGAATTTGCCCAGAATAAGGCTATCTTATTTTAGCTTATGTGTCTTGTCACAGGCCAACATTAGGCCCGTGTTTATGTACCCAAATTCTATTATGGGTAAAACACCAAATACTGTGAGATCTCTGTTTGCCGGAACAATTGGTGAAGAGCATTTCTGTGAATGAGAGTTTTCCCGTTAACGAGACGATTATCTCAAATCAAGAAAATATCCCTCGTCCTCCGAATGTTTATGGTAATGGAAAAATGTTCTCGGTAGTTCCTGTAATTGCCCAGTACATCATCTCTCGAACCCAGAAATATACCCCCCATCTAAGGAATTTTCTCGGTTATCTGGGAACCTTTTCTCATAATTTTCAGGAAAATGTGCCCCTTTGAAAGTCATTACCTAAGCCATAAGTTTCCTGCAAAATCATGCTTTGTGAATTAATTTTAAATAAAATTTCAATTACGGCTTTCAGAAAGTTCCAGGTTTCAGGGATTTCGGCTAACGGAGATATTACTAACTAATAAAATGAACACGGGTCAAAAGACTCTACGGCTCCTGAGAATGCTGCTGTTCCTACCAGAAAGCAGTTTCAAATGCGAGTATGTGACAGACAAGAGGCAAGAGGATGTCTTTTAAATGCTTTAACACTCTTATTTACTTTCATACTGAACAATTGTATTCATTTTAAATGAGTATAGAGATTTTAACACGGTGTGCATTTTTAAGTATTTTACCCCTAATGCCAGGCGAAACCTTAAGGCCATAATTTTTTTTCTCAGGCATAACCCTTCTATTTTAGGCCTAATGATAAAACTTTGAATAAGTTTGTATCAACATAAAAACACTACTGTAACAAACTTGGAAACCATTTTTTCCTCCATGTTTAATAATTATTTTCTTATTGCAGTATACAGAGGTAATGATAATAAAGCATACATTGACTTAACTTTTATTTTCAATATACTGTCCATTATAAAATAAACTTCTTTATAGAAAATACAGTATGTACTATATCCTTGAGCAAATTTGATTCCAATACAGTATACTTTTAATACTACTAAATACCAAAGGCACTAAAGTTTGAGAAAATAAAAATCATTATATAAAACATATTTGAGAAATTGAAACAATAAAAAAATATTGCCACTGTTTGCTTCTTAAACTATACAATTTGACATGGGTCACCACATCGTTGTGAAAAATTAATACAACTAATATTATTTGTTGCCATTTTTAAGATTGAAAAATGGAATACAGTATAGTTTTCATAAGTCTAGAATTACTCTAGAAACTCTCATAGCTAGAATGTACCTGCATCAATACCCGTATATTAAATTAAACTCGTAACCAAATACTGTACTACTATAAGTAATAAAGAAAAAAATAGAAAACTCTTGGCTTGTTAAGCTATACAATTTAGCATGAGACAGCACATCCTTATGAAAGAGCCAATGCAACAACTTGGAGAATAATGTGTGCTAAATAGCAGCGATTACAGTAGGCTGTTGGTGAATTTGCACCATTATTTCTGTTTCAACCTACTTGAATCATACTTCAAAAACTACAAACTAATCAATAAAACACGTTGAACTGGAAATTAACTACGTATTACAAAATAAAGGAACCTTTAAAAGAAAATAAGTACATCTATACATTTGATAGTGGCAGGAACTTTTACCAAAAACTTGGGTAAACATTACCCGTAGTAGCACTGCAACACATGTTATTAGTTAACAAGTGTGTGTCTTTCACTTAGCTTTGTGATTTTAATTAACTTATGGAGAGCTAAATATTCCTGTTAAATTTTCATGACTAGTATAGGCTGCAAGTGAAAGTTACACAATTATATAACATGCCCTGTCGTCTTTCATAACAATCACTCAAAGGAAAATTTATAATAAGTGTTTGATGACTTTTCAACTACGCTATTATCACATTTACCAAAAGTAAAAGACTTACATAAGTAAACAACTACATATACACATACCTTAAACACAGCATCATGGGGTAGGATTTTTCGACTGCACAGCTTTTGCAATGGTTTGCAGTGCAGATGCAATGCACTTGTTCTTAGTTACAAGTTTAACCATGTTTGATGAAATTTGGGTTGCACCTTCGTGAACAGAATTAACAAGCTCTACCAAACTGTCCCTCATTTGTGACTGAACATGAAGCATCTCTGGAATAAAATGTTCATCTTTTCGGCCAGAAGTGGTTTGTGGCCTGCTGTCACTTCTAATCGTACTATGACTTGTACTTGGTATTGGAGATGAACCCAGCTCATCAGGGCGATCACCAGTTACAGTTGACCTAGTCTGGTTATCATCAGCTGTGGCAGAAGGAGTATGAGACCTATTTCGCTGTTCCGTGGTAGCAGCAACAGATATACGAGTATTGCTTGAGCTACATCTTTCTACCTCATATGTTCTGGATGATGAAGTTTCATGAATGTTTGGAGGTACTGAAGTTTCAGGTTCTAAATGCACAATGGGTACTGTGATATCATGTTCCTGTTTATCCTCATTCAGCACGATGGTTATAGAATCCTCTTTCTCTTGAACGGGCCGAAACATAAATTCCTCTCTGGAATAACTAGCAGTAAACCTAGCTCCTGAGGGTCCGGCGGTTTGTTCTCATTCTTCTTCTGGAAAGAAATGTATGATAGTTTGATTGAAGTCTATGTTAAGGGTATAATTAAAATATTATAGTTCAAAATATATAAACAAATTTAGAAAAATAAATGGTCTAAAAATAGTGTTGACCATCTATATATATTTTTATAAAATATTCTTAAATGTAAATATCAACTAGGTTAAACATGGTAACACTATTATAAATTGATTCAATTATATTATACGGCATTTAGTTCCAGGCGGTAAATTTCTTATATTTGCACTTCTCAATTTTTTCCATTAACATACAAGTTATAACAACATTTAATATATAACTTAGGGAAGCAATACACAAGCTAGGAATGTAACCAACTTACTAATGTTGTTTATTTTTCAAAAATATAGAAAAAATCAGTATACTGTATTTCAAAAGTAATATAAAAGTGAAAAAATGGCACCAAAAGTATTTTCTTTAATAAAAACAAGGACAGAAAAGAATAAAATATATCAGAGGGTTGGAAAAGTATGATGACTGAATTACCATCAATAGGTTCTTCATTTTCCAAATTCCCTGGAATCCCATGTATAGAGGCTGGATCTAAGAGTTGAAAAATTGCTTCTTCAATTGCGGTGTATGTATTTTCAATTTGGGGCCGCCTCCTTCAAGAGAAAAAAATAAATAATAACGGTCTTACTGTGAACTGTGGTTATATACACTGTACGCTACTATGTTATATTTGGCAGAAATCATATAGTTACAAAGGAATCTACTGAAATAGTTCCAAACATTATAACCTAACCTAACCTAACGGAAATAACGTAATTATTAATATGTAGTTTATAACAGTAACCAAACCAACCTAACCTAACTTCCTTACCAACTGGAGGCCTCCGCCAAGCTGGACCACACAGAAAAATATTAACTATCTCTGTTCCACGTCATTTGCGACACAATGACAAATGTGTCTTAAAATTGTGTAAACTACATGATAGGTACAATAATAAAATCCAAAAGTTGTGGGGAAAGTATTAACAGTAATACAGACTTCCCAGACTACCGGCTGGGAAGATATTGGAAGCATAATGTGTTGTCTAATGGTAGACCCTGCTGCCATATGGCATCACGAAAATTTGCACCAAGTCCCAGGTTGCTAATCTGACTAAATGTCTCATTTACACACAATTGCAGGGTCTCAATTGTTTTTCGTAATATCGACAACACAACATACATACTGTATATTGTTTCTCACTTTTTATGTGTTTTCATTTCTGTATTTATGGTTCTTTATTATTAATATTATTAATAAAGATTTGTTATTATTATTATTATTACTACAGAATTATTATTAATATTATTATTACTATTCTTTTATTATTTTTATTATAAATTTTATTTGCTATGAATCATTATTATTATCGTTATTATTATTACATTTTCGCATCCCAGGCCCCGATATGGGTCAGTGACCTGTGCCCGGCAAACTTCGAAGAACGATGTTTCTTTCAATGAATGTGCTCCTATAAGGAAAATATGTGTATTAATTCACGATGAAGAGCAACCATACACTACTTCCTTGAGTTTACAAACACGTAAAATCGTACCAAGCCTCAGAAAAACCATAGTTAAGTTTGTTTCAGAGTGGTAATCAATACCCACTCTAACAATATTATGACTTACCTGTTCCACCAGCATATTTCTTATCTTGTGCTGCTTTCCTCTTCACGCTTACACGTAAATCGGAAAACTTCAGCCTGACTTCATCAACATTGCGGGGGAATCGAAAAACAACATTCACTGCCATTACAACTTTATCCCAGGTATGATTCTTCAATTTGATTGTACATCTTGAGTACAACTTCCATAAAATTATTTTCTTTCTTTTGATGACTTCACACACCATGGCGTATACTTCCGCCTCACTGAAATTTGTCCGTCTCTTCTTTGCATGTTGTCCTTCCATGTTGTACTTGGTTTGAGGG
>NW_024732780.1:4600304-4635304 GCF_018991925.1 Homarus americanus
ATTTCAAGAGTGATTCTCTGGACTCCCAGGTTCTTCGTATATATAATTCCTGAGTGTAAATCAACCGTAACTTCCACTATTTATGAGTGTGAAGGGAGAGGACGGCAGCTATGTAAATAGACCGTGTAATCACGTCCTTTCGATGTGAGATTATGAGTGAGACTGCCCGTGGAAGCCGTCTTATCCGAGCTGACCCATGTGCTGACATACAGTCAATGGGCAGCACCCCAAGGGGGCTACCAATCACTTGATAAGAACATGACAACTCATGGCCAGTGGAAAGTTACAGGGGATGAATCAGTATAAAAATCAAATGTAATGAACCCATTTATATAATACTTCTGTCGATGAGACAGGGGCCATTACAGAGTGAAGTGATATATATTCCTATATATGGACCCTCTTCCAAAAATTTTGGGTATCAAACAGGAAATTAGTGACTTAGACTCTGATAGTCATTCATCTAATAATTCACAGGAACTAGTAGCAACTGAGAGTGAGGAAGAATTACCGCTGTTACGAGTTGGGGATTTAGAATATACTTAAAAGTCTACCCAGATCCCAACAGGCAACAACAACAAAAAAACAAAGACAATCGGACTATAAAAGGGTAGACAAAGGATGCGAGTTTTTGTTGTGTATAAAAAAGTACCATAAATTCCTTAACAAAATATTCAGCTTTCTATAATTTACCCTTAACCATACTTAACCTAAACATTAACAGTATATACATATTTATACAACATACAATAATTTGAAGCAAGGTGGAAGTGGGGGAGGCAATACAAGATTACAAATACTTAAGTGTGGAGCTGAGATGGCTGACAAGTAAGGCTGAGTATTGTAGAAGACGGTAGGTAGTCACTGTGCCGTAGGTTTCCAGGATAGGTGATCCTGTGGTCACTTCCCAGAGTGAACTGCCCTCTCATCGAACTGGAGCTTATGAAGAAGACTGTTGTTTGAAAGAGTCTTGCCATCCAGCTCCTGGATCAGATGTCTGAGTGGCAACTCGTTGGTGTGGAGGTCACAAACAATCCAGACCAGCTTCCTCCCAATCTTCCGCTCTATCCACTGTATGACCCCCCCTTGCCACCCTGTGTTCGTGTTGGTGCTGTCCCTTCCAATGGCCTGCAGGGTCTGGTCTACGTTCCTCTCTCTGAGCCAGTTCACAATGTTATCTGCCACTATCTCAGCTGGTTTCCTGATGTCATCTTTCTCTGGAGCAGAAATGCCACAAATACTTCCCTCCTGGTTCACTGCAGCAGGAGTAGTGTTCCTCCTTCACCATGGCAGGGAACAACTTGTCAGAATCTCCAACTTTCATGAACACTTTAGTGTCATCCCTTCTCCCATCAAAGAACAAACAATTGATTCCATTTTCTCTTATCCCCTTATCAAACTCCTCTTCTAGGTTACTGACAAGTTTCTCCTGAGCTCTCCTTACTTTGTTATGATCTATCACCAGGTGAACATCATTAGTTTTTCAATAAAAGAAGAAACAGACAATTGGGTTTTGCTACTCTTACCCAATATAATATATGTTTAGTCCCATATACATTACGACTAAAACAACTCACTGTATAACACTCACTACGTTGCCCACTCACGAAGTAATGCAAAAATATTTATAATGAGTTATGAAAGTGAAGAGAGAAAATATTATTTATTAAAAAGTATTAAAAATATGTAAAAGTATATATGTATAGTCTATAAAATAATGATCGTTAGTGATATACCTGAATTGAGAGTCCGTAGAGCTTCTCCTGACTATGACGCCATGAGTCGATGACGTCCTTCTCAGGGAGGGATGACGTCATGTCTTACTGGGATCCACCTGGGGGCTGACCTTCTTGTGGAGATCAGCTGGGGGCTGACCTGGGTCTTGCGGCGATTAGGTTGTGGCTGACCTGGGGCTCTCCTCTGTCTTGGTGTGATCAGCCTGGGGGCTGAGATGAGTCTGTCTTCTGTTGCACACCGACGAGTCTTGATTGTTTAAGCAGGAGATTGGTTGATTGTCGGAACCACTTTGACAACCTTCCTATACTCAGATGATGTAGTGTTCGCTGGTAGTAATCTCAGTCCACACTCGGGTAGGTTCGGCTGCTCTCGGCTCCGGTCGGAGTAACCTTCAGTAGTATGTGTCACTGAGGGTTTGACTGCTAAGTTGGCAATCTTTTAAAATGTTTTTTTACCACTGTGTGTCTGTGTATACGTTCTGCAAGTGTTTATAGCCACTGTCCAATTAATTTTTTTGTAATTACTTGTTTGTTGATGATTCACTTAAAGTGCCACTTAAATCACTGGAATCACTTGATTCGTTTGTTTCCGAGTGTCTGACCGATTTTTATTTTAATCCGTCTCACTGCTTGACCAGTGTGTTGGTCCTTTTTTATAGATATATATCACACACAAATATATATATATATTAGTTCTGGAACTAATAAGTGGCAGGGCTGGGCTGAAGTACACACTTTTCTGGGGGGTTTTATTGTAGAAAAATATAGTTTCACATGTACTGAGTTTAATTGAGAGTATATTGTACCTTCTCTGCTAAGGGAAGTGTCTCAGTGCACTTGTATAGGAGAACACTTAAGTAAGGTGCTCACTGGGTAACAAGTAATATGAGTCTGCCCGCTCTCTCCTGCTGAGGCGTGAGATGCAAGGATGAGCGGACAAGGTATTTGCAAAATCAGCTTGACCTCGCTCAACCTCTGATGAAGTTACAGACCTCACCATGTATGACATGAACAGCTACTGAGTCATGATTGAATAACTTAGTGAATAACTACTGAGTCATTGTTGAATAACTTAGTGAATAGTTGGGTATTATACATTTAAGTATTACACATTTGGGTGAATATTTATATTATACAAATGGTGCTGTTACATGTATTGGCACTCTGAATCACCCTGATGGAGGTAGATGATCATTGGGGCAAGCTTGTTTATGGACATTAAGCCAGAGGGAGCAGTGGCCTACTGTCTGAATAAGGGGACGGGAGACACCAGAACGATGTACAGTACCTAAGTGCAACCTTAAATAGCCTAACACATCCCCTCCCCAGTAGCATAATAAACCAGGGTCTCAAATCTTCTGGTGGACCAAATTAAAAGCTCATTTGAACTGAGATCCAATTTTTTTTTAAGAAATATATATCTTAAAACTCGTCTTATGCATTAATTTACGATTGTTTTCGGTCTCGACTTCTAAGGATCTCCGTTGTATTCACAGTCTCGGGAAGTATGTTTCGGTATGTTATGTGAGGAAATTTCATCACCGAAATGTAATGACAATAAAATATTTCTTAGTTACTCTATTCTTGATCACATACACCACAGTCAAAGCCTAAAAAATTACTGCCAAGAATTTGATGATTTCGAAACATATCCGAAATTCTCAAGTGTATAACATTGTGATAAATGTTGTAATTTATAATTTACATGTCGTGCCTGTCACAGTCAAATGAGAGTTAATCACAAATGATGAAAGAACTTCAAACGCAGAGCAATTGATATAAATATTCTAATGACATTTTCCATAAAAAATATATATTTAATACAAAGCTATGAACATAATTGATATCACAAATTCATTAATTAAAAATTTAACAATAATTATTAAATGTCACATTGCTGTAATTTGTTACCCTGTTGTAGTACATAAACATTAGTCCGCTTAATTAGAGCTTACCAAAGTTTCATAGGTCAGTGATATTTGTTCACAGCATCATAAGCTTTAGTGTCCATATGGCTGCAGTCACAACAACCGGGTTTGTTTATTATAAATACAACCGTTGTTCGATATCGTTATGTTCCAAGATGTATTTATATATATATATAACAGGATTTTTTTTTTCGAAATCGGTTATTTTGACAAATTCCCGGCATGCATATTGGTAATTTGCGAAATAACTTACAAACAGGCTAACCAAAGTTAAAAAAAAAACCAAGGACTACTTAACTGTGTATCAATCAACACGAGAAATCCTAACCTAACCTAACCTAACCTAACCTAAACTCTCACTTAACCTAATCATATAGTTAGGTTAGTCTAGGTTGTCTGTTTGTAAATTATTTAAAAAAAATACCAATATGCATGCCGGGAATTTTGAAAAATATCTGAATATATATATGTAATATTCAGAAACTTCAGTGTAATTTCAAACGCCGCGTCTTGGGCGTTGCTGAGTTCAAGGTCGTCTGAGGGAAGACCGCGCTCTCCGCACGTAGATAGAGGTTGTGGAACTAGGCCTATACGATATTAAATGTAGTTTGTCGAATTAATAATGATGCGATTTATGAAGTTAAGGGACTATTATTGAATTTGAAATTATTATAGATCGTATGTCAGTCTGAATAATGCTACGGGTGTCCCAAGACAGTTATTAGTTAGGCGGAAAAAAGTTCACGTAGGTCTAAGCTAACGCCTTGAGAGGACACGAGGCTGGCTAGCTCCCAGTCATGCAAAAGCGATCGGACAGACAGGACGTCCCAGCGCGTCCGTCCACAAAACTGTCACGTGGTCTAGTCACCTGTGTTGCGCTATTGCAGTATAACAAGTAAGTCTCATTCGATCTCAGACAGGGTTTAGATAGGGCAGTGATAAAGTTATCAAGAGCTAACAGTGAGTTAATTTCAGGGTTTCCGTCAGAACCCACTTGACTGCGAGAGATTGACTGCCGTTGATGATTGAGGATTGGCGATTGTCGCCGTTGGACCGATCAGTGTAGGCATGTCACTGGTTAGCTGGGTAGCAAAGGATCTCTTGAGTGAACCTAGCCGTCTGGTTGCCCAGCTAACGACGTGACGATCGGTTGGGGTCATCAGCTCTCCTCTACCTCTGCTCACAATACCACATATCTCAAGCAGCTTAGTGAAACCCTTTTGCTAACTGGAAGCTAAAGCTTCTTTCAACTGTACCAAGTCTGATTGGCTCACTCCCTTCCGTTTCATGGATGTACTGGGGGTAAAGTGAAGCCAGCTGAGTGATACAGGGTTGCACACTGGGACCAAGAGTCCAGTGGAGCTTAGTGGTACATTTTCCAAGGTGGAGAAAGGCTGATTTGGGTCTTAAACTACGGATGCCTGTTGGTTGTGCCTTAAACCACTACGGAGTGCAGGTGGAATCTGTAAAGATGTTATTGGCATTGTAGAAGGAATTTAGTCTACTACATGCTAGCTTCTCCAGTTTGTTAGTCAAGGCTGAGAGGACTGATATGTGGTAGTAATTAGCGAAGAGACCTTTGTCCCCAGTTTTTTTATATGCTGGGTGAACTTTAGCAATTTTCAGTTTATCCGGAAAGACACCACTAGTGAAGGAGGAGTTACAGATGCGTAGTGGAACAGGTAGTAATAAGTGGGCCACTTTCTTAATGATGCTCATTGGTATATTGTCTTCGCCTGCTGCTGCATCTTTGGACTTTTTATGAAGGCCATTAATTCATCTGCTGAGACAGGGGATAAGAACAGCTCAATTTGCTGTCTGTTTTGCAGGTAGGCTCTAAATTCCTCATGGTGATCAGGGATGCTCTCTGCAAGATATTTGCCAACATAATAAAATATTCATTGTAGTGGTTGGCAATGAGGGAGGGTTCCATTACAACTTAATCATTTATCATAAAAGCTGAGTGGGGGGCAGAAGGCCGAGTGTTCCTATTCTGAATAGAATTTATGACATTCATTGTTTTCTTACCGTCGCCTGATGCTGACTGGATTGATACGTTTATTGAGATACAAAAAACATTAATACATCTCAAAGGGATGAAGTGACATAAGTCATCCCCACCCCAGTTTGCTGCTGACTGGAGCATATTTGTATAATAGCTACGTCTGGCATTTCTGACTGCTTGAGTTACTTTATTTCTGATACTTCGGTAAGCATCGCCGAAAGTTAGAGAGAGAGAGCGCGCAAAATGTACAGTCCTCTGCAGGTTCAAAACCAGGCCCTGTAAATAAGTTTAGTGGACTGAATCAGCTAGATGCTTGGAGCAAATTACCGATTTGTAGATATTGCAAGAAAGACGATTATATAATTAGGGAGTGTCCTGATCCTAAATACAAAATTTCTAAGGATGCAAGCTTTACTAAACCAGTGGCCTCAGCTATTCAGCCCAGCAGTAATTCTCGGGAGGACATTTTCAAGCTTTCAAATCAATGGGAACAGTTTCACGCACCTTTAATTCAAGGAAACATCCAGTTCAGGCCGTCAGAGACACTGCGTCAACACAAACTGTAATTGTGAGGAAGACATTTCCAGATATTCATAAGAGTTTCACAGGGGAAAAGGGCTAACATCCACAATTCCTGATATTTGGCAAACAAAAAAAATTATCTAGTGTGATCTTGTACAAGGTACAGTGATTGTGGGTGTTACAAATTCAGCGTTGCCAATACCTGATGCAACCCTTCTTCTGGGAAATGACTTGGCTGGCAATTTGGTTGTTCCCAGATTGAAGGTTCATAACTCTCCCTTTCCACATAGCAATAATGTAGAAGTTGAGAAAGAGCAGCCATATTTGTTTCTTATATGTGCTAACACTAGGTCTCAGGTCAGGCTAGACATGAGTGATGATCCACCACAACTATCTACTACCGCACAGACTGGTTCTGGGGACCTTGGTGGGAACGCTGCACTGAGTGCAGTACCTCGGAACCAGGATGGTGATTTACTCACTCAACTCATGACCCCTGAAAAACTGATTGAAGCACAAAAGACTGACCCAACATTGGCTAAAAGTCATATCGAAGCTGTTGATGAGAAGGAGATAGAGAAAACCCCTTCTTTCTACTACAAGGACGGTATTCTGCTTAGGTTCTATAGACCACCTAATCTGTCGATTGACAACACATGGGCTGAGACGTATCAGGTAGTATTGCCAATGTCATTTAAGAAGACTGTGATGGAGGTCGCTCATGAAGGGTTTGGTGGGAACCTCGGCATTAATGAGACCGACCGCAAATTGTTGCAGGATTTTTATTGGACTGGAATGAAGAGTGTTACGAACCACGCCACCAATTGTCATGATCTACCTACCCAGCACTACGAACCACGCCATCTATTGTCCTGATCTACCTACCCAGCACTACGAACCACGCCATCTATTGTCATGATCTACCTACCCAGCACCACGAGCAACGCCATCTAGGGACGAAACCCGAGTATGACTACTCTTAGTTGCCAGTCCGGGGTTTCCCTTCTCCATATCCTGGTTGTTGCGTCACCTCCTACAAGTCTTCTTCGTCAGCTCCAGTTCGATGAGAGTTCAGTTCACTCTGGGAAGTGACCACAGGATCACCTATCCTGGAAACCTACGGCACAGTGACTACCTACCGTCTTCTACAATACTCAGCCTTGCTCGTCAGCCATCTCAGCTCCGCACTTAAGTATTTGTAATCTTATATTGCCTCCCCGCGTCCACTTGCTTCACGATTGTTTTATGTTGTATAAATATGTATATACTGTTAATGTTTAGGTTAAGTATGGTTAAGGGTAAATTATAGAAAGCTGAATATTTTGTTAGGGAATTTATGGTACTTTATTATACACAACAAAAACTCGCATCCTTTGTCTACCCTTTTATAGTCCGATTGTCTTTGTTTTTTTATTGTTGTTGCCTGTTGGGATCTGGGTAGACTTTTAAGTATATTCTAAATCCCCAACTCGTAACAAGAGGGATATATCAGAGTTTATAATCTCTTGCCGCATTTACCAAATAAGAAGAAATCCTTGTCAGCCAATTTCCTTTTATCCTTTACAACCCATTCCGGTTCCCTCAGAACCGTTTCGGAAAATAATAATTGACTGTGTGAGCCCATTGCCAAAAACTAAGAAAGGCACCCAATATATCCTAACAATCATGTGTCCCACAACCAGATATCCAGAGGCTTTCCCGTTAAAGAAATCTCTGATAAGACGATTATTAAACATTTAGTGCACATGTTTACCACTTTTGGCATTCCTCAGGAAATACAGAGTGATCGAGGTATCAACTTCACCAGCAACCTCTTCAAAAAGGTACTCAAAGAGCTTGGCATTAAGTAGACCCCGTCCACCGCTTATCACCCGGAGTCATAGAGAAGCCTTGAGCGGTGGTTCCGCAAGTATTGTCGTGAACACCAGGAATGCTGGGATGAAGGTTTGGATTATGTCTTGTTTGCTATAAGAGAAGCCCTCAGGTAGGAAGGTTAGGGGCGTTTAAAACTTGTCAAAGAGAAATGGCTTAACCCTACTTCTGACCATACTATCACAGTGTCAGATTACCTTAAGAGACTTCAAACCACCTTGAGTAGAGCACACCAACTCGCAAAATTGAACCTGTTAACTTTTCTGACGAAGATGGAATATAACTATGATAAACATACCAAAATAAGAGAGTTATCAACAACCCAGTGTCGTACTTACGACACAAAACATGATGAATTAACACCTGGAACCCTTCCGATACGCCAGGCACCCTACAGACTCCATCCAAAGAAACAGCAGCAGATGAGAGACAAAGTGGTCTACTTGCTGGCAGTTACAAGCAGCTCCCCTTGGGCTTCTCCTTGCCTTCTTGTGCCCAAGGAAGGTGGCCAACTATGCCTATGCACCGACTACAGCCAAGTTATCTCGATGACGGCTACAGATTCCTATGCCACACCAAAAATAGATGATATAATTGATTCAGTTGGTGAATCTAAATTCATTTCAAAATTAGACTTACTACAGTAAAAGGTTCCTATCAATTAAGACTCTCTGAAATGCCCAGTCAATCTAGGTATTTAAAGCTCCTTTTGGCCTATATCAGTATCTAGTTATGCCTTTTGGGATAACAAATAGTCCAGCCACCTTCCAAAGACTTATTAATTACCCCTTGCAAGACCTCGAAGGTGCTCATGTGTACTTGGATGATATTCTGGTCCTTTCAGAGACTTGGTCTATTATCTAGTACAGCTGTCGACTGTCCTGCAGAGGTTGGAGGAGGTGTACCTGACCATCAACCTGGCCAAGACCACCGTTGCAGAGCTACTGTGACCTACCTAGGACACGTGGTAGACCAGGACCGTGTCTTACCAAAGAAGGCCAACGTCGAAGCCATCCTGAACTACCCTGCCCCTACAACTCGGAAGGGTCTCATGCGCTTCCTGGGCATGGAAGGGTTTTACCGCCGCTATAGCCCTAACTTCGGTGCTGTCACTGCCCCTTTGACCCATCTCACCAGTGGAAAAGTTTCCTTCCTTTGGACTACTGTCTGCCAGGATTCCTTTGAACGACTGAAGCAGTTCCTGGCCAGTGATCCTGTACTGACGTCCCCTAACTTTGATCTTCCCTTCATCCTTCAAACCGACGCCAGTGTCTATACTACAGACGCCGTGCTACTGCAGGAGTATTTATTTTATTTATTTATATTTTTTTGCGGGGATTAGCCCACCCGGGCACAGGTCACTGACCCAAATCGGGACCTGGGATACGAAAATTTAATAATAATAATCTATATATATATATATATATATATATATATATATATATATATATATATATATATATATATATATATATATATATATATATATATATATATATATATTGTTACGACCGTGGCGTATTTTTCTATTATTTTTTATAACATGTTCCATATAATTCCTGTAATGATGTGTTATATTTACTATTATATATTCTAGTCACCTTACCCTGTGCTGTTAAGGTTTTAACAGTTATTATTTGTTCAATCCCATCTTATTTCTTCATTTAGTATTGTAACAAGCATTCTTTGTTTCTCTAACGACCATCTGCATCGTTAAACGACCTATGTTTCACCCGCATATCGTTCTTTTGAGTGACACCCATCGCCTGTTGTAGATTATGTATATAAGCTACTGTGCTGAGTAGAAACCCTGTATATAAGCTAATGTGCCGAGTAGCAGCCCTGTATATAAGCTACTGTGCTGAGTAGCATTTATATATATCATCACGTGGCAACACTGCACGTTATGTGGCAACATTGCCCCGAGGCTGCCATATGGCAAGGCAGCCTTAGTCTGACGAGTCACCACTTGTATTTCTCTCATCCATAATAAACGGACTACAGTGTTACCCAGTGTTTCCCTACCCATCACTGCATTCTTCAGGGAACACTAGTAACTTTCATGGCGCAGTGACTGGGATCTGTGGACTTACAAAGTGTGTGAACAATGCCGAGACAATTACGTCTGCCGGTGATGCGTCGACTCATAGTGTGTTGTGTTGTGTTGCACTGTGTTTCGCCGCGATGTGCAGTGTTGGGCCGTCACAGTGCGTTTTAGTGACGGTGGCAGTGTTAGTGTCAGTGTATTAGTGTGTCTAGAGCCGCGAGTTGAGCATTGGCCTGTTTTTTGTGGTTCCCACGGAGCACCCCGGCGTACACCCTTATCGTGTGACATCCAGGGAGAACTGAGGGTCTCACCCTCACCCCCGGCGGCTCTAGCCACCGGCCTTAAGGCCACCACGCTCCGCTCTCTCAGACACACACACACACACACGCACGCACGCACTCGCTCACGGACAGAACAGTGGACTATATGCGTATTTCTGCTCTGTTTATGTGATATATATGTGGTTCGAGCTGTTGAGGCGCCACTTTATATACTAAACAGTGCAGTCCACGCACACACTAAGATGGGAGGTAAGAAGGGACAACGTCAAGATGGGAGACACTACTCCCCACCACCTTCTCCTCCACCGGGCGCAGACTCTCATCCTCCACCTCCAGTGACGGACATTGCCACAATTCTGAGGTGGATTAGCGACGTAGAGAAATGGAACTTCAGAGGGAGGAGACACGAAGAGAGGAGGAAAAGTTGCGTTTTGAGGCACTATTGGCGACCCTGGCGCTAACCCACCCTCCCTCACTCGCAGGTAGCACGCATGAAGGCGCCAATGACCTCCCTCCTCCACCACACCAGCGTCCTCCAGGTACTCTTGCCTCCAAACAAACAGCTCCTAAGGCATCTGTTCAACCCCCACCCGCCCTCTCACCAGACGTCACGTTTCAGCTTTTTGTGAGTGGAGGCGGCGCTGGACAGATTACTCCACGATGGTGGACCTTGACAGCATGCCTCCGAACAAACAGCTCATCCAACTGCGGATGTGTTTGTCGCTGGAGACCCAGAGAGTCTTGGAGCACACGTTGCAAGTGCCTCCCGATTCTACATCTTCAGTGACGGATGTGCTCGACCTTTTACAGGAGCACGTTAAGGGTCGGAACAACGAGGCTTTGCGTCGCTGTGCCTTCACCAGCTGCAAGCAGGCGGAGAACGAATCCTTTGACGACTTTTTTGTACGCTTGAAGAGTTTGTCAGAGGAGATCGACGTCTGCAAGGCGCACAGCCGGGGATGTGAGGAAGCCTGGATCAAGCACGGGATCTTGACAGGTGTCAGGCACGAAGAGTTGATGCAGCGACTCATCCCCCTGGACGCTTCCTCCACGTTCCAGGTGGTAGTGACTGAATGTCGGTCATACGAGGCCAACAAGTCCGCCACCTCTGCCTTACGGGCCCCACCTGCTGTGAGAGCTATCTCACAATACAAGAAGGATAAGAAGGAGGCCAACAACGCGAAGGCTGCCACACGTTCTTCCACGCCTCCGCCTAGTGCTTCCTGTGGCAGCTGTGGAAAGCAGCACAGCCCCAAGACTTACCCGGACGCCGACGCACTGTGTCGTGGATGTGACCGTAAGGGCCACTGGTCTAACACAGACACGTGCCCTGCACGAGGCCACAAGTGTCAGGCCTGCGGTCGCTATGGACACTACGACAAGTGCTGCCGCCAACCCAAGCCCAAAAGCCCGAGACGAGGAGGACAGCAGCGCACTTCCCTCGGGGTGGTTCGCACGCAGCCCCCTCCAGATGGCCCACGCAGCCCTAAGCAGCAGCGGAGTCACATCAGGAGGGTGGAATCGACCACACGCCCCAGGGCTACCCCTTCCCCTACTATCCGCGTCGCCGTCACACACGGTGATGTGTCGGGTCACATCGAGGTGATACCGGACACCGGCGCCGATACTACGGTGATTGGGTTGAAGCACCTCCAGAAACTGGGCCTCACCAAACGCGGCCTGGGACCACCGCCGCAGCTGCAGTACTACAATGCGGACGGTTCCCAGATGCCGGACGCTGTGGGCTCCTTTCAAGCAGAGATCACCTACGGCGACAGGTCGTGTCACGGATGGATCGACGTGCAGCCTACTCTCACTACACCCTTGTTGTTGTGGGAGCACTGCAAGGAGTTAGGCGTGGTGCCCAGAGACTTTCCCGAGCAGATCCCAGCTGCTCGTTACACCGCCAGCAGGGTGCGTGAGTCGACGAGCGACGCGCCTGGTGCTGCCACACAGAGCTGCCCATAACCCACGTCCACTCCCTCCCCGCCTCCACCCAAGTCACGGCTGATTCCTCTTCACAGCGAGACGTCTCCTTCAGCCGCAAGGACCTACTTCCTGAAGGAGTACTCGGATGTGCTGGTGACGAAGGAGGCCCTACGGACCGCGCCACTGAAGGCTATGGCGGGTCCGCCTATGAGGATACGCCTGCGGGAAGATGCACAGCCGTTTGCCATACACACTCCCCGGTTGATTCCTCTCGCCTTTAGGGATTCAGTCAAGAAGGAACTGGATTCCATGGTGGCCCAGGGTGTCATCGTACCCGTTGGTGACGACCCATCCCCTTGGTGCCACCCTCTAGTCGCTGTGGCTAAGACTAACGGTGGAGTGCGGATTACTACCGACTTGTCTAAGCTTAACAGCCAGGTGTCCCGTCCCGCCCACCCTTCACCCACACCTTTTGCATCTATACGGAGTGTGGATCCGAAGGTACGGCACTTCTCGATGATGGACGCCCTCTGTGGTTACTGGCAGATCCCACTGAAGGAGGAGGATCAGCCACTGACCACTTTCATCACGCCTTACGGACGCTTCCGCTACTGCCGTGGCCCTATGGGATTCGCTGCTACGGGGGACGCCTTCTGTCTCCGTGGTGACATGGCACTTCAAGGCGTGACCAACTGCGTGAAGGTAGTGGATGACGTCCTCCTCTACGATGAGGACTACCTGACGCATCTTCGCCGCATCGACGAGGTACTGACCAGGTGTAGGACGCACGGCATCACTCTGAATGCCGAGAAGTTCGTCTTGGCCGCACCTGTAGTGTCTTTCTGCGGCTACCGACTCTCAAGGGATGGCATTGCTGCGGACCCGGAGAAAGCGGACTTTGCGATACCTGCCAACCTTACGGATCTCCGGTCTTTCATGGGCCTGGTGAACCAGCTGGCAGAATTTTCTCCTGACGTCTCCGCCGCTGCCGGGTCTCTCCGCCCCCTGATGAGCCCCAAGAGGACGTTCACGTGGACCCCTGACGATGACCTCGCCTTTCATAAGGTGAAGGAGGCCCTGTCAAGTCCACCTATCCTCACTACTTTCGACCCAGCGCTCCCCACCGTCCTCCAGACAGATGCCTCGCGCCTGTACGGGGTTGGTTACGCCCTTCTCCAGGATCACGGTGAAGGAAAGTACCGGCTCGTACAGTGTGGCTCTCGCTTCCTCACCGGTGCTGAGTCTCGCTAAGCTACCATCGAGCTGGAGCTGCTGGCAGTGGTATGGGCCTTATCGAAGTGCAAGTTCTACTTGATTGGCCTACAGCACTTCGACCTCATCACAGACCAAAGGCCCTTGGTCCCCATTCTTAACCACTATTCGCTGGACGCCATCGAGAATCCCCGCCTCCAGCGCCTGAAGGAGAAGATTTTGGCCTTCGTCTTCACCGCGGCTTGGCGCGCAGGTAAGGAGTTGTGCATCCCGGATGCCCTCTCCCGCTCCCCAGTCAGCTGCCCTACACCTGAAGACGAGATGCTCAGCACCGAGGCCGGTTTCTCCGTCAGCAACATCGTCACCTTGCAGGCCGTACAGTCCCTCGCCAGCACCCAGGCCTCAGTGTCGCCACCCGACAGCGATCTGACCCTTGAGGAACTACGGACTGCGGCACGCGACGACCTCTCCTACACTCAACTCTTGGAGAGTATGAGGACTGGGTTCGCTCGCGACCGTTTTGACCTCCACAACGCCCTACGCCCGTATTGGAAGATACGTGAGGACCTCTAAGCAGATGGGGACCTCGTCCTGTACGGTGCCCGTGTGGTCGTCCCTGCAGCTCTCCTTCGTCGCGTTCTGACCCGCTTACACAACAGCCATCGTGGAGCAGAGGCCACCAAGCGCAGCGCAAGGCAGGCTGTGTACTGGCCCGGCATTGACGCGGATATCGTCAATACGGTCCGTGCCTGTGAGCCGTGCCAGATCATGCAGCCCAGTCAACAGCAAGAGCCCCTCTTGTGCGACGACGAACCCACCAGGCCCTTCGAGTCCATGTCGGCTGATTTCTTCAGCACAGCTGGGAAACATTTCCTAGTTGTCGCCGACCGACTCTCTGGCTGGCCTGTGGTGGTAATCTGTGGCTCGGACACGACGTCCGTGGCCACCATTCGCCACTTCCGGCACCTCTTTCGTGACCTGGGCGTCCCCGTACGTCTGCGGACGGACGGTGGGCCACAGTTCACCAGCCGAGACTTCACAGGATTCCTGGAGCGTTGGGGAGTCCGCCACATCGTGTCAACACCCAACTACCCACAGTCAAACGGCCATGCTGAGGCTGCGGTCAAGACAGTCAAGCACCTCATCCTCAAGGTGGCCCCTTCAGGCAACATAGACTGTGAGGCGTTTGACAAAGGACTCCTGGAGTTACGTAATACTCCCACCCACACAGGACGCTCCCCTGCCCAGATCCTGTATGGTCACCCTCTCCGCTCTTGCATTCCTGCACACGCCAAGGCCTTTGCGAAGGAGTGGCAGACCAGAGCCGAGAACTGCGACCGCCGCGCCGCTTCACGTGCCCAGGACGCCAAGGCTCGGTATGACGACCGTGCCCGCCCTCTTCAGCCCCTGGAGATTGGTGCCCTTGCCCGCGTCCAGGACCCGACGACGACACGTTGGGACAAGGTGGGCATAGTGATGGGCGTCGGCCGGTCGCGGGACTACAAGGTCAGGATGCCGAGCGGCCGTGTCTGGTGGAGGAACCGCCGCTTCCTCCGGCCAGTCCCACCCCCTGCTGCTGGCCCCCTGACCGAGGACGAGTCACCTACACCTCACCAGGATCCGCCCCACAGTGCACCTCGACGCTCGGAGCGACTTAGGACTAAGAAGTCCGCTCAAGACAAAGACTATGAGCGTGAGGGGGGAGGGAGATGTAGGTTATGTATCTAAGCTACTGTGCCGAGTAGCAACCCTGTATATAAGCTACTGTGCCGAGTAGCATGTATATATATCATCACGTGGCAACACTGCACGTTATGTGGCAGCATTGCCCCGAGGCTGCCATATGGCAAGGCAGCCTTAGTCTGACTGTGTGAGCCGTGCATGGCACACGCGAGTCACCACTTGTATTTCTCTCATCCATAATAAACGGACTACAGTGTTACCCAGTGTTTCCCTACCCATCACTGCATTCTTCAGGGAACACTAGTAACTTTCACCTGTTACCTATACTTTATTTTATTTCTGTGTTGTTCCTGTCGCCACCAATGTGGTATATCTATGTGAGTACCTATTCATGTCTCTTATGAGTCCATCAGTGCTTGCTTGGTTACATTTAAGCAATTCAGTGTGTGTTTCACGATAGTTAATTTCAGTGTTAGTTATTTTATATGTTTATGCAGTGTGAACGTAATCCAGTGCTTTTGATGTTTCGATATTTTAGTTTCATTTGTGTCTTAAAAGTTTCGATAGTGAATCAATTTGTTGTGACAGCCTACGAGGCTCTTTATTGTGTTAGTATTTAATTTAATTAAATTCTTAAAGGTTTACTTTATTTATTTTTATCCCCTTTTGATTTACTTCACTTTTTTTTGGTTTGGTTACGCCTAGAACCTGGATATTAAAGTAAATTAAGAGACGGCATAACAGTTTTGGCGACCTTGCCAGGATTCACTAACGATCTTTTGACACTTGTGATATTTTTTCTAAGCATGCTGATGGATTTGTTTTGAGGAATGGTAGGACTAACAATGATTTTAAGCCTCCCCACAGGTTCAAAGGACTTTTAATCCCTCTCTCCACAAAACGAGACAAGGGAATACTAACAATGGTAATTTTGTGCGTAAAAATTTTGTGCATGACAGGAGGAGCTGGACTCGTTCGCCACCTAATGGGGCGTCCAAATTTTCTAATTTACTTGTAGTTTCTGTGGAAACCCGGGTCATAAGGCGGATTCTTGTTGGACAAGGATGCAGCCAAATAAGGTGAAGCACGAGAGAGTGCAGTTTCGGTTCTCGCCTCACCAGACTTTGATCTTTTCCAGGAGAGTTAGGCGAAGGACCCAGACGTTGGTACCTTTCGTCCCTTTTTGTCACAAGGCACGGTAGAAGTTGATGGTGTCGAAACACCAGTCACTATTTTGAGAGACTCGGGTTGTCTCCAAACTCTCATCAAGAGGGTGTTCTTGCGGCGAGGAAGACTGACAAATTCGTCGTTTTGGGCTCCCTTTTGGGTCAAGGTGCAGCTCCTTTGGTTTTTCAGGGATAGCTAATATAGCTTGCGTGCACGAGCTGCCTGTTTTAGTACGTGTCAAGTCTTCTTCTTGCTAAAGTGGACCTCATACTCGGTAACGATTTGGCGGGAGGTCAAATGGGGAACGTAACCCCACCTCCTGTGCTGCGGGAAAGACCAGAGTCTACCGCAGAGCTGCAACAACTTGAAGATGATATGCCCGGTGTTTTCCCTTTGTGTGCTGTGACTCGTTCTATGTCAATGACTAGTGATTATAGTGTAACCCCTGATGTAGATGATTCAATTTCCTTAGAAGGACTTTTTGCGAACCCAATTGCTTCCCAAGACATTTCTTCAGTAGTTAATGCTGTGGCCGGGAGAGTTGCTTTAATAGCTGCGCAAGAGCAAGACGATTCATTACGGCTCTTGTTTGACCAGGCGTCCGATTCTGCCAATGATTCAGGCCCTACCACGAGATATTTCAGTTAAGACGGTGTTTTGTGCCACCGCTGGCTCCCACCGACTATGTCAGAGGAAGACGCGGATTCAGCGTCTGTCACTCAAATAGTTCTCCCACACACTTACAGACAACATGTTCTAGCTTTGGCCCATGACGGTCGCTTTTCTGGACACCAAGGTGTCCGAAAGACGTTCAACAGGCTGGCCAGAAAGTTCTATTGGCCAGGTATGAGGAGAGATGTCACTAAATAGTGTAAGTACTGTTATTTCTGTCAAAAGGCAGGCAAAGCCAATCAGGCTATTCCACCTTTTCCACTTGTAAGAGTACCTCACGTACCTGAGCCCTTTACAACAGTACAGTGTGACATTGTAGGCCCTCTGCCTAAAACTTCTAATGGGTTTGAATATTTATTTACAGTCATTGATACCTCCACTAGGTACTTGCATGCTGTACCACTTAGGAAAGTTACTGCTAAGGCCCTTGTTAAATGTTTGCGTGACCTTTTTAGCTACTTTAGGTTGCCGTACCGTGTTCAAACGGACGGTGCTTCATATTTTGTAGGAAAAGTTTTCAAGGAAGCCCTAACAGAGTTGGGAATAGTTTATTGTGTATCTTCTCCATACCACCCCAAGACTCAGGGTGCAGTAGAACGTTCACACCAAACCTGAAAAACTATTTTGCGCAAGTATGCTTTGCAGTATGAGTCTTCTTGGGATATAGATTTACCCTATATTTTGTTTGTTCTTCGGGATACCCCGAATGAAACCACAGGTTTCACCCCCTACGAGCTTGTTTTCGCTCATCAAGTAAGAGGTCCTTTGCACATAGTTGGAGATAGATTGTTAGGTAGTAGTGAAGAGAGCATTAGCGTATTAAGTTTAGTAGGAGATGTTAGAGAGAAGCTTCTAAGATGTTGGAGCCTTGCCGTAGACCACTTACAGCAGTCGCAGTCCAAGACCAAGACATGGTACGACAAGCGTGCCAGACACAGAGAGTTCCAGATAGGAGATCAAGTTCTCATTCTCTTGCCGAGACATGGACAGCCGCTCCATGCGAAGTTCAGTGGGCCATATAGAGTGGTGAAGAAGGTAAGCCCCACAAATTATATTATCTCTACACATGACAGGCGCCGACTACAGCGCTGATGTCATGTCAACACCATCAACCTGTACCACACACGCCTAGCATTCCCATCTGTTGTTGATGATCCAGTTCCCGTGTGTGCCATTGACACTTTCTCGGTAGACGGTGAGGAAGAAGAAGGGGCAAGTCCACTCTCCCTGTCATCACTCAGGGTTTGGCAGTTGAACTCCATGGAGTTGCAGGAGAAGCTACAGCATCTACCGGGACACCAGAGAGCTGACGTGCTGGTCGCCATCCAACAACATCCTCTTGTCTTCCAAGATAGGCCTGGCTTTACCACTGCCGTGGTACATGATATTGATGTTGGTTCTGCTAAGCCTATCAAGCAGGCTCCCTACCGTATCCATCCGAGCCAGGTGGAGGAAATGAAGCAGGAGTTGGCCAACATGGAGTCCATGGGCATCATTGAACCAGCTACCAGCGAGTGGTGCTCACCAGTCACTCTCGTACCGAAGAAGGACGGCACTCTTCGATTGTGCATCGACTTCTGCAAGGTCAACGCCCTCACCAGCAAGGACAGCTTTACTCTACCAAGAGTCGACGACTGCATCGAAGCAATCGGGAACTCCAAGTTCATCTCTAAGATTGATTGCCTTCGAGGGTTTTGGCAAGTACCATTGACCCGTCGTGCTAAAGACATCTCCAGTTTTGTGACATTAAGTAAGACCTATAAATTTAATGTTATGCCTTTCGGGCTTTGCAATGCCCCTGCCACCTTTTAAAGGCTGGTGTCACAAGTCACTGCTAATTTGCCCTGTTGCGTAGTATATTTTGATGATGTTGTAATTTTTTCTGACACTTGGTCAGACCATTTATGTCAGTTAGACGCTCTTTTCACTGAGTGAGAAAATGTAGGACTTGTTATAAACTTTGCTAAGTCAGAATTTGTTTGTGCTCAACTTTTGTATCTAGGACATGTAATTGGGTTGGGGAAACTTGCTCCTCCCACAGCAAGGTGTGACACTATTTCTCAGATGCCTGTTCCATGTAACAAATCACAAGTCCACAGATTTTTGGGTTGTGTGGGTTATTACCGGAGATATATTTGTAATTTTGCCGAGTTGGCACTACCCCTTACTGATTTGTTAAAGAAGGGTAATATTTTTTGTTGGACTTCAAGGTGTCAGGATTCTTTTCAAAGCTTGAAAAATGTATTATGCTCATACCCTGTTTTGAGAGCCCCTAATTTTTCTAAGCCTTTCAAGCTAGCCTGTGATGCTAGTGATCTTGCTGCAGGTTCTGCTCTGTTGCAAGAGGATGACGACATTGTAGACCACCCAGTGGCATTTTATAGTAAAAAATTCAATCCAGCTCAAACCCGCTAAGCAACAGTGGAAAAAGAATTATTGTCAATTATCCTAGCTTTGGAACATTTCAGTTAATATTTATTACCAAGTAGGCCTATTGTAATTTATACAGATTACAAACCATTGCAGTTTCTTAAAACATTCAAGTTAAAAAACCAGAGAATAATTCGCTGGAGTTTGTTCCCTCAGAACTATAATTTACATGTTACACATGTTAAAGCATCAGACAATGTGTTGGCTGATCTGTTATCTAGACCCACAAAATGAACACTTATGTCATATCCAAATTTGCTCAAGCAAAAATTTTATTTTATGGGGGAAAGTGTTATTACCTCGTCGTATTTTTCTATTATTTTTTATAAAATGTTCCATATTATTCCTGTAATGATGTGTTATATTCTCTATTATATATTCTACTCACCTTACCCTGTGCTGTTAAGGTTTTAACTGTTATTATTTGTTCAAGCCCATCTTATTTCTTCATTTAGTATTGTAACAAGCATTCTTTGATTCTCTAACGACCATCTGCATCGTTAAACGACCCATGTTTCACGGGAGTGTCCCACTGGCGGGAGCCGACCTTATATATAGTACCCCACCAGCAGACCGAGTTCAGTCCAGTCCTCTTGTCATTCAGTTCACGTTCTTTTGAGTGACACCCGTCACCTGTTACTTAAATTTTATTTTATTTCTGTGTTGTTCCTGTCGCCACCAATGTGGTATATCTATGTGAGTACCTATTCATGTCTCCTATGTGTCCATCAGTGCTTGCTTGGTTACATTTAAGGAATTCAGTGTTGCTTCACTATAGTTAATTTCAGTGTTAGTTATTTTATATGTTTATGCAGTGTTAACGTTATCCAGTGCTTTTGATGTTTCGATGTTATAGTATCATTTGTGTCTTAAAAGTTTCGATAGTGAATCAATTTGTTGTGACAGCCTACGAGGCTCTTTATTGTGTTAGTATTTAATTTAATTAAATTCTTAAATGTTTACTTTATTTATTTTTACCCCCTTTTGATTTACTTCACTTTTTTTGTTTGGTTACGCCTAGAACCTGGATATTGAAGTAAATTAAGAGACTGCATAACAAAATATATATATATATATATATATATATATATATATATATATATATATATATATATATATATATATATATATATATATATATATATATATATATATATATATATATATATATATATATATATATATATATATATATATATATATATATATATATATATATATATATATATATATATATATATATATATATATAATATTCAGAAATTTCAGTGTAATTTCAAACACCGCGCCATTGGCGATACTGAGCTTTCAAGGTCGTCGGAGGGAAGAGAGCGCTCCCTGCACATAGCGAGAGGTTGTGGAACTAGGCCTAAGTGATATTAAATGTAATTTGCCGAATTAATAATGATGCGATTCATGAAGTTAAGGGACTATTATTGAATTTGAAATTATTATAGATCGTTTATCAGTCTGAATAATGTCACGGGTGTCCCAAGGAGTTATTAGTTAGGCGGAAAATATGTCACGTAGGCCTAAGCTAGCGCCTTGGAGAGACGCGACGCTGGCTGGTCCTCAGTCATGTGAAAGCGATTGGACCTACAGGACATCCCTGCGCGTCCGTCCACAGAAATAGTCACGTGGTCTAGTCACCTGTGCTGCGCTATTGCAGTTTCACAAGTAAGTCTCATTCAATCTCAGACAGGGTTTAGATAGGGCAGTGATAAAGTTAACAAGAACTAACAGTGAGTTCATTTCAGGGTTTCCGTCAGAACCCACTTGACCGCGAGTTTGACTGCGAGAAATTGGCTGCTAGAGACTGACTGCCGTTCGAGACTGCCGTTGATGATTGAGGCTTGGCGATTGTCGCCTTCGGAACGATCAGTGTAGGCTTGTCACTGGTTAGCGGGGTAGCAAAGGATCTCTTGAGTGAACGAGTGCTCCTGACAACTAAAACGACACGGGACCAGCATCAGCAGCGGGTGATCAGTTCTTACCACTCTGGTGCACAACACCACGTGTCCTCGGTCAGCTAGAAGTGTTACCTACTGGCCATAGACACCTGCTGGCGTTCTCTCTTCCTGCCCATGGGCGCACTGGGAGTACACTGAGGCTATCTGAGTAAATTAATGGTCACACACTGAGACCATGAGTCTAGGGGATACCTAGAGGAACATTTTATCTCCCTTATTACGGGTGTATGTTGAGTTGGGTGGAGCATGGTTCACGAGTATTGGTGGACCTAGTAACATATCAACAATAGTGACTATATTTGTGTGTAGTTAATACCATTTCTCAGTTACTGATGTTATCTTGACGTGTGTGGTTTAATATTTCTTAAATAATTTTGATAGTATTGTTTTTTGAATGTTTGTGTCACTAAGTGGAACCAGAGTGATACTGTGATTTGATTCTTTTAATGCATCTAATTTTTCTTCATAATTCCGATCTCAGGTATAACCTTTGTTCCCCAGAGTAGTGTTTAAGTTAGGTTAGGAAGTGTGCATCTGTTGGGGGTGATATAATTTTGTTGAAAACCCTTAAGGCCTGCATCTGTTGGTGTAACATAATTATATTGAGTGCACCCTTAGGCCTATTCATGGTGGAATTAATAATTTCTTATTTTTATACCACTTCCGCAGTGGTGGATATTATTCTGTGAAAACCCTTAAGGCCTGTTTCATGTGTGCAAGCAACATTTCTTAATACTTTAAATTTATTGTTGCCTGAGTTTCTAATAATTTCAATATCATGTATAACTTTTATTCCTCAGAGTAGTGTTTTTAGTTCAAGTTAAGAGGTGCGCATATTGGTGCACCATTATTTGATTGTGTTTATAGTTGGAGGGAATATAAGTGTCTAAAATTTACAGTGTGTCTCATTCATCCCAGTCACAGACGCTATCCTTCCACGGGTCACTGACAATTCATTTTGTTAGTAAATTTAAGTGCTCTTGTGCTGGTTCGGGATTTCTCACTAAGGGGCGCTTCCACTGCCATTACCATCTAATAATCTTTAATATCTTTAATATATATATATATATATATATATATATATATATATATATATATATATATATATATATATATATATATATATATATATATATATATATATATATAAATATATATATATATACATATATGTATATATATATAATTATATATATATATATATATATATATATATATATATATATATATATATATTTATATATATTACATATATATATTTATATATATATGTATATATTTTAAATATATATATATATATATATATATATACATATATATATATTTATATATATATATATATATATATCATATATATATTTATATATATATATATATATATATATATATATATTTATATATATTTATATATATATCACAGGAAAGAAACAACGGAGACCTTAGCTTTCGTCCTATTCATCTGAAGATGTCTTGAATAAAGACGAAAGCTAAGGTGCTGTTTCCTTTCTTATTATATATATATATATATATATATATATATATATATATATATATATATATATATATATATATATATATATATATATATATATATATATATATATATATATATATATATATATATATATATATATATATATATATATATATATATATATATATATATATATGATGTATGTATGTATGTATGTATGTATGTATGTATGCTGATAACCACAAGGAAAGAAAAACAAGAAGTTCCCAAGCGCTTTCGTGTAATTCACATCTTCAGGGGTGAGTACAGACTGGTTACAAATCTTCTTGGTTTTGTATTTCTCTCTAGTCTTAGCACCCTTGAGAGAAAACCTTGTGATTATACCAAATCACGCGCACCTACAGTGATTTAATTGCATTGTATGTATACATGTATGTATGTATATATGTATGTATGTATGTATATATGTATATATGTATGTATGTATGTATGTATGTATGTATGTATTTGTGTAATGTATATATATATATATATATATATATATATATATATATATATATATATATATATATATATATATATATATTCATGTAAATCACAATGAAAACGTGGATAAGATAAATCTTGATAAAATCACAAGGAAAATGGAAACAGTTGCCTCTGAAGATGTCTTGAATAAAGATGAAAGCTAAGGTGCTCCGTTGTTTCCATTTTCCGTGAATTATCAGATATATATATATATATATATATATATATATATATATATATATATATATATATATATATATATATATATATATATATATATATAACAACCAGAAGGCTGAAAATATACAGTTACATATTTGGGGAATGGGTTACGAATTACAAATAATATACAAAGTAACATGAGTGACACAAATAATACATATAATAACTAGATGGGGAAAGCTCAAACTACAGTTCATTTCAACATAGTGACAGTGCAAGGAGTAGTGTTTATTGGGGTAGATACACTGATTTATTACAAGTTATTGATAATTTTTTACAATGGTTGGGACTGGGCTGTTCTTATAGCGATCAGTTCGTGCGTATGGGCTGGATGCGGTTGTGGTGTCGAACAGCAATTCTCGGACTAGGGATCTCAGGTGGTAGTAGGGGCCGGTGTCGGGGATGATGTAGAAGCTTCTTACCAAATTTGCAGATGAGGCCGTGGTGATGGTCAGTGAGAGTCGAAAGGGTCAGTGTGTTGAGCACTTCTTGATATGTGGAGTAGGAAGGGGAGAGAATAATCTTGCATGCCCTCTTTTGCACTTTTTCTAGGTGTTTACGTTGTGTGGCATTTAGGGAGGAAGACCAGGTGGGGGAGGCATGGGTGAGCTTGGGAAGTATGAATGTTGTGTATACACTGAGGAGCTCGTGCAGGAACACCGAGGGACTTGAGTCGGCGTAGGAGGTGGAGACGGAAACTGGAGGATTTGATAACTTCACTGACGTGTGGTTTCTAATTTAGTTTGTTGTCTATGTTGACGCCGAGGAGCTTCGTGGAATCTAAAACCTGGAGTGTGTTCAGACCTAGAGTAATGGAAGGAGGTGGGACAATGTCGGAGGAGAGGTTGATGTGCATAACCATGGTTGTTGGTGGCCCAGTTTTGGAGGCTGTTCAATAAATCCTGAAGGGCGGTATAGTTGGGAGCAGAATTGTTGACGCTGATCCCAATGGTGGAGTAGTCGACATATTTCCAGCGAGCAGGGGTTTCTCTTAGGGCATCATTGATGAGCATAAGGAAGCAGAGTGGTCCCATCTTGGTGCCTTGGGGGACGCCACAGGTGAGTGACTGAAAGGTGGAGACAGCCCCTCGGAAGCGTACAGCTTGGCGTCGGTCACTGAGGAAGTCTGTAAGCCATGGTATAAGACTTCTCCGAAGCCCAAGGTCAATAGCTTTGTTGATGATTATATTGTGGTCGACTAGGTCGAATGCTTTAGTGAAATCAATGAAGGCGACAGCTACAGACGTTTTTCGTTTCTCGAGATGGCGGTATATGTAATCGAGAAAGCTGACAAGACAGTGAGTGGTGGAGGAAGTTTTCATGTTGCCAAATTGCTGAGGGTCTACGACTCCTGCAATATCAGCATAAGCCCAGTCGAACACAAAACTTTCACAGATTAGGCTGGGTATTGGGGTGATTGCAATAGGTCGTAGCTGATTTAAGGATTGTGGGCTGGTTGACTTGGGCACTGGTGATACATAAGAGGTCTTCCAGTCAGCTGGGCATCTGGCTTGACTGAGAGAAGCATTGATGATGGAGCATAGGGGTTTAGCAAGCTCCGGGGAGAATTCCTTGAAGAGTTTCATTGGTAAGTCAATGGGGGTGGTAGAGCGTTTTAATTTTAGTTTGTCCAGGCGTTTTGCTACTTCAAATTCTTCTACTAAGTCAGTGGGAAGGGGGGCTGGTAGGTAAGCCGGGAGAGTGGTTGTGTCAAGCCAGGGGAGCGTCTGGCATATAGTAGCGAAATGGTTGTTTGTTTGCTCAGCTGCGTCAACATTAGTGAGATGGCTAAGGAAGGGGAGGGGGTGTGTCTTATTGTTTAGTCCACAGAGTTCTTTAAGCTTACCATACCATTGACTGATGTTGGTCTGCTTCAGGTGTTGTAATTTGGTTGGGTAGTGGGATTTCTTTGCAGTGCGTATTTCGCGGATGACTCGGTTGCGAAGGGACCTGTAGTGGATGTGGTCATTGAGATGAAAGGCTCTGTCTCTCTGTTGCATAAGTCTTTTGTGTGTTTGTGTGTATGTGTGTTAGCACGAGAATCTTGGAAACTACTTTTCCGATCTGTTATGATGATGGATGGTGTTATATGTAGTGATGATGATGGATGGTGTTACATGTAGTGATGATGATGGATGGTGTTATATGTAGTGATGATGATGGATGGTGTTATATGTAGTGATGATGAATGTTGTTATATGTAGTGATGATGGGTGGCGTTATATGTAGTGATGATGGATGGTATTATATGTAGTGATGATGGATGGTGTTATATGTAGTGATGATGGATGATGTTATATGTAGTGATGATGGGTGGTGTTGTATGTAGTGATGATGGGTGGTGTTATATATAATGATGATGGATGGCGTTATATGTAGTGATGATAGGTGGTGTTATATGCGGTGACGATGGATGGTGTTATATGTTGTGATGATGGATAATGTTATATGTAGTGATGATGGGTGGTGTTATATCTAGTGATGATGGATGGTGTTATATGTAGTGATGATGGATGGTGTTATATGTAGTGATGATGGATGATGTTATATGTAGTGATGATTAGACAATAAAATAATAACAGTTTAATGCTAAAAAAATATACTTTGCTGTACCGTTGTAGTGAAAAACATGGTGGAACTTACATACACCGTTAATGAACTATTGATGGAAGAAGAAGTTTTGGGGACCGAACAGTGAGACAATGTGGAGCCTCCAGGAGGGTGGCGTCCTACCGTGGCCTAGCGGATGAGCCTCTCGGAGCGAACAGCGGACAGTCGGTCAGAGGAAACAGCTCAGGAAAGGGAATCCCATCTTAATGCTAACAGAAAGCGAACAGCAGACAGTCAGTCACAGGAAACAGATCAGGAAAGGGAATCCCATCTTAATGCTAACAGAAAGCAAACAGCGGACAGTCGGTCACAGGAAACAGATCAGGAAAGGGAATCCCGTCTTAATGCTAACAGAAAGCGAACAGTGGACAGTCGATCACAGGAAACAGATCAGGAAAGGGAATCCCGTCTTAATGCTCAGAGAGAGCGAACAGCGGACAGTCGGTCACAGGAAACAGATCAGGAAAGGGAATCCCGTCTTAATGCTGACAGATAAAAAACAGCAGAAAGGACTTCTCTAGAAAATGATCAAGCTTATGAAATTCGTTTGAATGCTAATAGACAGAGAGCTGCAGGATCAAGAATTCTAAGAAAGAATACACAGTGGCATCCACTTGCAACAGCAGCATTTAACTCTGACAATGAGATAGAATATGAAAAGTATCCCTCTGTTGTCATTGGCAACATGGATAAGAAATGTGAACACTGCGGTGCAAAGAAGTATAAAGGAGAATCTGCTTGACTGTCCTGCTCTCATGGGAAAGTACGACTGCCAAATTTGGAAAAACCACCATAACCATTGAAGACTCTCATGCTGGGAACAACTCCAGAGTCAAAACACTTCTTCGAAAATATACTGAAGTACAATTCATGCTTCCAGATGACATCCTTTGGAGCTACCAGAGTAGTTCGTGAGCACGGATACATACCAACATTGAAAGTCCAGGGTCAAGTCTATCACAAAGCAGGATCCCTCTTACCACTGGAAGATGAGCAGGCAAAGTTCCTCCAAATCTACTTCATGGGAGATCATGAAAAGCATACTACTAGCAGGTGTGACAATATTCAAGGTGTCAGACATGACACCAAGAAATGCTGCATGAGCGCAACACGTATGTACAGTCATTTAAAAATGCCCTGGAAAACACGCCTTCTGACGAGTACAAAGTCAGGATCAAAGCACGACTCTTAAGGGAGAACATGAAAGAAGATTCAATGCTCCTGTAGTTGATGAAGTAGCCATCCTGATTGTCGGTCAAGAGTTTAAGAAACGAGACATCATACTCAAAATGAGAGAAGAGTCGCTCAAAAGAACAACATGATGCCTCATGTACTGGAAGCTATAATACTGACAGGAAAAGCTAAAGGAGAAGCCGTTTTTATACCAAGGATACCTCTCATGACCACTGACCTGCCATTTGAGTTCAAGCGACTTCAGTTCCCGGTTAAAGTTAGCTCTGCCATGACCATCTACAAAAGCCAGGGACAGTCCCTAATCATGGTTGGCCTAAACCTGGTGTTTCCTTGCTTCTCTCATGGACAGTTCTATGTTGGATGCTCCAGAGTGGGAACTGGGAAAAATCTGCACATACTTGCTGCTAATGGCAAAACCAAAAATGTGGTCTACCTTAATGCACTACAGTGAGACAATGTGGAGCCTCCCGGAAGGTGGTGTCCTACCGTGGCCTAGTGAAAGAGCCGTCCGGAGGGCGGCGATTCCGCTAGTAATAATAATAATAATAATAATAATAATAATAATAATAATAATAATAATAATAATAATAATTATAATTCACATAAGTAAAATTTATAATAAAGAATACTTATATAAAAATGATAATAATAATAATAATAATAATAATCATAATAATAATAATAATAATAATAATAATAATAATAATAATAATAATAATAATAATAATAATAATAATAATAATAATAATAATAATAATAATAATAATAATAATAATAAAAAATGATTAAGAGTGAGAAACCATATAAATGTTGTGTTGTCAATGGTAAGAGAAACAAGTGAGATCCTGCAATTGTGTGTAAATGAAGCAAAAAGTCAGACCAGCAACCTGAGACTTGGTCACAATTTTCGTGATGTCATATGGCAGCAGGGTCTACCATTAGACAACCCATAATTAATTAATTAATTAATTAATTAACTAATACCTAATATAAAGACTAATAAATTACTTAGTTTACATGATAATCTTCTTATGCTTTTCATATCTTAAATTTGGATGTCATGAACAGTGATTCTTGTGTGTGTGTTCCTTACTTGCTGCATCCACGTATTTTCAATCCCTCGATTATTCACTCCGTATTTTTACTTGTCAACTTTGCTTTTCCTCAATGTTGTGGGTATCTGGAATAGTTGCTTAAAGATAAGACGAATGAACAGGCATTGAGTGACATAAGAAATGCCTAGGAATGCTTCAGTTGCCCTTGTAGCCCGGTGGTGGTGATCCTTGTTCATACGCAGAGGTCCAGGGTTTGATAATTTTCAGTATATATATATATATATGCATATCCAGAAATTTCAGAGTAATTTCAAATGCCCCGCCATGAGTGATACTCCTTTGTCACATATCTGAGGGGGGAGTGAGCGCTGCCTACTGTAGCGAGAGATCGTGAACTAGGCCTATGATATTAAAATGTAATTACCGAATTAATAATGATGCGATCTGGCTAGTTAAGGGACTATTATTGAATTTGAAATTATTATAGATCGTTTAGCAGTCTTGGAATAATGTTACGGTGTCCCAAGGAGTTATTAGTTAGGTGCAAATATATCACGGTGCTCCAAGTTGAAGCCTGGGGACACGATGGCTAGCCCAGTCCCGGAGAGCAGTCACACAGACAAGACGTTCCGCGCGTCCATCAGAAATAGTCACGTGGCCTAGCTACCTGTGCTGCGCTATTGCAGTATACAACAAGTCTCATTCGATCTCGCAGACAGGGTTAGATAGGGCAGTGGTAAAGTTAACTAGAGCTATGAGTTCATTTCCTGTGGTTTCCATTGTAGAACCCACTTGACTGGAGTTGACCGGTTGACTGCGAGAACACTGCCGTTTGCGAGAGAATGCCGTTGATGATTGAGGGTGGCGACTGTCGCGCTGAATGATCAGGCCTGTCACTGTTGAAGCGGGGTACCAAAGGATCTCTTGAGGGAATCTAGCCATCTGCTTCAGCGGACGTCGGCTCACAACACCATGCCGTCCAGAGCCGCTTAGTGAAACCTCTGCTAACGGGGAAGCTAAAGCCCTCTCAACCGCAAGCCAGGGTCTGATTGGTCACCTTCCTGCCCATGGACGCACTGGGAGTACATCAGCTATCTGAGTATACACGGTCACACACTGAGACCGTGAGTCTAGGATTCTAGGAGATACCTGAGGAATACGATCTTCCTTATTACGGTGAAGTTAACACCATCTCATGACTGATATTATCTTGACGTGTGTAGTTTAATATTTCTTAGCAATTGATAGTAGTGTTTTTTGAATGTTTGTGCCATTAAGTGGAACCAGAGTGACATTGCACGGATTCTTTTTAATGCCTCTAATTCTTGTTCTTTTTCTATAATTCTGATCCTTTGCGGGTATAACCTTTTGTTCCTCAGAGTAGTGGTTAGGGAAGAAGCTAGGAAGTACATCTGTTGGGGTGCTATATCTGTTGAAAGCCCTAAGGCCTATTCATTGCGAGAGTAGTTAATTTCTTATTTTTAATACCATTTCCTATGACTGATATTATTTTGTGAAAGCCCTTAAGAGGCCTGTTTCTATGTGTGCTAAACATTTCTTAATATCAAATTTATTGTTGTTGCCTGTGTTTCTATTACACTTTGCGTCATTTATAACTCTTTATTCCCCAGAGTAGTGTTTTAAGTTTAAGTTAAGAGGTGCTTATATTGGTGTACCATTATTTGATTGTGTTTGTAGTGTTGAGGGAATATAAGGTTAAATTTTACAGTGTGGCTCCTCATTCATCCTAGTCACAGACGCTATCCTTCCACGTGGTCACGGACAGTTCATTTTGTGTAGTAGATTTAAGTGTTCTGTGCTGGTTCGGGATTTTCTGGAAGCAAGCTTTCCACTGCCTTTTACCATCTATTAAATTTAATAAACCCCAAGTCAAGGAGAAATTAAAGTCCAGCAAATTCCGACCGTTACAATGGTAGCAGCAGAGCGTAGTTTTAATGTCGTGACTGATAGTACTGTGGTTGGGATAATGAATCATCATGTGTTGGTTAGCAATGGTAGGGATTGAACTTCGCGACTGGATGCTCATCCCCAGCTCCGGACTGAGTTGGTTAGGGCTTGACAGTAGAGATGTGGAGGAGGAAGAGAGACGCTGCTGACATTGGGTGCAGCTGGAGAGAGGAGTTCGAGACCAAAGAGGGATTATCAAGCACAGGTAAACAGGTTCAAGTGGGAGGCCCTAGGCACACATTCAACGGTTCGTGGGAGGAAACAAGGTGACTGTCAGGGCACATTCAGCAGTCATGAAGTGTGAGGTCCAAGGGAAGAGAATGGTGAAGTTCAGGGAGGCTGGATCAGAGCCCCTCCAGCTGAGAGACAAGATTGCCCATCGATTGCAGTTTAGGGTGCATGGTAATGAGAAAAGGCAGGTTGTAGGGGTGAGTTGGAGGAGTTGTGAGTAGGGCAGAGGGATTGGAGAGATGGTTAGCTCAGAGATGTGCGGAGTAGTGGTTGCTGGGTCATGAGCGGATTGGCCATGTCATGAGCGGATTGAGAGTACGGTTGTAATGTCCAGGCCTCACTAAGATGGACTGGTACATTGTCAGAGGGGTTGGTCTGTCAGCATGAGGTTCGAGACGGACTGGAGATTTTTGACACTGGTACCTCTTAGCTCAAGGGCCACAGGCAAAAGGAGAGCATGTTTGTTTTGGACTGAGTATTGTTTTGACACTGGTTCCTCTTAGCTCAAGGGCCAGGCAAAAGGAGAGCATGTTGGAGATGGACTGAGTATTTTTTTGACACTGGTTCCTCTTAGTTCAAGGGCCAGGCAAAAGGAGAGCATGCTTGTTTTGGACTGTGTATTTTTTTTGACACTGGTTCCTCTTAGTTCAAGGGCCAGGCCAAAGGAGAGCATGTTTGTTTTGGGCTGGTATTAATTTTGACATTGGTTCTCTAGTTAAGGGCCAGGCAAAGGGGAGCGTGATGTTCTGGTTGGTATTGAGTTGGGCTAGGAAGAGATGGAGTTGCTAGCTGCGAGTGGAATAGTACAGAGTTGAAGGTGGGTTTTAAGTTGTTCTCTCAGCACATGAGGGCAGTGCTGTCTTTTTTTAGGGGGGTCGAGTGTTAGCGGGAGAGAAAAGGAGAGAAGAGAAGACGGGAATGCTGCATTTAGCAAAAGGGGTGAGGTGCAGTCCTTAGAACAAAATTTTAGGGGGGTCGTATGCATGTTTTCTCAGCACATGAGGACAGTGCTGTCTTTTTTTAGGGGGGTCGATTGTAATATTCAGAAATTTCAGAGTAATTTCAAATGCCCCGCCATGAGTGATACTGAGCGTTCAAGGTCATCTGAGGGGAGGGAGCGCTGCCTGCTCGTAGCGAGAGACTGCGGAACTAGGCCTATATGATATTGAATGTGATTTACCGAATTAATAATGATGCGATTCATGAAGTTCAGGGACTATTATTGAATTTGAAATTATTATAGATCGTTTAGCAGTCTGAATAATGTTACGGGTGTCCCAAGGAGTTATTAGTTAGGCGGTAAATATATCACGTAGGCCCAAGCTAGCGCCTGGGGGAGACGAGACGCTGGCTAGGGCAGTCCCGGAGAGCATTCACACAGACAAGACGTTCCGCGCGTCCATCAGAAATAGTCACGTGGCCTAGTCACCTGTGCTGCGCTATTGCAGTATAACAAGTAAGTCTCATTCGATCTCAGACAGGGCTAGATAGGGCAGTGATAAAGTAAACTAGAGCTAACAGTGAGTTCATTTCAGGGTTTCCATCAGAACCCACTTGACTGGAGTTGACCGGAGTTGACTGCGAGAGATTGACTGCCGTTGATGATTGAGGGTGGCGATTGTCGCCATTGGACCGATCAGTGTAGGCCTGTCACTGTTTAGCGGGGTAGCAAAGGATCTCTTGAGTGAACGAGTGCTCCCGACAACTAACACGACACGGGACCAGCATCAGCAGTGGGTGATCAGTTCTTACCACTCCGGTGCACCACCCCACATGTCCCGAGCAGCTAGTGAAACCCTCTTGCTAACGGGAAGCTAAAGTTTCTCTCAACGGCGCAAGGTCTGATTGGCTCACTCTCTTCCTGCCCATGGACGCACTGGGAGTACACTGAGGCTATCTGAGTATATTAATGGTCACACACTGAGACCGTGAGTCTAGGACTCTAGGAGATACCTAGAGGAACATTTTATCTTCCTTATCACGGGTGTAGTTAACACCATTCCTCAGACTGATATTATCTTGACGTGTGTAGTTTAATATTTCTTAAATAATTTTGATAGTAGTGTTTTTTGAATGTTTGTGCCATTAAGTGGAACCAGAGTGATACTGTGATTTGATTCTTTTAATGCCTCTAATTCTTCATAATTCTGATCTCAGGTATAACCTTGTTCCCCAGAGCAGTGGTTAGGTTAGGTTAGGAAGTGTACACCTGTTGGGGTGCTATAATTTTGTTGAGTGATATTATTTTGCTGAAAGCCCTTAGGGCCTATTCATTGTAGAGTATTTAATTTCTTATCTTTTATTACCATTCCTCAGTGACTGATATTATTTTGTTGAAGACCCTTAAGGCCTATTCATTGTGGAGTATTTAATTTCTTATTTTTTAGTACCATTTCCTAAGTGACTGATATTATTTTGTGAAAGCCCTTAAGGCCTGTTCATATGTGCAATTAACATTTCTTAATACTTTAAATTTATTGTTGCCTGTGTTTCTAATAATTTCTATGTCATGTATAACTTTTATTCCCCAGAGTAGTGGGTAAAGTTTAAGTTAAGAGGTGCGCATATTGGTGTACCATTATTTGATTGTGTTTGTAGTGTTGGAGGGAATATAAGTGTCTAAATTTTACAGTGTGTCTCATTCATCCCAGTCACAGACGCTATCCTTCCACGGGTCACGGACAGTTCATTTTGTGTAGTAGATTTAAGTGTTCTTGTGCTGGTTCGGGATTTTTCTCAAAGGGGCGCTTCCACTGCCTTTACCATCTATTAAATTTTAATAAACCCCAAGTCAAGGGAGAAATTAAAGTCCAGCAAATTCCGACCGGTTACAAATATATATATATATAATATATATATATATATATATATATATATATATATATATATATATATATATATATATATATATATATATATATATATATATATATATATATATATATATGTTGATAAAATCACACTGGAAAAGAGAAACAGTGGAGCACCTTAGCTTTCGTCTTGATTCAAGACGTCTTCAGATGCAACTGAATTTACTCGGACTAAGAGAGGCTTACAGTCTATAGTGTATACCATGGGTGACCTTACATAACATTTTGTCAGGTCAATAATATTGGATCCACCAATCTACACACCACCTCCGCCGCAAACAAAAACAAAAAGTAGCTTATAAAAAATGGGCGATGTAACAAGCCAGGTCTAGTCGTGTCAAAAACGTGAGACCCACTAATCATCTACAATACATCCACGTCAAATGATTTCAAAGCATTTTTAACCATAGGGCACTGACAAATAAATTTATGTAACATATCAGTTTTGTCCTGACCACCACTAAGGTTTCTAGAATCCATTTCCCTACTAGACTTCCTTCAACCAGAAGTCTTTCTGTGACACTTTTGATTTAAACACATCTACAATGTTTTCCCAGTCCATGGTATGATTATTGTTCCTATTATGAAAAAAAAATTACACTGCTTTCAGATCCTGCTCTAATATTATTCTTGTGTTGTTTTAGTTTAAGTTGTAATGCTTTCCCATTTTGACCTACTTAATTTCCATTTCACTTGCTACATGGAATACATTAACAATTCCATTTTTATTCAAGGTTGGGCTCTTCTTAATTACATACTAGTAATAGTTGAGTCATACTTAAAAACAACTTTAATGTTTAGTAATTTAAGAGATTGAACTAATGGGACAAATTCCCTGCGATAAGGTAGTCAAAATATTCTTAAATGTAGGAAATTGTCTCGTATAAGAACAATAACGGGATTTTTTTTAGTTCTTTTGAGACAACGATCAACAAACAATGAATGTAACCAAGTTTTTGTGTAATGAACTGAATGTGTAACAGCTCTTCGTCAATAAATTCAGGGTCACAAATTCACAAACATCTCAAAAACATAGCAGAAGTAACTGACATTTTGGTAGACTCATGGTGACTCAATAAAACATGTGAGAAACTGTCTACCTGTACAGGCTTTCTGTACACCTTGAATTTATAGTTATGACCATTTCTCATAATCAGCATATCAAGAAATGGAAAGGATCCACTTATTTCTCTTTCAATTTTGAAGGTAATACTAGGGACAAGATCATTAAGTTTGTCCCAAAATTCTAGTGAGTCCCTCTTTCTAGGCCATAGACAAAGAATATCATCTACATATCTATGAAGGAATAAAATCACCTATGTTGGGTTAGGTTAGTAGCCTCAAAAAACTCCATATAATACAGGCTAAAGGAGCAGAAAGACAATTATCCATGT